>NW_026061741.1:620906-931359 GCF_023897955.1 Schistocerca gregaria
GTGTGCAAAAATATGTCGCGTGCTGCGATATGCGGAGACACTAAAAGCGGCGCAGTAGAACACAAATGAAACTTCTAAGTTGATGTAATAGCCAGTAAGAAGCAGTACAATTCAAGTTTAGTTATCGATTTTTGACATTTTAGACAGCTTTGGTGCCTTGGAAATGAGCTAGGACCTTACGATTTTGCATGAAGGGAGGACTAGCAGCCACGTTGCACGGGAGAATGTGAAAAGTGTTCATATGTAATAAAAACCTAAGGAATCCGCCCGTTGTCGTCATTTGCTATCGAAAAGACTTAATGTCAGATCGTCACACTGGTTGCTCTTCTCTCTGAAACGGTTACATTTATCGTGTTCTAAGCTATGTCGCGTGCTGCGGAATGCGGAGACACTACAAGCACCATAGTAGAACACAGAACAAGCTTCTAAGTTGACGTAATAGACAGTAAGAAGCCGTAAAATAATTGTTTCAGCTATCGATTATTGACTTTTTAGTCGTCTTTGGTGCCTTGGACATGAGCTAGGAAATTAAGAATTTGTATTATGGGAGGACTAGCAGCCACGTTGCACGGGAGAATGTGAAAAGTGTTCATATGTAGTAAAAACCTAAAACATCCGCCCGTTTTCGTCGTTTGCTATCGATTCGACTTTATATCAGATCGTCACATTGGCCGCTCTTCTCTCTGAAACGGTTACATTTATCGTGCGCAAAGCTTTGTTGCGTGCTGCGAAACTCGGAGACGTTAAAGCACAATAGTAGAACACAGAAGGAGCTTCTAAGTTGATGTAATAACCAGTAAGAAGCAGTACAATACAAGTTTTATTTATCGATTGTTGACTTTACAGGCGGATTTGGTGCCTTGGACATGAGCTAGGACCTTACGATTTTGCATGAAGGGAGGACTAGCAGCCATCTCGCACGAGAGAATGTGAAAAGTGTTCATATGTAGTAAAAACCTGAGAAATTCGTCCGTTTTCGTCACTTGCTATCGACTCGACTTAATGTCAGATCGTCACATTAGCCGCTCTTCTCTCCGAAACGGTTACATTTATCGGGTGCAAACCTATGTCGCGTGCTGCGGAATGCGGAGACACAAAAATCCCCATAGTAGAACACAGAAGAAGCTTCTAAGTTGATGTAATAGCCAGCAAGGAGCAGTACAATTTATGTTTTAGCGATCGATTTTTAAATTTTTAGCCGGCTTTGGTTCCTTGGACATGAACTAGTACCTTAAGATTTAGCATGAAGGGAGGACTCACAACCACGTTGCACGGGAGAATGTGAAACCTGTCCATATGTAGTAAGAAACTAAGAAATCCGCCCGTTTTCGTCATTTGCTATCGACTCGACTTAATGTCAGATCGTCACATTGGCCGCTCTTCTCTCCGAAACGGTTACATATATCGTGTGCAAAGCTATGTTGCGTGCTGCGATATGCGGAGACTCTAAAAGCACCATAGTAGAACACAAAAAAGCTTCTAAGTTGATGTAATAGACATTAAGAAGCAGTAGAACTCAAATTTAGTTATCGATTTTTGAATTTTTAGCCGGCTTTGGTGCCTTGGACATGAGGTAGGAACTTAAGAATTTACATGCAGGGAGGACTAGCAGCCACGTTGCACGGGAGAATGTGAAACGTGTTCATATGTAGTAAAAACCTAAGAAATCCGAACGCTTTCGTCATTTGCTATCGAATCGACTTAATGTCAGATGGTCACATTGGAGGCTGTTCTATATGAAACGGTTACATTTATCGTGTGCAAAGCTACGTCGCGTGCTGCGATATGCGGAGACACTACAAGCACCATAGTAGAACACAGAAGAAGCTTCCAAGTTGACGTAATAGCCAGTAAGAAGCCGTAAAATAATCGTTTTAGTTAACGATTATTAACTTTTTAGCCGGCTTTGGTGCCTTGAACATGAGCTAGGACCTTAAGAATGTCTATAAAGGGAGGACTAGCAGCCACGTTGCACGGGAGAATGTGAAAAGTGATCGAATGTAGTAAAAAACTAAGTAATCCGCTTGTTTTCGTCATTTGCCATCGATTCGACTTTATATCAGATCGTCACATTGGCCGCTCTTCTCTCTGAAACGGTTACATTTATCGTGTGCAAAGCTATGTTGCGTGCTGCGATATGCGGAGACACTACAAGCACCATAGTAGAACACAGAACAAGCTTCTAAGTTGACGTAATAGACGGTAAGAAGCCGTAAAATAATTGTTTCAGCTATCGATTATTGACTTTTTAGTCGTCTTTGGTGCCTTGGACATGAGCTAGGAAAGTAAGAATTTGTATTATGGGAGGACTAGCAGCCACGTTGCACGGGAGAATGTGTAAAGTGTTCATATGTAGTAAAAACCTAAGACATCCGCCCGTTTTCGTCGTTTACTATCGATTCGATTTTATATCAGATCGTCACATTGGCCGCTCTTCTCTCTGAAACGGTTACATTTATCGTGCGCAAAGCTTTGTTGCGTGCTGCGAAACTCGGAGACATTAAAGCACAATAGTAGAACACAGAAGGAGCTTCTAAGTTGATGTAATAACCAGTAAGAAGCAGTACAATACAAGTTTTAATTATCGATTGTTGACTTTACAGCCGGATTTGGTGCCTTGGACATGAGCTAGGACCTTACGATTTTGCATGAAGGGAGGACTAGCAGCCATCTCGCACGGGAGAATGTGAAAAGTGTTCATATGTAGTAAAAACCTGAGAAATTCGTCCGTTTTCGTCACTTGCTATCGACTCGACCTAATGTCAGATCGTCACATTGGCCGCTCTTCTCTCCGAACCGGTTACATTTATCGGGTGCTAAGCTATGTCGCGTGCTGCGGAATGCGGAGACACCAAAATCCCCATAGTAGAACACAGAAGAAGCTTCTAAGTTGATGTAATAGCCATCAAGGAGCAGTACAATTTAAGTTTTAGCGATCGATTTTTAAATTTTTAGCCGGCTTTGGTGCCTTGGACATGTACTAGTACCTTAAGATTTTGCATGAAGGGAGGACTCGCAACCACGTTGCACGGGAGAATGTGAAACGTGTCCATATGTAGTAAGAAACTAAGAAATCCGCCCGTTTTCGTCATTTGCTATCGACTCGACTTAATGTCAGATCGTCACATTGGCCGCTCTTCTCGCCGAAACTTTTACATATATCGTGTGCAAAGCTATGTTGCGTGCTGCGATATGCGGAGACTCTAAAAGCACCATAGTAGAACACAAAAAAGCGTCTAAGTTGATGTAATAGACATTAAGAAGCAGTAGAACTCAAATTTAGTTATCGATTTTTGAATTTTTAGCCGGCTTTGGTGCCATGGACATGAGGTAGGACCTTAAAAATTTACATGCAGGGAGGACTAGCAGCCACGTTGCACGGGAGAATGTGAAACGTGTTCATATGTAGTAAAAACCTAAGAAATCCGAACGCTTTCGTCATTTGCTATCGAAACGACTTAATGTCAGATGGTCACATTGGAGGCTGTTCTATATGAAACGGTTACATTTATCGTGTGCAAAGCTACGTCGCGTGCTGCGATATGCGGAGACACTACAAGCACCATAGTAGAACACAGAAGAAGCTTCCAAGTTGACGTAATAGCCAGTAAGAAGCCGTAAAATAATCGTTTTAGTTATCGATTATTAACTTTTTAGCCGGCTTTGGTGCCTTGAACATGAGCTAGGACCTTAGGAATGTCTATAAAGGGAGGACTAGCAGCCACGTTGCACGGGAGAATGTGAAAAGTGATCGAATGTAGTAAAAAACTAAGTAATCCGCTAGTTTTCGTCATTTGCCATCGATTCGACTTTATATCAGATCGTCACATTGGCCGCTCTTCTCTCTGAAACGGTTACATTTATCGTGTGCAAAGCTATGTTGCGTGCTGCGATATGCGGAGACACTAAAAGCACCATAGTAGAACACAGAAAAAGCTTCTAAGTTGATGTAATAGCCAGTAAGAAGCAGAAGAACACAAATTTAGCTATCGATTTTTGAATTTTCAGCCGGCTTTGGTGCCTTGGACATGAGGTAGGATCTTAATATTTCGCATGAAGGGAGGACTAACAGCCACGTTGCACTGGAGAATGTGAAAAGAGATCGCATGTAGTAAAAACCTAAGAAATCCGCTCGTTTTCGTCATTTGCTATCGAATCGACTTAATGTCAGATCGTTACACTGGCCACTCTTCTCTCTGAAACGGTTAAATTTAACGACTGCAAAGCTATGTCGCGTGCTGCGGAATGCGGAGACACTACAAGAACCATAGTAGAACACAGAAGAAGCTTCTAAGTTTATGTAATAGCCAATAAGAAGCAGTACAATTATAAGTTTTAGTTAACGATTTTTGACTTTTTAGCCGGCTTTGGTGCCTTGGACATGAGCTAGGACCCTAAGATTTTGCATGAAGGGACGCCTAGCTGCCACGTTGCACGGGAGAATGTAAAAAGCGTTCATATGTAGTAAAAACCTAAGAAATCCGCCTGTTTTCGTCATCTGCTATTAAATCGACTCAATGTCATATCGTCACGTTAACCGCTCTTCTCTCTGAGACGGTTACATTTATCGTGTGCAAAGCTATGTCGCGTGCTGCGGAATGCGGAGAATCTAAAAGCACCATAGTAGAACACAGAAGAAGCTTCTAAGTTGATGTAATAGGCAGTAAGAAGCAGTAAAATAATAGTTTTAGCTATCGATTATTGAATTTTTAGCCGGCTTTGGTTACTTGGACATGAGCTAGGACCTTTAGAATTTCTACGAACGGAGGACTAGCAGCTACGTTGCACGGGTGAATGTGAAAAGTTTTCATATGTAATAACAACCTAATAAATCCGCCCGTTTTCGTCATTTGCTATTGAATCGACTTAATGTCAGATGGTCACATTGGCCGCTCTTTTCTCTGAAACGGTTACATTTAACGTGTGCAAAGCTATGTCGCTTGCTGTGGAAAGCGGAGACACTAAAAGCACCATAGTAGACCACAGAAGAAGCTTCTATGTTGATGTAATAGCCAATAGAAGCAGTACATTTCAAGTTTTAGTTAACGACTTTTGACTTTTTAGCCAGCTTTGGTGCCTTGGACATGAGCTAGGACCTTAAGATTTTGCATGAAGGGACACCTAGCTGCCACGTTGCACGGGAAAATGTGAAAAGTGTTCATATGTAGTAACAACCTAATAAATCTGCCTGTTTTCGTCATTTCCTATCGAATCGACTTAATGGCAGATGGTCACATTGGCCGCTATTCTCTCTAAAACGGTTACATTTAACGTGTGCAAAGCTATGTTGCGTGCTACGGAATGCGGAGACGCTAAAAGCATCATACTAGACCACAGAAGAAGCTTCTAAGTTGATGTAATAGCCAATAAGAATCAGTACAATTCAAGCTTTAGTGAACGATTTTTGACTTTTTAGCCGGCTTTGGTGCCTTGGACATGAGCTAGGACCTTACGATTTTTCATGAAGGGAGGTCTAGCAGCCGCATTGCATGGGAGAATGTGAAAAGTGTTAATATGTAGTGAAAACTTGTGAAATCCGCCCGTTTTCTTCATTTACCATCGAATCGACTTAATGGCAGATGGTCACATTGGCCGCTATTCTCTCTAAAACGGTTACATTTAACGTGTGAAAAGCTATGTCGCGTGCTGCGGAATGCGGAGACACTAAAAGCACCATAGTAGACCGCAGAAGAAGCTTCTACGTTGATGTAATAGCCAATATGAAGCAGTACAATTCAAGTTTTAGTTAACGATTTTTTACTTTTAAGGCGGCTTTGGTGCCTTGGACATGAGCTAGGGCCTTAATATTATGCATGAAGGGAGGACCAGCAGCAACGTTGCACGGGAGAATGTGAAAATTGTTCATATGTAGTAAAAACCTAAGAAATCCGCCCGTTTTCTTCACTTGCTATCGAATCGTCTTAATGTCAGATCGTCACATTGGCTCCTCTTCTCCATGAAACGGTTACATTTATCGTGTGCAAAGCTATGTCGCGTGCTGCGGAATGCGGAGACACTAAAAGCCACATAGTAGAACACAGAAGTAGCTTCTAAGGTGATGTAATAGCCAGTAAGAAGCTTTACAATTCAAGTTTTAGTTATTGATTTTTGACTTTTTAGCCGGCTTTGGTGCCTTGGACATTAGCTAGGACCTTAAAATTTTGTATGAATGGAGGAATAGCAGCCACGTTGCAAGGGAGAATGTGAAAGGTGTTCATATGTAGTAAAAACCTGAAAAATTTGCCAGTTTTCGTCATTAGCTTTCCAAGCGACTTAATGTCACATCGTCACAGTGGCCGCTCTTCTCTCGGAAATGCGGAATGCGGAGACAATGAAAGCACCATAGTAGAACACAGAAGAAACTACTAAGTTGATGTAATAGCCAGTAAGAAGCAGTAAAATACAAGTTTTAGTTATCGATTACTGACGTTTTTCCCTTCTTCGGTGCCTTGGAAATGAGCTAGGACCTTAAGATTTTGCATGAAGGGAGGACTAGCATCCGCGTTGCACGGGTGAATGTGAAATGTTTTCATATGTTGTAAAACCCTCAGAAATCCTCCCGTTTTCTTCATTTGCTATCGAATCGACTTAATGAACGATCGAATCATTGGAGGCTCATATCTCTGAAACGGTTTCATTTATCGTCTTCCACACTATGTAGCGTTTTGAAGTATGCGGAGACACTAAATGAATCATGGTCGTACACAGAAAAAGTTTCTAAGTTGATATAATCGGGTAGTAAGGAGTACTACAATTCTAGTTTTAGTTACCGATTATTGACTCACTAGCCTGGTTTGGTGACTTGGACATGAGTTAGTACCTTAAGATGTTGCATGAAGGGAGGACTAGCAGCCACGTTGCGCGTGGGAATGTGAAAAGTGTTCATATGTAGAAACAACCTAATAAATCTGCCCGTTTCGTCATTTGCTATCGAATCGAGTTAATGTCAGATGGTCACATTGGCCGCTATTCTCTCTGAAACGGTTACATTTATCGTGTGCAAAGCTATGTTGCGTGCTGCGATATGCGGAGACACTAAAAGCACCATAGTAGAACACAGAATAAGATTATAAGTTGATGTAATAGCCAGTAAGAAGCAGAAGAACTCAAATTTAGCTATCGATTTTTGAATTTTTAGCCGGCTTTGGTGCCTTGGACATGAGGTAGGATCTTAATATTTCGCATGAAGGGAGGACTAACAGCCACGTTGCACTGGGGAATGTGAAAAGAGATCGCATGTAGTAAAAACCTAAGAAATCCGCTCGTTTTCGTCATTTGCTATCGAATCGACTTAATGTCAGATCGTCACACTGGCCACTCTTCTCTCTGAAACGGTTAAATTTAACGACTGCAAAGCTATGTCGCGTGCTGCGGAATGCGGAGACACTACAAGAACCATAGTAGAACACAGAAGAAGCTTCTAAGTTTATGTAATAGCCAATAAGAAGCAGTATAATTATGAGTTTTAGTTATTGATTTTTGACTTTTTAGCCGGCTTTGGTGCCTTGGACATGAGCTAGGACCTTAAGATTTTGCATGAAGGGACGCCTAGCTGCCACGTTGCACGGGGGAATGTAAAAAGCGTTCATATGTAGTAAAAACCTAAGAAATCCGCCTGTTTTCGTCATCTGCTATCAAATCGACTCAATGTCATATCGTCACGTTAACCGCTCTTCTCTCTGAGACGGTTACATTTATCGTGTGCAAAGCTATGTCGCGTGCTGCGGAATGCGGAGAATCTAAAAGCACCATAGTAGAACACAGAAGAAGCTTCTAAGTTGATGTAATAGGCAGTAAGAAGCAGTAAAATAATAGTTTTAGCTATCGATTATTGAATTTTTAGCCGGCTTTGGTTACTTGGACATGAGCTAGGACCTTTAGAATTTCTACGAACGGAGGACTAGCAGCTACGTTGCACGGGTGAATGTGAAAAGTTTTCATATGTAATAACAACCTAATAAATCCGTCCGTTTTCGTCATTTGCTATTGAATCGACTTAATGTCAGATGGTCACATTGGCCGCTCTTTTCTCTGAAACGGTTACATTTAACATGTGCAAAGCTATGTCGCTTGCTGTGGAAAGCGGAGACACTAAAAGCACCATAGTAGACCACAGAAGAAGCTTCTATGTTGATGTAATAGCCAATAAGAAGCAGTACATTTCAAGTTTTAGTTAACGACTTTTGACTTTTTAGCCAGCTTTGGTGCCTTGGACATTAGCTAGGACCTTAAGATTTTGCATGAAGGGAGGACTAGCAGCCACGTTGCACGGGAGAATGTGGAGAGTGTTCATATGTAGTAAAAACCTAGGAAATCCGCCCGTTTTCGTCATTTGCTATCGAACCGTCTTAATGTCAGATGGTCACATTGGCCGCTCTTCTCTCTGATACGGTTACATTTATCGTGTGCAACACTATGTGGCGTGATGCGGAATTCGGAGACACTAAAAGCACCATAGTAGAACACAGAAGGAGCTCCTACGTTGATGTAATAACCAGTAAGAAACGGTACAATTCAAGTTTTATTTATCGATTTTTGACTTTTAAGCAGGCTTTGGTGCCTTGGACGTGAGCTAGGTCCTTACGATTTTGCATGAAGGGAGGACTAGCAGCCACGTTGCACGGGAGAATCTGAAAAGTGTTCATATGTAGTAAAAACCTGAGAAATTCGTCCGTTTTCGTCATTTGCTATTGAATTGACTTAATGTCAGGTCGTCACATTGGCCGCTCTTCCCTGTGAAACAGTGACATTAATCATGTGCAAAGCTATGTCGCCTGCTGCGGTTGCGGAGACACTAAAATCCCCATAAAAGAACACAGATGAAGTTTCTAATTTGATGTAAATGCCAGTAAGAAGCAGTACAATTCAAGTTTAGTTATCGATTTTTTACTTTTGAGCTGGCTTTGGTGCCTTGGACATGAGCTAGAACCTTAAGATTTTGCATGAAGGGACACCTAGCTGCCACGTTGCACGGGAAAATGTGAAAAGTGTTCATATGTAGTAACAACCTAATAAATCTGCCTGTTTTCGTCATTTCCTATCGAATCGACTTAATGTCAGATGGCCACGTTGGCCGCTCTTATCTCTGAAACGGTTACATTTAACGTGTGCAAAGCTATGTCGCGTGCTACGGAATGCGGAGACGCTAAAAGCACCATACTAGACCACAGAAGAAGCTTCTAAGTTGATGTAATAGCCAATAAGAATCAGTACAATTCAAGTTTTAGTGAACGATTTTTGACTTTTTAGCCGGCTTTGGTGCCTTGGACATGAGCTAGGACCTTACGATTTTTCATGAAGGGAGGTCTAGCAGCCGCATTGCATGGGAGAATGTGAAAAGTGTTAATATGTAGTGAAAACTTGTGAAATCCGCCCGTTTTCGTCATTTGCTATCGAATCGACTTAATGGCAGATGGTCACATTGGCCGCTATTCTCTCTAAAACGGTTACATTTAACGTGTGAAAAGCTATGTCGCGTGCTGCGGAATGCGGAGACACTAAAAGCACCATAGTAGACCGCAGAAGAAGCTTCTACGTTGATGTAATAGCCAATATGAAGCAGTACAATTCAAGTTTTAGTTAACGATTTTTTACTTTTAAGGCGGCTTTGGTGCCTTGGACATGAGCTAGGGCCTTAATATTATGCATGAAGGGAGGACCAGCAGCAACGTTGCACGGGAGAATGTGAAAATTGTTCATATGTAGTAAAAACCTAAGAAATCCGCCCGTTTTCTTCACTTGCTATCGAATCGTCTTAATGTCAGATCGTCACATTGGCTCCTCTTCTCCATGAAACGGTTACATTTATCGTGTGCAAAGCTATGTCGCGTGCTGCGGAATGCGGAGACACTAAAAGCCCCATAGTAGAACACAGAAGAAGCTTCTAAGGTGATGTAATAGCCAGTAAGAAGCTTTACAATTCAAGTTTTAGTTATTGATTTTTGACTTTTTAGCCGGCTTTGGTGCCTTGGACATTAGCTAGGACCTTAAAATTTTGTATGAATGGAGGAATAGCAGCCACGTTGCACGGGTGAATGTGAAATGTGTTCATATGTTGTAAAACCCTCAGAAATCCTCCCGTTTTCTTCATTTGCTATCGAATCGACTTACTGAACGATCGAATCATTGGAGGCTCATATCTCTGAAACGGTTTCATTTATCGTCTTCCAAACTATGTAGCGTTTTGAAGTATGCGGAGACACTAAATGAATCATGGTCGTACACAGAAAAAGTTTCTAAGTTGATATAATCGGGTAGTAAGGAGTACTACAATTCTAGTTCTAGTTACCGATTATTGACTCACTAGCCTGGTTTGGTGACTTGGACATGAGTTAGTACCTTAAGATGTTGCATGAAGGGAGGACTAGCAGCCACGTTGCGCGTGGGAATGTGAAAAGTGTTCATATGTAGAAACAACCTAATAAATCTGCCCGTTTCGTCATTTGCTATCGAATCGAGTTAATGTCAGGTGGTCACATTGCACATTGACCGCTATTCTCTCTGAAACGGTTACATTTATCGTGTGCAAAGCTATGTTGCGTGCTGCGATATGCGGAGACACTAAAAGTACCATAGTAGAACACAGAAGAAGCTTTTAAGTTGAATTAATAACCAGTAAGAAGCAGTACGACTCAAAATCAGTTATCGACTTGTGATATTTTAGCCGGCTTTGGTGCCTTAGACATGAGCTAGAACTTTAAGATTTTGCATGAAGGGAGGACTAGCAGCCACGTTGCATGGGAGAATGTGAAGAGTGTTCATATGTAGTAAAAACCAGAGAAATTCGTTCGTTTTCGTCATTTGCTATCGAATCTACTTTATGCCAGATCGTCACATTGGCTGCTCTTCTCTCTGAAACGGTTACATTTATCGTGTGCAAAGCTATGTTGCGTTCTGAGGTATGGGGAGACACTAAAAGCACCATAGTAGAACACAGAAGAAGCTTCTAAGTTGATGTAGTAGCCGGCAAGAAGTAATACAATTCAAGTTTTAATTACCGAAAATTGAATATTTAGCCGACTTTGGTGCCTTGTACATGAGTTAGTACCTTAAGATTTTGCATGAGGGGAGGTCTAGCAGACGCGTTGCATATGAAAATGTGAAAAGTGTTCATATGTAGTAAAGACATTCATCGTCTGCAAAGATATGTCGCTTGCCGCAGTATGTGGAGACACAAAAGCAACATAGTATAATACAGAAGCACATTCTACGAAGATGTAATCGCCAATAAGAAGCAGCACTATTCAAGATTTAGTTGTCGGTTATTGACATATTTGCCACTTTTGGTACATTGCACATGACCGACGACCTAAAGATTCAGCATGAAACCACGTCTGGAAACCACGTTGCACGGGAGAATGTGGAAACTGTTCATATGTAGTAGAAACTACAGAAAACTGCCAGCTTCATTTGCTACCGAATCTATTATATTGCCACATCTTCACATTGGCAGCTTTTCTCTCTGACAGAATTACATTTATCGTCTGGAAATGTATGTCGCGTATTGCAATATGAGGAAAAAACTGAAAAAATCATATTAGATCACGAAAAAAGCTTCTAAGAAGATGTGATCGAATGTAGGAAGCAGTACTATTCACGTTTTAGCTATCGGTTATTTACTAATTTGCCGGCTTTGGTGCATTGGACATCAGTTTAAATGGCTCTGAGCACAATGGGACTCAACTGCTGAGATCATTAGTACCCTACAACTTACAACTACTTAAACCTAACGCACCTAAGGAGATCACACACATCCATGCCCCAGGCAGGATTCGAACCTGCGACCTTAGCAGTCGCACGGTTGGACATGAACTAGGACCTTAAGATTTTGCATGAAAGTACGTCTGTACGCCACGTTGCACGGGAGAATGTGGAAAGTGTTCATACGTAGTAATAACATGAGGAATTCAATCGCTTTCGTCGTTTGCTATCGAATCGAAAGTATTACCAGATCTTCACATTGGCCGCTTTTCTCTCTGAAACAGTTACATTTATCGTCTGGAAATGTATGTCGCGTACTGCAATATGCGGAAAAAACTGAAAACATCTTATTAGAACACAAAAAAAGCTTCTAAGAAGATGTAATCGAAAGTAGGAAGCAGTACTATTCAAGTTTAAGCGATCGGTTATTCACTTATTTGCGGCTTTATTGCATTGGACATGAGCTAGGACCTTAGGATTTTGCATGAAAGTACGTCTCTACGCCACGTTGCACGGGAGAATGTAGAAAGTGTTCATATGTAGTAAAAACCTGAGAAATCCATCGCTTTCGTCATTTGCTAACGAATCGAATGTATTGCCAGATCGTCCCATTGGCCGCTTTTCTCTCTGAAACGGTTACATTTATCGTCTAGAAATTTGTGCCACGTGTTTGCAATATGTGGAAAAAACTGAAAACATCATATCAGAACACAAAAAAGCTTCTAAGAAGATGTAATCGAAAGTAGGAAGCAGTACTTTCAAGTTTTTGCTATCGGTTATTCACTTATTTGCAAGCTTAGGTGCATTGGACGTGAGCTATAACCTTAAGATTTTGCATGAAATTACGTCTGTACGACACGTTGCACGGGAGAATGACAAAGTTGTACATAATAGTAACAACATGAGAAATCCGCCCGTTTTCGTCATTTGCGTTCGAATCGACTTAATGCCAGATCGTAACATTGGCCGCTTTTCTCTCTGAAACGGTTACATTTATCGTATGCAAAATTATGTCGCGTCTTGCGGTATGCGGAAAAAACTGAAAACATTATATTAGAATACAGAAAAAGCTTCAAAGAAGATGTAATTGCCAGTAAGAAGCAGTACTATTCAAGTTTCAGTTATCGGTTTATTCACTTATTTGCCGGCTTTGGTGCATTGGACATGAGCTACGACCTTAAGATTTTGCATGAAAGTACGTCTGTACGCCACGTTGCACGGGAGAATGAGAAAAGTTTTCATATGTAGTAACACCATGAGAATTCCGCCCGTTTTCGTCATTTGCCGTCGAATCGACTTAATGACAGATCGTCACACTGGTGGCTTTTCTCTCTGAAACGGTTACATTCATCGTATGCAAAGTTATGTCGCTTGCCGCGGTATGCGCAGATACTAAAATCACTATAGTAGTCACAGAAGAAGCTTCTAAGAAGATGTAATTGGCCAGTAACAAGCAGTACTAGTCAAGTTCTAGTTATCGGTTACTCACTTATTTTCCGGCTTTTGTGCCTTGGACATGAGCTAGGACCTTAAGATTTTGCAAGAAAGTACGTCTGTACGACACGTTGCACGGGAGAATGTGGAAAGCGTTCATATGTAGTAAAAACCTGAGAAACCCGATCGCTTTCGTCATTTGCTATAGAGTCGAATGTATTGCCAGATCGTCCCATTGGCCGCTTTTCTCTCAGAACAGGTTACATCCATCGTCTGCAAAATTATGTCGCGTGTTGCGGTATGGAAAAAAACTGAAAACATTATATTAGAACACAGAAAAAGCTTCGAAGAAGATGTAATCGCCAATAAGAAGCAGTACTATTCTAGATTTAGTTATCGGTAATTCACTTATTTGCCGGGTTTGGTATATTGGACATGACCGACGACCTATAGATTTCGCATGAAACGACGTCTGGAAATCACATTGCGCGGGGGAATGTGAAAACTGTTCATATGTAGTAAAAATTTGAGAGATCCGCTCGCTTTCGTCATTTGCCATCGAATCGACTTGATGCTAGATCGTCACATTGGCCGCTTTTCTCTCTGAAACAGTTACATTTATCGTCTGGAAATGTATGTTGCGTATTGCAATATGCGGAAAAAACTGAAAACATTATATTAGAACACAGAAAAAGCTTCTAAGAAGATGTAATCGAAAGTAGGAAGCAGTAATATACAAGCTTTAGTTATCGGTTATTCACTTATTTTCCGCCTTGGTGCATTGGACATGAGCAAGGACCTTAAGATTTTGCATGAGAGTACGTCTGTATGCCACGTTGCACGGGTGAATGTAAAAGATGTTCATATGTAGTAACAACATGAGAAATCCGACCGTTTTCGACATTATCCTTCGAATCGACATAATGCCAGATCGTCACATTGGCCGCTTTTCTCTTTGAAACTGTTACATTCATCGTCTGCAAAGTTACGTCGATTGCCGCGGTATGCGCAGACACTAAAGGCAAAATAGTAGAACACAGAGGATGCTTCTAAGAAAATGTAATCGGCCAGTAACAAGCAGTGTTATTCAAGTGTTAGTTATCAGTTATTCACATATTTGCCGGCTTTGGTACATTAGACATGACGGGCGACCTAATGATTTTGCATGAAACGACGTCTGGACACCACGATGCACAGGAGAATGTGAAAAGTGTTCACATGTAGTAACCACATGAAAAATCCGCCCGTTTTCGACATTTGCCATCGAATCGAATTAATGATAGAGCGTCATATTGGCCGCTTTTCTCACTGAAAAGGTTACATTTACCGTCTGGAAATTTATGTCGTGTGTTGCAATATGCGGAAAAGAACTGAAAACATCATATTAGAACACAGAAAAAGCTTCTAAGAAGATGTAATCGCCAATAAGAAGCAGTACTATTCAAGTTTTAGTTATCGGTTATTCACTTATTTGCCGCCTTTGGTACATTGGACATGACCGACGACGTAAAGATTTTGCATGAAACGACGTCTGGAAACCACATTGCACGGGGGAATGTGGAAACTGTTCATATGTAGTAAAAACTGGTGAAAACCGCCCGCTTTCTTCATTTGCTACCGAATCGATTTTATTGCAACATCTTCACATTGGCTGCTTTTCTCTCTGAAACAGTTACATTTATCGTCTGGAAATGTATGTCGCGTATTGCAATATGCGGAAAAAAATGAAAACATCTTATTAGAACACAAAAAAAGCTTCTAAGAAGATGTAATCGAAAGTAGGAAGCAGTACTATTCAAGTGTAAGCGATCGGTTATTCACTTATTTGCGGCTTTATTGCATTGGACATGAGCTAGGACCTTAGGATTTTGCATGAAAGTACGTCTGTACGCCACGTTGCACGGGAGAATGTATAAAGTGTTCATATGTAGTAAAAACTGGAGAAAACCGCCCGCTTTCTTCATTTGCTACCGAATCTATTTTATTGCAACATCTTCACATTGGCTGCTTTTCTCTCTGAAACAGTTACATTTATCGTCTGGAAATGTATGTCGCGTATTGCAATATGCGGAAAAAACTGAAAACATCTTATTAGAACACAAAAAAAGCTTCTAAGAAGATGTAATCGAAAGTAGGAAGCAGTACTATTCAAGTTTAAGCGATCGGTTATTCACTTATTTGCGGCTTTATTGCATTGGACATGAGCTAGGACCTTAGGATTTTGCATGAAAGTACGTCTCTACGCCACGTTGCACGGGAGAATGTAGAAAGTGTTCATATGTAGTAAAAACCTGAGAAATCCATCGCTTTCGTCATTTGCTAACGAATCGAATGTATTGCCAGATCGTCCCATTGGCCGCTTTTCTCTCTGAAACGGTTACATTTATCGTCTGGAAATTTGTGCCACGTGTTTGCAATATGTGGAAAAAACTGAAAACATCATATCAGAACACAAAAAAGCTTCTAAGAAGATGTAATCGAAAGTAGGAAGCAGTACTTTCAAGTTTTTGCTATCGGTTATTCACTTATTTGCAAGCTTAGGTGCATTGGACGTGAGCTATAACCTTAAGATTTTGCATGAAATTACGTCTGTACGACACGTTGCACGGGAGAATGACAAAGTTGTACATAATAGTAACAACATGAGAAATCCGCCCGTTTTCGTCATTTGCGTTCGAATCGACTTAATGCCAGATCGTAACATTGGCCGCTTTTCTCTCTGAAACGGTTACATTTATCGTATGCAAAATTATGTCGCGTCTTGCGGTATGCGGAAAAAACTGAAAACATTATATTAGAATACAGAAAAAGCTTCAAAGAAGATGTAATTGCCAGTAAGAAGCAGTACTATTCAAGTTTCAGTTATCGGTTTATTCACTTATTTGCCGGCTTTGGTGCATTGGACATGAGCTACGACCTTAAGATTTTGCATGAAAGTACGTCTGTACGCCACGTTGCACGGGAGAATGAGAAAAGTTTTCATATGTAGTAACACCATGAGAATTCCGCCCGTTTTCGTCATTTGCCGTCGAATCGACTTAATGACAGATCGTCACACTGGTGGCTTTTCTCTCTGAAACGGTTACATTCATCGTATGCAAAGTTATGTCGCTTGCCGCGGTATGCGCAGATACTAAAATCACTATAGTAGTCACAGAAGAAGCTTCTAAGAAGATGTAATTGGCCAGTAACAAGCAGTACTAGTCAAGTTCTAGTTATCGGTTACTCACTTATTTTCCTCCTTTTGTGCATTGGACATGAGCTAGGACCTTAAGATTTTGCAAGAAAGTACGTCTGTACGACACGTTGCACGGGAGAATGTGGAAAGCGTTCATATGTAGTAAAAACCTGAGAAACCCGATCGCTTTCGTCATTTGCTATAGAGTCGAATGTATTGCCAGATCGTCCCATTGGCCGCTTTTCTCTCAGAACAGGTTACATCCATCGTCTGCAAAATTATGTCGCGTGTTGCGGTATGGAAAAAAACTGAAAACATTATATTAGAACACAGAAAAAGCTTCGAAGAAGATGTAATCGCCAATAAGAAGCAGTACTATTCTAGATTTAGTTATCGGTAATTCACTTATTTGCCGGGTTTGGTATATTGGACATGACCGACGACCTATAGATTTCGCATGAAACGACGTCTGGAAATCACATTGCGCGGGGGAATGTGAAAACTGTTCATATGTAGTAAAAATTTGAGAGATCCGCTCGCTTTCGTCATTTGCCATCGAATCGACTTGATGCCAGATCGTCACATTGGCCGCTTTTCTCTCTGAAACAGTTACATTTATCGTCTGGAAATGTATGTCGCGTATTGCAATATGCGGAAAAAACTGAAAACATTATATTAGAACACAGAAAAAGCTTCTAAGAAGATGTAATCGAAAGTAGGAAGCAGTAATATACAAGCTTTAGTTATCGGTTATTCACTTATTTTCCGCCTTGGTGCATTGGACATGAGCAAGGACCTTAAGATTTTGCATGAGAGTACGTCTGTATGCCACGTTGCACGGGTGAATGTAAAAGATGTTCATATGTAGTAACAACATGAGAAATCCGACCGTTTTCGACATTATCCTTCGAATCGACATAATGCCAGATCGTCACATTGGCCGCTTTTCTCTTTGAAACTGTTACATTCATCGTCTGCAAAGTTACGTCGATTGCCGCGGTATGCGCAGACACTAAAGGCAAAATAGTAGAACACAGAGGATGCTTCTAAGAAAATGTAATCGGCCAGTAACAAGCAGTGTTATTCAAGTGTTAGTTATCAGTTATTCACATATTTGCCGGCTTTGGTACATTAGACATGACGGACGACCTAATGATTTTGCATGAAACGACGTCTGGACACCACGATGCACAGGAGAATGTGAAAAGTGTTCACATGTAGTAACCACATGAAAAATCCGCCCGTTTTCGACATTTGCCATCGAATCGAATTAATGATAGAGCGTCATATTGGCCGCTTTTCTCACTGAAAAGGTTACATTTACCGTCTGGAAATTTATGTCGTGTGTTGCAATATGCGGAAAAGAACTGAAAACATCATATTAGAACACAGAAAAAGCTTCTAAGAAGATGTAATCGCCAATAAGAAGCAGTACTATTCAAGTTTTAGTTATCGGTTATTCACTTATTTGCCGCCTTTGGTACATTGGACATGACCGACGACGTAAAGATTTTGCATGAAACGACGTCTGGAAACCACATTGCACGGGGGAATGTGGAAACTGTTCATATGTAGTAAAAACTGGAGAAAACCGCCCGCTTTCTTCATTTGCTACCGAATCTATTTTATTGCAACATCTTCACATTGGCTGCTTTTCTCTCTGAAACAGTTACATTTATCGTCTGGAAATGTATGTCGCGTATTGCAATATGCGGAAAAAACTGAAAACATCTTATTAGAACACAAAAAAAGCTTCTAAGAAGATGTAATCGAAAGTAGGAAGCAGTACTATTCAAGTTTAAGCGATCGGTTATTCACTTATTTGCGGCTTTATTGCATTGGACATGAGCTAGGACCTTAGGATTTTGCATGAAAGTACGTCTCTACGCCACGTTGCACGGGAGAATGTAGAAAGTGTTCATATGTAGTAAAAACCTGAGAAATCCATCGCTTTCGTCATTTGCTAACGAATCGAATGTATTGCCAGATCGTCCCATTGGCCGCTTTTCTCTCTGAAACGGTTACATTTATCGTCTGGAAATTTGTGCCACGTGTTTGCAATATGTGGAAAAAACTGAAAACATCATATCAGAACACAGAAAAAGCTTCTAAGAAGATGTAATAGCCAATAAGAAGCAGTACTATTCAAGTTTAAATATCGGTTTATTCACTTATTTGCCGGCTTTGGTACATTGGACATGAACTAAGTTCTTAAGATTTTGCATGAAAGTACGTCTGTACGCCACGTTGCACGGGAGAATGAGAAAAGCTTTCATATGTTGTAACACCATGAGAAATCCGCCCGTTTTCGTCATTTGCCATAAGAATCGAGTTAACGCCAGATCGTCATATTGGTCGATTTTCTCTCTGAATCGGTCACATTCATCGTCTGCAAAGTTATGTCTCTTGCCGCGGTATGCGGAGACACTAAAAGCACCATAGTAGAACACAGAAGAAGCTTCTAAGAAGATTTTATTGGCCAGTAACAAGCAGTAGTAGTCAAGTTTTAGTTATCGGTTATTCACTTATTTGCCGGCTTTGGTACATTGCACATGACCGACGACCTAAAGATTCAGCATGAAACGACGTCTGGAAACCACGTTGCACGGGAGAATGTGGAAACTGTTCATTCGTAGTAAAAACTTCAGATATCCGCCCGCTTTCGTCATTTGCTATCGAATCGACTTTATTGCCACATCTTCACATTGGCCGCTTTTCTCTCTGAAACGGTTACATTTATCGTCTGCAAAATTATGTCGCGTGTTGCGGTATGCGGAAAAAGCTGAAAACATTATATTAGAGTACAGAAAAAGCTTCAAAGAAGATGAAATTGCCAGTAAGAAGCAGTACTATTCAAGTTTAAATATCGGTTTATTCACTTATTTGCCGGCTTTGGTGCATTGGACATGAGCTACGACCTTAAGATCTTGCATGAAAGTACGTCTGTACGCCACGTTGCACGGGAAAATGAGAAAAGTTTTCATATGTAGTAACACCATGAGAAATCCGCCCGTTTTCGTCATTTGCCATCGAATCGACTTAATGACAGATCGTCACACTGGTGGCTTTTCTCTCTGAAACGGTTACATTCATCGTATGCTAAGTTATGTCGCTTGCCGCGGTATGCGCAGATACTAAAATCACTATAGTAGTCACAGAAGAAGCTTCTAAGAAGATGTAATTCGCCAGTAACAAGCAGTACTAGTCAAGTTCTAGTTATCGGTTACTCACTTATTTTCTGGCTTTTGTGCCTTGGACATGAGCTAGGACGTTAAGATTTTGCAAGAAAGTACGTCTGTACGACACGTTGCACGGGAGAATGTGTAAAGCGTTCATATGTAGTAAAAACCTGAGAAACCCGATCGCTTTCGTCATTTGCTATTGAGTCGAATGTATTGCCAGATCGTCCCATTGGCCGCTTTTCTCTCTGAACAGGTTACATCCATCGTCTGCAAAATTATTTCGCGTGTTGCGGTATGGAAAAAAACTGAAAACATTATATTAGAACACAGAAAAAGCTTCGAAGAAGATGTAATCGCCAATAAGAAGCAGTACTATTCAAGATATAGTTATCGGTAATTCACTTATTTGCCGATTTTGGTATATTGGACATGACCGACGACCTATAGATTTCGCATGAAACGACGTCTGGAAATCACATTGCGCGCTGGAATGTGAAAACTGTTCATATGTAGTAAAAATTTGAGAGATCCGCCCGGTTTCGTCATTTGCCATCGAATCGACTTGATGCCAGATCGTCACATTGGCCGCTTTTCTCTCTGAAACAGTTACATTTATCGTCTGGAAATGTATGTCGCGTATTGCAATATGCGGAAGAAACTGAAAACATCATATTAGAACACAAAAAAAGCTTCTAAGAAGATGTAATCGAAAGTAGCAAGCAGAACTATACTATTGACTTATTTGCCGGCTTTGGTGCATTGAACATCAGTTCAAATGGCTCTGAGCACAATGGGACTCAACTGCTGAGGTCGTTAGTCCCCTAGAACTTAGAACTACTTAAACCAAACTCACCCAAGGAGATCACACACATCCATGCCCCAGGCAGGATTCGAACCTGCGACCTTAGCAGTCGCACGGTTGGACATGAGCTAGGAGCTTAAGATTTTGCATGAAAGTACGTATGTACGCCACGTTGCACGGGAGAATGTGAAAAGTGTTCATATGTACTAACAACATGAGAAATCCGCCCGTTTTCGACATTTGCCATTGAATCGTCATATTGGCTACTTTTCTCTCTGAAACGGTTACATTTATCGTCTGTAAAGTTATGTCGCGTGTTGGGGTATGCGGAAAAAACTGAAAACATCATATTAGAACACAGAAAAAGCTTCAAAGAAGATATAATCATAAGTAGGAAGTAGTAGTATACATGCTTTAGTTATCGGTTATTCACTTATTTGCGCCTTGGTGCATTGGTCATGAGCTAGGACCTTAAGATTATGCATGAGAGTACGTCTGTACGCCACGTTGCACGGGAGAATATAAAAAATGTTCATATGTAGTAACAACATGAGAAATCCGCCCGTTTTAGACATTTTCCATCGAATCGACATAATGTCAGATCGTCATATTGGCCGCTTTTCTCTCTGAAACGGTTACATTTAGCGGCTGCAAAAGTATGTCGCGTGTTGCGGTATGCAGAAAAAACTGAAAACATCATATTAGAACACAGAAAAAGCTTCTAAGAAGATGTAATAGCCAATAAGAAGCAGTACTATTCAAGTTTAAATATCGGTTTATTCACTTATTTGCCGGCTTTGGTACATTGGACATGAGCTAAGATCTTAAGATTTTGCATGAAAGTACGTCTGTACGCCACGTTGTACGGGAGAATGAGAAAAGCTTTCATATGTTGTAACACCATGAGAAATCCGCCCGTTTTCGTCATTTGCCATAAGAATCGACTTAACGCCAGATCATCATATTGGTCGATTTTCTCTCTGAATCGGTCACATTCATCGTCTGCAAAGTTATGTCTCTTGCCGCGGTATGCGGAGACACTAAAAGCACCATAGTAGAACACAGAAGAAGCTTCTAAGAAGATTTTATCGGCCAGTAACAAGCAGTAGTAGTCAAGTTTTAGTTATCGGTTATTCACTTATTTGCCGGCTTTGGTACATTGCACATGACCGACGACCTAAAGATTCAGCATGAAACCACGTCTGGAAACCACGTTGCACGGGAGAATGTGGAAACTGTTCATACGTAGTAAAAACTTCAGAAATCCACCCGCTTTCGTCATTTGCTATCGAATCGACTTTATTGCCACATCTTCACATTGGCCGCTTTTCTCTCTGAAACGGTTACATTTATCGTCTGCAAAATTATGTCGCGTGTTGCGGTATGCGGAAAAAGCTGAAAACATTATATTAGAATACAGAAAAAGCTTCAAAGAAGATGTAATTGCCAGTAAGAAGCAGTACTATTCAAGTTTCAGTTATCGGTTTATTCACTTATTTGCCGTCTTTGGTGCATTGGACATGAGCTACGACCTTAAGATTTTGCATGAAAGTACGTCTGTACGCCACGTTGCACGGGAGAATGAGAAAAGTTTTCATATGTAGTAACACCATGAGAAATCCGCCCGTTTTCGTCATTTGCCATCGAATCGACTTAATGACAGATCGTCACACTGGTGGCTTTTCTCTCTGAAACGGTTACATTCATCGTATGCAAAGTTATGTCGCTTGCTGCGGTATGCGCAGATACTAAAATCACTATAGTAGTCACAGAAGAAGCTTCTAAGAAGATGTAATTGGCCAGTATCAAGCAGTACTAGTCAAGTTCTAGTTATCGATTACTCACTTATTTTCCGGCTTTTGTGCCTTGGACATGAGCTAGGACGTAAAGATTTTGCAAGAAAGTATCTGTACGACACGTTGCACGGGAGAATGTGGAAAGCGTTCATATGTAGTAAAAACCTAAGAAACCCGATCGCTTTCATCATTTGCTATAGAGTCGAATGTATTGCCAGATCGTCCCATTGGCCGCTTTTCTCTCTGAACAGGTTACATCCATCGTCTGCAAAATTATGTCGCGTGTTGCGGTATGGAAAAAAACTGAAAACATTATATTAGAACACAGAAAAAGCTTCGAAGAAGATGTAATCGACGATAAGAAGCAGTACTATTCTAGATTTAGTTATCGGTAATTCACTTATTTGCCGGGTTTGGTATATTGGACATGACCGACGACCTATAGATTTCGCATGAAACGACGTCTGGAAATCACATTGCGCGGGGGAATGTGAAAACTGTTCATATGTAGTAAAAATTTGAGAGATCCGCTCGCTTTCGTCATTTGCCATCGAATCGACTTGATGCTAGATCGTCACATTGGCCGCTTTTCTCTCTGAAACAGTTACATTTATCGTCTGGAAATGTATGTCGCGTATTGCAATATGCGGAAAAAACTGAAAACATTATATTAGAACACAGAAAAAGCTTCTAAGAAGATGTAATCGAAAGTAGGAAGCAGTAATATACAAGCTTTAGTTATCGGTTATTCACTTATTTTCCGCCTTGGTGCATTGGACATGAGCAAGGACCTTAAGATTTTGCATGAGAGTACGTCTGTATGCCACGTTGCACGGGTGAATGTAAAAGATGTTCATATGTAGTAACAACATGAGAAATCCGACCGTTTTCGACATTATCCTTCGAATCGACTTAATGCCAGATCGTCACATTGTCCGATTTTCTCTTTGAAACTGTTACATTCATCGTCTGCAAAGTTACGTCGATTGCCGCGGTATGCGCAGACACTAAAGGCAAAATAGTAGAACACAGAGGATGCTTCTAAGAAAATGTAATCGGCCAGTAACAAGCAGTGTTATTCAAGTGTTAGTTATCAGTTATTCACATATTTGCCGGCTTTGGTACATTGGACATGACGGACGACCTAATGATTTTGCATGAAACGACGTCTGGACACCACGATGCACAGGAGAATGTGAAAAGTGTTCACATGTAGTAACCACATGAAAAATCCGCCCGTTTTCGACATTTGCCATCGAATCGAATTAATGATAGAGCGTCATATTGGCCGCTTTTCTCACTGAAAAGGTTACATTTACCGTCTGGAAATTTATGTCGTGTGTTGCAATATGCGGAAAAGAACTGAAAACATCATATTAGAACACAGAAAAAACTTCTAAGAAGATGTAATCGCCAATAAGAAGCAGTACTATTCAAGTTTTAGTTATCGGTTATTCACTTATTTGCCGCCTTTGGTACATTGGACATGACCGACGACGTAAAGATTTTGCATGAAACGACGTCTGGAAACCACATTGCACGGGGGAATGTGGAAACTGTTCATATGTAGTAAAAACTGGAGAAAACCGCCCGCTTTCTTCATTTGCTACCGAATCTATTTTATTGCAACATCTTCACATTGGCTGCTTTTCTCTCTGAAACAGTTACATTTATCGTCTGGAAATGTATGTCGCGTATTGCAATATGCGGAAAAAACTGAAAACATCTTATTAGAACACAAAAAAAGCTTCTAAGAAGATGTAATCGAAAGTAGGAAGCAGTACTATTCAAGTTTAAGCGATCGGTTATTCACTTATTTGCGGCTTTATTGCATTGGACATGAGCTAGGACCTTAGGATTTTGCATGAAAGTACGTCTCTACGCCACGTTGCACGGGAGAATGTAGAAAGTGTTCATATGTAGTAAAAACCTGAGAAATCCATCGCTTTCGTCATTTGCTAACGAATCGAATGTATTGCCAGATCGTCCCATTGGCCGCTTTTCTCTCTGAAACGGTTACATTTATCGTCTGGAAATTTGTGCCACGTGTTTGCAATATGTGGAAAAAACTGAAAACATCATATCAGAACACAAAAAAGCTTCTAAGAAGATGTAATCGAAAGTAGGAAGCAGTACTTTCAAGTTTTTGCTATCGGTTATTCACTTATTTGCAAGCTTAGGTGCATTGGACGTGAGCTATAACCTTAAGATTTTGCATGGAATTACGTCTGTACGACACGTTGCACGGGAGAATGACAAAGTTGTACATAATAGTAACAACATGAGAAATCCGCCCGTTTTCGTCATTTGCGTTCGAATCGACTTAATGCCAGATCGTAACATTGGCCGCTTTTCTCTCTGAAACGGTTACATTTATCGTATGCAAAATTATGTCGCGTCTTGCGGTATGCGGAAAAAACTGAAAACATTATATTAGAATACAGAAAAAGCTTCAAAGAAGATGTAATTGCCAGTAAGAAGCAGTACTATTCAAGTTTCAGTTATCGGTTTATTCACTTATTTGCCGGCTTTGGTGCATTGGACATGAGCTACGACCTTAAGATTTTGCATGAAAGTACGTCTGTACGCCACGTTGCACGGGAGAATGAGAAAAGTTTTCATATGTAGTAACACCATGAGAATTCCGCCCGTTTTCGTCATTTGCCGTCGAATCGACTTAATGACAGATCGTCACACTGGTGGCTTTTCTCTCTGAAACGGTTACATTCATCGTATGCAAAGTTATGTCGCTTGCCGCGGTATGCGCAGATACTAAAATCACTATAGTAGTCACAGAAGAAGCTTCTAAGAAGATGTAATTGGCCAGTATCAAGCAATACTAGTCAAGTTCTAGTTATCGATTACTCACTTATTTTCCGGCTTTTGTGCCTTGGACATGAGCTAGGACGTTAAGATTTTGCAAGAAAGTATCTGTACGACACGTTGCACGGGAGAATGTGGAAAGCGTTCATATGTAGTAAAAACCTAAGAAACCCGATCGCTTTCATCATTTGCTATAGAGTCGAATGTATTGCCAGATCGTCCCATTGGCCGCTTTTCTCTCTGAACAGGTTACATCCATCGTCTGCAAAATTATGTCGCGTGTTGCGGTATGGAAAAAAACTGAAAACATTATATTAGAACACAGAAAAAGCTTCGAAGAAGATGTAATCGACGATAAGAAGCAGTACTATTCTAGATTTAGTTATCGGTAATTCACTTATTTGCCGGGTTTGGTATATTGGACATGACCGACGACCTATAGATTTCGCATGAAACGACGTCTGGAAATCACATTGCGCGGGGGAATGTGAAAACTGTTCATATGTAGTAAAAATTTGAGAGATCCGCTCGCTTTCGTCATTTGCCATCGAATCGACTTGATGCCAGATCGTCACATTGGCCGCTTTTCTCTCTGAAACAGTTACATTTATCGTCTGGAAATGTATGTCGCGTATTGCAATATGCGGAAAAAACTGAAAACATTATATTAGAACACAGAAAAAGCTTCTAAGAAGATGTAATCGAAAGTAGGAAGCAGTAATATACAAGCTTTAGTTATCGGTTATTCACTTATTTTCCGCCTTGGTGCATTGGACATGAGCAAGGACCTTAAGATTTTGCATGAGAGTACGTCTGTATGCCACGTTGCACGGGTGAATGTAAAAGATGTTCATATGTAGTAACAACATGAGAAATCCGACCGTTTTCGACATTATCCTTCGAATCGACTTAATGCCAGATCGTCACATTGTCCGCTTTTCTCTTTGAAACTGTTACATTCATCGTCTGCAAAGTTACGTCGATTGCCGCGGTATGCGCAGACACTAAAGGCAAAATAGTAGAACACAGAGGATGCTTCTAAGAAAATGTAATCGGCCAGTAACAAGCAGTGTTATTCAAGTGTTAGTTATCAGTTATTCACATATTTGCCGGCTTTGGTACATTGGACATGACGGACGACCTAATGATTTTGCATGAAACGACGTCTGGACACCACGATGCACAGGAGAATGTGAAAAGTGTTCACATGTAGTAACCACATGAAAAATCCGCCCGTTTTCGACATTTGCCATCGAATCGAATTAATGATAGAGCGTCATATTGGCCGCTTTTCTCACTGAAAAGGTTACATTTACCGTCTGGAAATTTATGTCGTGTGTTGCAATATGCGGAAAAGAACTGAAAACATCATATTAGAACACAGAAAAAGCTTCTAAGAAGATGTAATCGCCAATAAGAAGCAGTACTATTCAAGTTTTAGTTATCGGTTATTCACTTATTTGCCGCCTTTGGTACATTGGACATGACCGACGACGTAAAGATTTTGCATGAAACGACGTCTGGAAACCACATTGCACGGGGGAATGTGGAAACTGTTCATATGTAGTAAAAACTGGAGAAAACCGCCCGCTTTCTTCATTTGCTACCGAATCTATTTTATTGCAACATCTTCACATTGGCTGCTTTTCTCTCTGAAACAGTTACATTTATCGTCTGGAAATGTATGTCGCGTATTGCAATATGCGGAAAAAACTGAAAACATCTTATTAGAACACAAAAAAAGCTTCTAAGAAGATGTAATCGAAAGTAGGAAGCAGTACTATTCAAGTTTAAGCGATCGGTTATTCACTTATTTGCGGCTTTATTGCATTGGACATGAGCTAGGACCTTAGGATTTTGCATGAAAGTACGTCTCTACGCCACGTTGCACGGGAGAATGTAGAAAGTGTTCATATGTAGTAAAAACCTGAGAAATCCATCGCTTTCGTCATTTGCTAACGAATCGAATGTATTGCCAGATCGTCCCATTGGCCGCTTTTCTCTCTGAAACGGTTACATTTATCGTCTGGAAATTTGTGCCACGTGTTTGCAATATGTGGAAAAAACTGAAAACATCATATCAGAACACAAAAAAGCTTCTAAGAAGATGTAATCGAAAGTAGGAAGCAGTACTTTCAAGTTTTTGCTATCGGTTATTCACTTATTTGCAAGCTTAGGTGCATTGGACGTGAGCTATAACCTTAAGATTTTGCATGAAATTACGTCTGTACGACACGTTGCACGGGAGAATGACAAAGTTGTACATAATAGTAACAACATGAGAAATCCGCCCGTTTTCGTCATTTGCGTTCGAATCGACTTAATGCCAGATCGTAACATTGGCCGCTTTTCTCTCTGAAACGGTTACATTTATCGTATGCAAAATTATGTCGCGTCTTGCGGTATGCGGAAAAAACTGAAAACATTATATTAGAATACAGAAAAAGCTTCAAAGAAGATGTAATTGCCAGTAAGAAGCAGTACTATTCAAGTTTCAGTTATCGGTTTATTCACTTATTTGCCGGCTTTGGTGCATTGGACATGAGCTACGACCTTAAGATTTTGCATGAAAGTACGTCTGTACGCCACGTTGCACGGGAGAATGAGAAAAGTTTTCATATGTAGTAACACCATGAGAATTCCGCCCGTTTTCGTCATTTGCCGTCGAATCGACTTAATGACAGATCGTCACACTGGTGGCTTTTCTCTCTGAAACGGTTACATTCATCGTATGCAAAGTTATGTCGCTTGCCGCGGTATGCGCAGATACTAAAATCACTATAGTAGTCACAGAAGAAGCTTCTAAGAAGATGTAATTGGCCAGTAACAAGCAGTACTAGTCAAGTTCTAGTTATCGGTTACTCACTTATTTTCCGGCTTTTGTGCATTGGACATGAGCTAGGACCTTAAGATTTTGCAAGAAAGTACGTCTGTACGACACGTTGCACGGGAGAATGTGGAAAGCGTTCATATGTAGTAAAAACCTGAGAAACCCGATCGCTTTCGTCATTTGCTATAGAGTCGAATGTATTGCCAGATCGTCCCATTGGCCGCTTTTCTCTCAGAACAGGTTACATCCATCGTCTGCAAAATTATGTCGCGTGTTGCGGTATGGAAAAAAAACTGAAAACATTATATTAGAACACAGAAAAAGCTTCGAAGAAGATGTAATCGCCAATAAGAAGCAGTACTATTCTAGATTTAGTTATCGGTAATTCACTTATTTGCCGGGTTTGGTATATTGGACATGACCGACGACCTATAGATTTCGCATGAAACGACGTCTGGAAATCACATTGCGCGGGGGAATGTGAAAACTGTTCATATGTAGTAAAAATTTCAGAGATCCGCTCGCTTTCGTCATTTGCCATCGAATCGACTTGATGCCAGATCGTCACATTGGCCGCTTTTCTCTCTGAAACAGTTACATTTATCGTCTGGAAATGTATGTAGCGTATTGCAATATGCGGAAGAAACTGAAAACATCATATTAGAACACAAAAAAAGCTTCTAAGAAGATGTAATCGAAAGTAGCAAGCAGAACTATACTATTGACTTATTTGCCGGCTTTGGTGCATTAAACATCAGTTCAAATGGCTCTGAGCACAATGGGACTCAACTGCTGAGGTCGTTAGTCCCCTAGAACTTAGAACTACTTAAACCTAACTCACCCAAGGAGATCACACACATCCATGCCCCAGGCAGGATTCGAACCTGCGACCTTAGCAGTCGCACGGTTGGACATGAGCTAGGAGCTTAAGATTTTGCATGAAAGTACGTATGTACGCCACGTTGCACGGGAGAATGTGAACAGTGTTCATATGTACTAACAACATGAGAAATCCGCCCGTTTTCGACATTTGCCATTGAATCGACTTATTGTCAGATCGTCATATTGGCTACTTTTCTCTCTGAAACGGTTACATTTATCGTCTGTAAAGTTATGTCGCGTGTTGGGGTATGCGGAAAAAACTGAAAACATTATATTAGAACACAGAAAAAGCTTCAAAGAAGATATAATCGAAAGTAGGAAGCAGTAATATACATGCTTTAGTTATCGGTTATTCACTTATTTGCCGCCTTGGTGCATTGGACATGAGCTAGGACCTTACGATTATGCATGAGAGTACGTCTGTACGCCACGTCGCACGGGAGAATATAAAAAATGTTCATATGTAGTAACAACATGAGAAATCCGCCCGTTTTCGACATTTTCCATCGAATCGACTTAATGTCATATCGTAATATTGGCCGCTTTTCTCTCTGAAACGGTTACATTTAGCGACTGCAAAAGTATGTCGCGTGTTGCGGTATGCAGAAAAAACTGAAAACATCATATTAGAACACAGAAAAAGCTTCTAAGAAGATGTAATAGCCAATAAGAAGCAGTACTATTCAAGTTTAAATATCGGTTTATTCACTTATTTGCCGGCTTTGGTACATTGGACATGAACTAAGTTCTTAAGATTTTGCATGAAAGTACGTCTGTAAGCCACGTTGCACGGGAGAATGAGAAAAGCTTTCATATGTTGTAACACCATGAGAAATCCGCCCGTTTTCGTCATTTGCCATAAGAATCGACTTAACGCCAGATCGTCATATTGGTCGATTTTCTCTCTGAATCGGTCACATTCATCGTCTGCAAAGTTATGTCTCTTGCCGCGGTATGCGGAGACACTAAAAGCACCATAGTAGAACACAGAAGAAGCTTCTAAGAAGATTTTATCGGCCAGTAACAAGCAGTAGTAGTCAAGTTTTAGTTATCGGTTTTCACTTATTTGCCGGCTTTGGTACATTGCACATGACCGACGACCTAAAGATTCAGCATGAAACGACGTCTGGAAACCACGTTGCACGGGAGAATGTGGAAAGTGTTCATTCGTAGTAAAAACTTCAGAAATCCGCCCGCTTTCGTCATTTGCTATCGAATCGACTTTATTGCCACATCTTCACATTGGCCGCTTTTCTCTCTGAAACGGTTACATTTATCGTATGCAAAATTATGTCGCGTGTTGCGGTATGCGGAAAAAGCTGAAAACATTATATTAGAGTACAGAAAAAGCTTCAAAGAAGATGAAATTGCCAGTAAGAAGCAGTACTATTCAAGTTTAAATATCGGTTTATTCACTTATTTGCCGGCTTTGGTGCATTGGACATGAGCTACGACCTTAAGATTTTGCATGAAAGTACGTCTGTACGCCACGTTGCACGGGAAAATGAGAAAAGTTTTCATATGTAGTAACACTATGAGAAATCCGCCCGTTTTCGTCATTTGCCATCGAATCGACTTAATGACTGATCGTCACACTGGTGGCTTTTCTCTCTGAAACGGTTACATTCATCGTATGCTAAGTTATGTAGCTTGCCGCGGTATGCGCAGATACTAAAATCACTATAGTAGTCACAGAAGATGCTTCTAAGAAGATGTAATTGGCCAGTAACAAGCAGTACTAGTCAAGTTCTAGTTATCGGTTACTCACTTATTTTCCGGCTTTTGTGCCTTGGACATGAGCTAGGACGTTAAGATTTTGCAAGAAAGTACGTCTGTACGACACGTTGCACGGGAGAATGTGGAAAGCGTTCATATGTAGTAAAAACCTGAGAAACCCGATCGCTTTCGTCATTTGCTATTGAGTCGAATGTATTGCCAGATCGTCCCATTGGCCGCTTTTCGCTCTGAACAGGTTACATCCATCGTCTGCAAAATTATTTCGCGTGTTGCGGTATGGAAAAAAACTGAAAACATTATATTAGAACACAGAAAAAGCTTCGAAGAAGATGTAATCGCCAATAAGAAGCAGTACTATTCAAGATATAGTTATCGGTAATTCACTTATTTGCCGATTTTGGTATATTGGACATGACCGACGACCTATAGATTTCGCATGAAACGACGTCTGGAAATCACATTGCGCGCTGGAATGTGAAAACTGTTCATATGTAGTAAAAATTTGAGAGATCCGCCCGGTTTCGTCATTTGCCATCGAATCGACTTGATGCCAGATCGTCACATTGGCCGCTTTTCTCTCTGAAACAGTTACATTTATCGTCTGGAAATGTATGTAGCGTATTGCAATATGCGGAAGAAACTGAAAACATATTAGAACACAAAAAAAGCTTCTAAGAAGATGTAATCGAAAGTAGCAAGCAGAACTATACTATTGACTTATTTGCCGGCTTTGGTGCATTGAACATCAGTTCAAATGGCTCTGAGCACAATGGGACTCAACTGCTGAGGGCGTTAGTCCCCTAGAACTTAGAACTACTTAAACCTAAATCACCCAAGGAGATCACACACATCCATGCCCCAGGCAGGATTCGAACCTGCGACCTTAGCAGTCACACGGTTGGACATGAGCTAGGAGCTTAAGATTTTGCATGAAAGTACGTATGTACGCCACGTTGCACGGGAGAATGTGAAAAGTGTATATATGTACTAACAACATGAGAAATCCGCCCGTTTTCGACATTTGCCATTGAATCGACTTATTGTCAGATCGTCAAATTGGCTACTTTTCTCCCTGAAACGGTTACATTTATCGTCTGTAAAGTTATGTCGCGTGTTGGGGTATGCGGAAAAAACTGAAAACATTATATTAGAACAAAGAAAAAGCTTCAAAGAAGATATAATCGAAAGTAGGAAGCAGTAATATACATGCTTTAGTTATCGGTTATTCACTTATTTGCCGCCTTGGTGCATTGGACATGAACTAGGTCCTTAAGATTATGCATGAGAGTACGTCTGTACGCCACGTCGCACGGGAGAATATAAAAAATGTTCATATGTAGTAACAACATGAGAAATCCGCCCGTTTTCGACATTTTCCATCCAATCGACTTAATGTCAGATCGTCATATTGGCCGCTTTTCTCTCTGAAACGGTTACATTTAGCGGCTGCAAAATTATGTCGCGTGTTGCGGTATGCAGAAAAAACTGAAAACATCATATTAGAACACAGAAAATGCTTCTAAGAAGATGTAATAGACAATAAGAAGCAGTACTATTCAAGTTTAAATATCGGTTTATTCACTTATTTGCCGGCTTTGGTACATTGGACATGAGCTAAGTTCTTAAGATTTTGCATGAAAGTACGTTTGTACGCCACGTTGCACGGGAGAATGAGAAAAGTTTTCATATGTAGTAACACTATGAGAAATCCGCCCGTTTTCGTCATTTGCCATCGAATCGACTTAATGACTGATCGTCACACTGGTGGCTTTTCTCTCTGAAACGGTTACATTCATCGTATGCTAAGTTATGTAGCTTGCCGCGGTATGCGCAGATACTAAAATCACTATAGTAGTCACAGAAGATGCTTCTAAGAAGATGTAATTGGCCAGTAACAAGCAGTACTAGTCAAGTTCTAGTTATCGGTTACTCACTTATTTTCCGGCTTTTGTGCCTTGGACATGAGCTAGGACGTTAAGATTTTGCAAGAAAGTACGTCTGTACGACACGTTGCACGGGAGAATGTGGAAAGCGTTCATATGTAGTAAAAACCAAAGAAACCCGATCGCTTTCATCATTTGCTATTGAGTCGAATGTATTGCCAGATCGTCCCATTGGCCGCTTTTCTCTCTGAACAGGTTACATCCATCGTGTGCAAAATTATGTCGCGTGTTGCGGTATGGAAAAAAAACTGAAAACATTATATTAGAACACAGAAAAAGCTTCGAAGAAGATGTAATCGCCAATAAGAAGCAGTACTATTCTAGATTTAGTTATCGGTAATTCACTTATTTGCCGGGTTTGGTATATTGGACATGACCGACGACCTATAGATTTCGCATGAAACGACGTCTGGAAATCACATTGCGCGGGGGAATGTGAAAACTGTTCATATGTAGTAAAAATTTGAGAGATCCGCTCGGTTTCGTCATTTGCCATCGAATCGACTTAATGCCAGATCGTCACATTGGCCGCTTTTCTCTCTGAAACAGTTACATTTATCGTCTGGAAATGTATGTCGCGTATTGCAATATGCGGAAGAAACTGAAAACATCATATTAGAACACAAAAAAAGCTTCTAAGAAGATGTAATCGAAAGTAGCAAGCAGAACTATACTATTGACTTATTTGCCGGCTTTGGTGCATTGAACATCAGTTCAAATGGCTCTGAGCACAATGGGACTCAACTGCTGAGGTCGTTAGTCCCCTAGAACTTAGAACTGCTTAAACCTAACTCACCCAAGGAGATCACACACATCCATGCCCCAGGCAGGATTCGAACCTGCGACCTTAGCAGTCGCACGGTTTGACATGAGCTAGGAACTTAAGATTTTGCATGAAAGTACGTATGTACGCCACGTTGCACGGGAGAATGTGAAAAGTGTTCATATGTACTAACAACATGAGAAATCCGACCGTTTTCGACATTTGCCATTGAATCGACTTATTGTCAGATCGTCATATTGGCTACTTTTCTCTCTGAAACGGTTACATTTATCGTCTGTAAAGTTATGTCGCGTGTTGGGGTATGCGGAAAAAACTGAAAACATTATATTAGAACAAAGAAAAAGCTTCAAAGAAGATATAATCGAAAGTAGGAAGCAGTAATATACATGCTTTAGTTATCGGTTATTCACTTATTTGCCGCCTTGGTGCATTGGACATGAGCTAGGACCTTACGATTATGCATGAGAGTACGTCTGTACGCCACGTTGCACGGGAGAATATAAAAAATGTTCATATGTAGTAACAACATGAGAAATCCGCCCGTTTTCGACATTTTCCATCGAATCGACTTAATGTCATATCGTAATATTGGCCGCTTTTCTCTCTGAAACGGTTACATTTAGCGGCTGCAAAAGTATGTCGCGTGTTGCGGTATGCAGAAAAAACTGAAAACATCATATTAGAACACAGAAAAAGCTTCTAAGAAGATGTAATAGCCAATAAGAAGCAGTACTATTCAAGTTTAAATATCGGTTTATTCACTTATTTGCCGGCTTTGGTACATTGGACATGAACTAAGTTCTTAAGATTTTGCATGAAAGTACGTCTGTACGCCACGTTGCACGGGAGAATGAGAAAAGCTTTCATATGTTGTAACACCATGAGAAATCCGCCCGTTTTCGTCATTTGCCATAAGAATCGACTTAACGCCAGATCGTCATATTGGTCGATTTTCTCTCTGAATCGGTCACATTCATCGTCTGCAAAGTTATGTCTCTTGCCGCGGTATGCGGAGACACTAAAAGCACCATAGTAGAACACAGAAGAAGCTTCTAAGAAGATTTTATCGGCCAGTAACAAGCAGTAGTAGTCAAGTTTTAGTTATCGGTTATTCACTTATTTGCCGGCTTTGGTACATTGCACATGACCGACGACCTAAAGATTCAGCATGAAACCACGTCTGGAAACCACGTTGCACGGGAGAATGTGGAAACTGTTCATACGTAGTAAAAAATTTAGAAATCCGCCCGCTTTCGTCATTTGCTATCGAATCGACTTTATTGCCACATCTTCACATTGGCCGCTTTTCTCTCTGAAACGGTTACATTTATCGTCTGCAAAATTATGTCGCGTGTTGCGGTATGCGGAAAAAGCTGAAAACATTATATTAGAATACAGAAAAAGCTTCAAAGAAGATGTAATTGCCAGTAAGAAGCAGTACTATTCAAGTTTCAGTTATCGGTTTATTCACTTATTTGCCGGCTTTGGTGCATTGGACATGAGCTACGACCTTAAGATTTTGCATGAAAGTACGTCTGTACGCCACGTTGCACGGGAGAATGAGAAAAGTTTTCATATGTAGTAACACCATGAGAAATCCGCCCGTTTTCGTCATTTGCCATCGAATCGACTTAATGACAGATCGTCACACTGGTGGCTTTTCTCTCTGAAACGGTTACATTCATCGTATGCAAAGTTATGTCGCTTGCTGCGGTATGCGCAGATACTAAAATCACTATAGTAGTCACAGAAGAAGCTTCTAAGAAGATGTAATTGGCCAGTATCAAGCAGTACTAGTCAAGTTCTAGTTATCGATTACTCACTTATTTTCCGGCTTTTGTGCCTTGGACATGAGCTAGGACGTTAAGATTTTGCAAGAAAGTATCTGTACGACACGTTGCACGGGAGAATGTGGAAAGCGTTCATATGTAGTAAAAACCTAAGAAACCCGATCGCTTTCATCATTTGCTATAGAGTCGAATGTATTGCCAGATCGTCCCATTGGCCGCTTTTCTCTCTGAACAGGTTACATCCATCGTCTGCAAAATTATGTCGCGTGTTGCGGTATGGAAAAAAACTGAAAACATTATATTAGAACACAGAAAAAGCTTCGAAGAAGATGTAATCGCCAATAAGAAGCAGTACTATTCTAGATTTAGTTATCGGTAATTCACTTATTTGCCGGGTTTGGTATATTGGACATGACCGACGACCTATAGATTTCGCATGAAACGACGTCTGGAAATCACATTGCGCGGGGGAATGTGAAAACTGTTCATATGTAGTAAAAATTTGAGAGATCCGCCCGGTTTCGTCATTTGCCATCGATTCGACTTAATGCCAGATCGTCACATTGGCCGCTTTTCTCTCTGAAACAGTTACATTTATCGTCTGGAAATGTATGTCGCGTATTGCAATATGCGGAAGAAACTGAAAACATCATATTAGAACACAAAAAAAGCTTCTAAGAAGATGTAATCGAAAGTAGCAAGCAGAACTATACTATTGACTTATTTGCCGGCTTTGGTGCATTGAACATCAGTTCAAATGACTCTGAGCACAATGGGACTCAACTGCTGAGGTCGTTAGTCCCCTAGAACTTAGAACTACTTAAACCTAAATCACCCAAGGAGATCACACACATCCATGCCCCAGGCAGGATTCGAACCTGCGACCTTAGCAGTCACACGGTTGGACATGAGCTAGGAGCTTAAGATTTTGCATGAAAGTACGTATGTACGCCACGTTGCACGGGAGAATGTGAAAAGTGTTCATATGTACTAACAACATGAGAAATCCGACCGTTTTCGACATTTGCCATTGAATCGACTTATTGTCAGATCGTCAAATTGGCTACTTTTCTCCCTGAAACGGTTACATTTATCGTCTGTAAAGTTATGTCGCGTGTTGGGGTATGCGGAAAAAACTGAAAACATTATATTAGAACAAAGAAAAAGCTTCAAAGAAGATATAATCGAAAGTAGGAAGCAGTAATATACATGCTTTAGTTATCGGTTATTCACTTATTTGCCGCCTTGGTGCATTGGACATGAACTAGGACCTTAACATTATGCATGAGAGTACGTCTGTACGCCACGTCGCACGGGAGAATATAAAAAATGTTCATATGTAGTAACAACATGAGAAATCCGCCCGTTTTCGACATTTTCCATCCAATCGACTTAATGTCAGATCGTCATATTTGCCGCTTTTCTCTCTGAAACGGTTACATTTAGCGGCTGCAAAATTATGTCGCGTGTTGCGGTATGCAGAAAAAACTGAAAACATCATATTAGAACACAGAAAATGCTTCTAAGAAGATGTAATAGACAATAAGAAGCAGTACTATTCAAGTTTAAATATCGGTTTATTCACTTATTTGCCGGCTTTGGTACATTGGACATGAGCTAAGTTCTTAAGATTTTGCATGAAAGTACGTTTGTACGCCACGTTGCACGGGAGAATGAGAAAAGTTTTCATATGTAGTAACACTATGAGAAATCCGCCCGTTTTCGTCATTTGCCATCGAATCGACTTAATGACTGATCGTCACACTGGTGGCTTTTCTCTCTGAAACGGTTACATTCATCGTATGCTAAGTTATGTAGCTTGCCGCGGTATGCGCAGATACTAAAATCACTATAGTAGTCACAGAAGATGCTTCTAAGAAGATGTAATTGGCCAGTAACAAGCAGTACTAGTCAAGTTCTAGTTATCGGTTACTCACTTATTTTCCGGCTTTTGTGCCTTGGACATGAGCTAGGACGTTAAGATTTTGCAAGAAAGTACGTCTGTACGACACGTTGCACGGGAGAATGTGGAAAGCGTTCATATGTAGTAAAAACCAAAGAAACCCGATCGCTTTCATCATTTGCTATTGAGTCGAATGTATTGCCAGATCGTCCCATTGGCCGCTTTTCTCTCTGAACAGGTTACATCCATCGTGTGCAAAATTATGTCGCGTGTTGCGGTATGGAAAAAAAACTGAAAACATTATATTAGAACACAGAAAAAGCTTCGAAGAAGATGTAATCGCCAATAAGAAGCAGTACTATTCTAGATTTAGTTATCGGTAATTCACTTATTTGCCGGGTTTGGTATATTGGACATGACCGACGACCTATAGATTTCGCATGAAACGACGTCTGGAAATCACATTGCGCGGGGGAATGTGAAAACTGTTCATATGTAGTAAAAATTTCAGAGATCCGCTCGCTTTCGTCATTTGCCATCGAATCGACTTAATGCCAGATCGTCACATTGGCCGCTTTTCTCTCTGAAACAGTTACATTTATCGTCTGGAAATGTATGTCGCGTATTGCAATATGCGGAAGAAACTGAAAACATCATATTAGAACACAAAAAAAGCTTCTAAGAAGATGTAATCGAAAGTAGCAAGCAGAACTATACTATTGACTTATTTGCCGGCTTTGGTGCATTAAACATCAGTTCAAATGGCTCTGAGCACAATGGGACTCAACTGCTGAGGTCGTTAGTCCCCTAGAACTTAGAACTACTTAAACCTAACTCACCCAAGGAGATCACACACATCCATGCCCCAGGCAGGATTCGAACCTGCGACCTTAGCAGTCGCACGGTTGGACATGAGCTAGGAACTTAAGATTTTGCATGAAAGTACGTATGTACGCCACGTTGCACGGGAGAATGTGAAAAGTGTTCATATGTACTAACAACATGAGAAATCCGACCGTTTTCGACATTTGCCATTGAATCGACTTATTGTCAGATCGTCATATTGGCTACTTTTCTCTCTGAAACGGTTACATTTATCGTCTGTAAAGTTATGTCGCGTGTTGGGGTATGCGGAAAAAACTGAAAACATTATATTAGAACAAAGAAAAAGCTTCAAAGAAGATATAATCGAAAGTAGGAAGCAGTAATATACATGCTTTAGTTATCGGTTATTCACTTATTTGCCGCCTTGGTGCATTGGACATGAGCTAGGACCTTAAGATTATGCATGAGAGTACGTCTGTACGCCACGTTGCACGGGAGAATATAAAAAATGTTCATATGTAGTAACAACATGAGAAATCCGCCCGTTTTCGACATTTTCCATCGAATCGACTTAATGTCAGATCGTCATATTGGCCGCTTTTCTCTCTGAAACGGTTACATTTAGCGGCTGCAAAATTATGTCGCGTGTTGCGGTATGCAGAAAAAACTGAAAACTTCATATTAGAACACAGAAAAAGCTTCTAAGAAGATGTAATAGCCAATAAGAAGCAGTACTATTCAAGTTTAAATATCGGTTTATTCACTTATTTGCCGGCTTTGGTACATTGGACATGAGCTAAGTTCTTAAGATTTTGCATGAAAGTACGTTTGTACGCCACGTTGCACGGGAGAATGAGAAAAGCTTTCATATGTAGTAACACCATGAGAAATCCGCCCGTTTTCGTCATTTGCCAAAAGAATCGACTTAACGCCAGATCGTCATATTGGTCGATATTCTCTCTGAATCGGTCACATACATCGTCTGCAAAGTTATGTCTCTTGCCGCTGTATGCGGAGACACTAAAAGCACTATAGTAGAACACAGAAGAAGCTTCTAAGAAATGTTATCGGCCAGTAACAAGCAGTAGTAGTCAAGTTTTAGCTATCGGTTATTCACTTATTTGCCGGCTTTGGTACATTGCACAAGAGCTAGGACCTTACGATTTTGCATAAAAGTACGTCTGTACGCCAGAATACAGCATTTTCAGTTGTCAGACGGCTTCTAAAACCGAACTGTTCATTTGACAGCAAATTGTGTGATATCAAGTGATCAATTAACCTTACATGCACAGCCTTTTCGGTAACTTTTGCAAACACTGATGGCATAGAAGTAGGTCTAAAATTATCTATATTATCCCTTTCTCCCTTTTCATAAAGCGGCTTTACTGATGAGTACTTTAATCGGTCAGGAAACTGACCAACTCTAAAGGAAAAATTGCAAATATGGCTAAATACAGGGCTAACATGTGCAGCACAGTACTTTAATATGCTTCTAGGCACTCCATCATATCCATGAGAGTCCTTAGTCTTCAGTGATATAGTTATTGACTCAATCTCTCTCTTGTTTGTATCACAGAGGAGTATTTCAGACGTCAATCTCAGAAAGGTATTTGCGAAGAAATTTGTATGATTTCCTGTTGAAACTAAATTTTTATTTAGCTTGATTGTGACTACTTCTAACATTTTGATATAATTCGCCCTATGTTCTACATGAAATCATTATCCCACTAGTCAGCCAACTGTGCTGTCTATTACTGCTAGTACCCCATTCAGAATGTTCTAATGGAAAACAACTCTCAAAGAGCATGAGAAATGTGCCATGAAAGCATTGTAATTATCATCTGTATTATTGGCACTATAAACATCTTGCCACTCTTGTTCCTTGACAAGTTTTAAAAACACTCTATTGCTGTTGGATTGACTTTCCTACGTTCTTTGTAACTAAATATGACATTGGGTTGAGTACAAAAACCTTTTAGTGTTAAAATTTGTGCATTATGGTCTGAAAGGCCATTCCCTTTTTTACTAACAGGATGCCCATCTAGTATTGAAGAACGAATAAAAATATTGTCTATAATTGTGCTACTATTCGCCTGCACCCTAGTTTGAAAAAAAAAAACAAAACACAGTTGGCATCAGATCATATGAATTTAGGAGATCTACCAACATCATTTTTCTTGGGACCGAGCGAGGTGGCGCAGTGGTTAAGGCACTGGACTCACATTCGGGAGGACGACGGTTCAGTCCCGCGTTCAGCCATCTTGATTCAGGTTTTCCGTGATTTCCCTAAATCACTCCCGGCAAATTCTGGGTTAGTTCCTCTCAAAGGGCATGGCCGACTTCCTTCCCCATCCTTCCCTAATCCGATGAGACCAATGACATCGCTGTCTGGTCTCCTTCCCCAAACAACCCAACCCCCCTTTTCCTTGCACAATCAAATACAAAATTAATATTGAAGTCCCCACATATAACTACTTTCTGGTACTTCCTACAAAGTGAATCAAGAACCCTCTCTAGCTTAAGCAAAAATGCTCTGAAGTTTGAGTTAGAGGCCCTATAAACACCAGCAATTAGAAGTTGAGTTTCACTAAATTCAACAAATGCTGCACAACTTTCAAATATCTGTTCAGTGCAGTGTCGTGATAAGTCTATGGACTCAAATAACGTACTGTTTTTTATGTACGGAGACACCTCCCCACCCCGCAAGGAACTCCTTGAGAAACAGCCAGGTAATATGTAGCCTGGTAAAGGAAGCCTATAAATTATCAATTTATTGAAGTGGTGCTCTGATATACAAATAATTTCAGCGTTAACATCTGTTAGCAGTTCACTAACTTTATCTCTAATAACTCTTATATTCTGATGAAATATGCCAATTCCTTCTCTACTTGGAAACATTACATCCTCTGGAGGAGAGCCCTTAGAGGCACGCCGGCCGCGGTGGTCTTGCGGTTCTAAGCGCTCAGTTCGGAACCGCGCGACTGCTACGGTCGCAGGTTCGAATCCTGCCTCGGGCATGGATGTGTGTGACGTCCTTAGGTTAGTTAGGTTTAATTAGTTCTAAGTTCTAGGCGACTGATGACCCCATATGTTAATTTTCATAGTGCTCAGAGCCATTAGAACCATTTTTGAACCTTAGAGGCACTTCCTTTAAGCTGGTATACCAATCAGCTGACTTCAGTATTAAAAAGGTGCAGCTCTAACACCAAATACTACAGGAATTTTTCCATGAGTGACACCACTACCGCCACCACCACCCACTACACTGTCACCTATAAGCTTAGGTAGCCTCTCCTTCGCATACCTATTGAGGTGCAGGCCATGCCTAGTGAAACCCCATCTACTGATAGACCCAACTGGCACCACTGAGATGTGATCCATGCCCTCTCCCATCACTGCACTCCCCAGCCCCACAATTACGCCCCCAACAGCCGCATTAAGGTGTGGCCGATCATTATGCTGAAACAGTTGCACGAAAAGCACATTAGTGCCACCAGTTTGAGTAGCTATCTTAACCAAGTCACCACTGACATCATACCCCCTGTCCCTATTGCGACTGCTCCCAGCACCACCCACTATCACTACCTGATCCTCCTTTGTAAAATTCTTACATAACTCCCCTATGCTTTCAGCCACCTGAGCCAACCCTGTATTAGGCTTCACAATGCTTGTGACCTGGTACTCACTCCACAAAACTTCTTGCAAATGCTGGCCCACACCTCTACCCGGTAACTACCTAGCAGCAGAACCTAGGCCTCCTAATTGCTGAGGACGGCTGCAAGTTACCTCCATGTACAGCTACACGAGGCTCCTCTCCGCTCAACTTTGACAGTTTGTCGTATCTATTGCATGTATGCAAAGTGAAACTGTCTGACTACCTCCTTTTCCTATCTATCTTCTTGTCAACTACCAGTTCCCATTCCCCAGCACCCTTCACCCTCCTCAACTTATCTAGTTCCTCCTTTGCGCATTGTAACTGCACCTGAAGGGCACAGATCTTACGCTCCTGCTCCTCTAATAACTTGTTTCTATTACAGATTCTACATTCCCAGGACAGGATCACCCTCAAATGACCACTGGCTTCCCCACCGCATTCCCCCCAATGAAAATACTTTGAACAAATCCCACAGCTTAATCCACTACTCACAAACCTACGACATAGCAATCACTTCTCACTCACGATAAAATTTTACAGTTACTAAAAAAAACTATACGTCAACGTTACCAAAGTTCAGTTACAAAAGCAGCACTATTTAAGAACTAACAACTATGGTCTCGAAATTCTCTGCCTACTAAGAAAGCAGCTACTTGTATTAATACTACTACAACACAGCCGATACCAATACCAGCAAAACTTCACAAAATTATTGGCTAAAACCAAAAAATTTAAACTAAACGCCAGTTGAAAACTAAAGCACGAAATTTACTAAACGACTTCAACACACTGAAAACTCTATAAAACACAGCGAGCGAACGATTACAAGAGTTTATTAAGTCATTATTTCGCCAAAAATGGCAAGCAACACCACTGCAATCTATTCAGTTTAATAACGTATTACAGAGCACAAACAAGTTCGTCAGTACTTAGCTTATAACCGCTGCAGATGCAGTGCACGCCGCAAAATGTAAACACGCTGATGAGGCGCGAGGCTTAGACGAACCATGGAAGCACACTTACACATAATAGACCACTCGAGTCAATACCACAGGAAGAAACACTGAGATAAATGAATATCCACTAATAATTTGCTTTTACGGCAAAAATAATAACACAAAAAAACTTTAAAATACGTAAATGAAGTCTAAAATTTATAAAACATTAACAAGCTATTTCAACAGCAGTGCAGCTCACGTGACGTCACACCCATGATGATCTGCCCCCCCCCCCCGGGAAGGTGGCTATCTACCCCACCTTCGAAATATGCCTATCTATCCCCCTCAGAAGATATCTACCGAGCTACCCATCCATGGAAGATCTCTGTCAACCTGCACCGCCCCTCCCCCCTCAGATGATGTCTGTGTACCTACCCACACCCTTGGAATATGTCTGTCTACCTAAATCCCCCCCCCCCCTTAGAATATGTATGACTACCTACCCCTCCCCACAGAATATGAATGTCTACCTACCCCACCCCTCGGGAGATGTCTGTGTACCTACCCCTCTCAGATGATATCTACCTACACCTCCCACATCGGAAGATTTCATACTACCTCTACCCCATCGAAAGCTGTCTGTCTCTCATCGCCCCACCACCTAATATGTAATTCTACCTACTTGCTCCTTATGTCAGTCTACGTAACTCTCCACAGGAGATGTCTGTCTACCTGCCCCCTCGTCAGATGTCTGCCTACCTCACCCCCCTAAGGAAGATGTTTGTCCACCTACCTCACCCTGTGAAGATGTCTATCTATACCCCCACAAAAACTCTCTCCCCACCTCGTAAGATGTCTATCACCCTGAAAGATGTCTCTCAACACCCCCCCCCCCCCACACTAAGGAGAAGTCTATCTACCTACCTGCCCTCTCGGAATTTGTCTGTCTACCTATCCCAACCCCTACTCAGCCCCCCCACTCGGAAGTTGTTTACCCCTGTCTCGGAAGATGTCTAGAGACCCCCAAACTTTGGAAGGTGTCTTCCAGCCCCTCAGGCGATGTCTGTCTACACCCCCCCCCCCCCTCAGAAGATGTCTGTCAGCATACCAACCATCCTGGAATTAGTCTGTCTACCTACCAACTGCCTCGGAATATATCTGTCTACCTCCCACCTCGGAAAATGTCTTCCAAACACAGTCTCAGAAAAGCCCAGTCTACCAACTGCCAAATTTCAACCCCCAGAAGATTTCTATCCAACCCCCCCCCCCACTCGGAATATGTCTATCTACCTCCACTCTTGGTAGCTATCTACACCTCCCTCTCAGAGAATCTCTAACCCCACTCTCATAGGATGTCTACCTACCCTCACCACCATTCGAAGATGTCTACCCCTTGGAGGATGTCTACTCCACCTGGAATATGTCTGTCTACGTACGTTGGATGATGTCTGTCTATCTACTCAGCCCCCCTGGGAAGATGTATGTTAAACTACCACCCCTTGGAATTTGTTTATCTATCATTACCTGCACAAAATATGTCCATCAACCTACAATCTCCTTCTGAAGATGTCTGTCTACCTACAGCTCCCGCTTGGAAGATGTCTGTCTACCTACAACCCCTCAGAAGACGTCTGTCTACCTATCTCCACATCAGAAAATGTCTCTTATCTCCCCACCCTTAGAATATGTCTGTCTACCTACACTCCCCATCGGAAATGTCTGTCTACCTAAGCTCCCTCAAACCATGTCCGATTAGCTGTCCACCCCGGAAGATGTCTGTCTACCTACCCAACCATCAGAAGATGTCTGTCTACCTACCCCTCCCCCTCGGAAAATGTCTGTCTCTCATCCCCCTACCCTGAGTATATGTCTGTCTACTTACCTGCCCCCCCCTTGGAAAGATCTCTGTATACCTAAACCCAGCCCTCAGAAGATGTATGACTACCTACCCCTTCCATTGGAAGATGTATGTTTTCCAACCCTCCCTTCGGAATATTTCTGCCTACCTACCATCTATCACAAAGGATGTCTGTCAGCCTACAATTCCTTACTGGTGTCTGTCTACATACCCACCCACACTCGGAAGAAGTTTGTCTACCTGCCACTCCTTAGGAAATGTTGGTCTACCAAACCCCTTAGAAGATGTCTGTCTACCTATACACCTCTGATAAGACTGTCTACCTAACCCCCTCTGTAGATGCCTGTCTACCTACCCCCTTGGAATATGTCCGTCCTCCTACAACTCTTCAGAATATGTCTGCCTAACTACCCCCCTCTCGTAAGATATCTGTCTACATATCCCCCCCCCCCCCGCATGATCTGTCTACCTACCCCCTTCCCCTGTCATAAGATGAATGTCTACCTAAACCCCTCAGAAGATGTATGCCTATCTACCCCCTTCAAATGATTCGATTTTATCCCTCCTGTGGGAGATATCTGTCTCCCTACCCCTACCTCTGAGGATATCTGTCTGCCTACCCAACCCCCCCCTCTCGGAAGTTGTTAAACTACCACTCCTCTGGGAAGATATCTACTCCCGCATCAGAGAATGTCCACACCCCTCTTGGAGGATGTCTGTATACCAAAACGCATACTTTGGAAGATGTCTCCCCCCCTTTGAAAGATGTCTGTCTACCATGAACACCCCTCAGAAGATGTCTGAGTACTGAACTCACCCTCAGAATATATCTCCTCCTTACCTACCCCCCCTCCCTTGGAATATGTCTGTCTACCTACCCATTTCCCATAAGAAGATGACTGTCTACCTTATTCCCCTCAGAAGGTGTACGTCTACATGCCACACCTCGGAACATGTCTGCCTACCTAAAACCCTCGGAAGAGGTCCATCTACCTCGCATCTTGGAAGATATTTACACTCCTGGAAATGGAAAAAAGAACACATTGACACCGGTGTGTCAGACCCACCATACTTGCTCCGGACACTGTGAGAGGGCTGTACAAGCAATGATCACACGCACGGCACAGCGGACACACCAGGAACCGCGGTGTTGGCCGTCGAATGGCGCTAGCTGCGCAGCATTTGTGCACCGGCGCCGTCAGTGTCAGCCAGTTTACCGAGGCATACGGAGCTCCACCGCAGTCTTTAACACTGGTAGCATGCTGCGACAGCGTGGACGTGAACCGTATGTGCAGTTGACGGACTTTGAGCGAGGGCGTATAGTGGGCATGCGGGAGGCCGGGTGGACGTACCGCCGAATTGCTCAACACGTGGGGCGTGAGGTCTCCACAGTACATCGATGTTGTCGCCAGTGGTCGGCGGAAGGTGCACGTGCCCGTCGACCTGGGACCGGACCGCAGCGACGCACGGATGCACGCCAAGACCGTAGGATCCTACGCAGTGCCGTAGGGGACCGCACCGCCACTTCCCAGCAAATTAGGGTCACTGTTGCTCCTGGGGTATCGGCGAGGACCATTCGCAACCGTCTCCATGAAGCTGGGCTACGGTCCCGCACACCGTTAGGCCGTCTTCTGCTCACGCCCCAACATCGTGCAGCCCGCCTCCAGTGGTGTCGCGACAGGCGTGAATGGAGGGACGAATGGAGACGTGTCGTCTTCAGCGATGAGAGTCGCTTCTGCCTTGGTGCCAATGATGGTCGTATGCGTGTTTGGCGCCGTGCAGGTGAGCGCCACAATCAGGACTGCATACGACCGAGGCACACAGGGCCAACACCCGGCATCATGGTGTGGGGAGCGATCTCCTACACTGGCCGTACACCTCTGGTGATCGTCGAGGGGACACTGAATAGTGCACGGTACATCCAAACCGTCATCGAACCCATCGTTCTACCATTCCTAGACCGTCAAGGGAACTTGCTGTTCCAACAGGACAATGCACGTCCGCATGTATCCCGTGCCACCCAACGTGCTCTAGAAGGTGTAAGTCAACTACCCTGGCCAGCAAGATCTCCGGATCTGTCCCCCATTGAGCATGTTTGGGACTGGATGAAGCGTCGTCTCCCGCGGTCTGCACGTCCAGCACGAACGCTGGTCCAACTGAGGCGCCAGGTGGAAATGGCATGGCAAGCCGTTCCACAGGACTACATCCAGCATCTCTACGATCGTCTCCATGGGAGAATAGCAGCCTGCATTGCTGCGAAAGGTGGATATACACTGTACTAGTGCCGACATTGTGCATGCTCTGTTGCCTGTGTCTATGTGCCTGTGGTTCTGTCAGTGTGATCATGTGATGTATCTGACCCCAGGAATGTGTCAATAAAGTTTCCCCTTCCTGGGACAATGAATTCACGGTGTTCTTATTTCAATTTCCAGGAGTGTATTTACACCCCTCTTGGAAGATATCTACCCCTGTGTTGGAGGATGACTACCTCCCTCTCGGATGATGTCTACCCTCTCTCTGAAATGTCTGTCTACATACCCTCCTCTCAAAAGATATTTCTCCTCACTCAGATGATGTAAGTCTATCAACCCTCAAATGGAAAATGTCTGTCCTCCTAATCCCCCTCGGAAGATGTCTGTATACCTACCCACCTGTCTGTCTACGTACCCCCACTCCCATGATGTCTGTCTACCTCCCCCTTAGGTATATATCTGTATACCTACACCCGTTCGGAAGATGTCTGTATACCAAACACTCCTCCAAAGATGACTATCTACCTACCCTGCCTCAGAAGGTGTCAGTCTACCTAACCCCTCGTTGGAATACGTCTGTCTACAAAACTTCACTGGGAAGATGTCTGCCTACCTACAAATCCCACAACAGAAGAGGTCTGTCTACCTACTTACACCCCTTGGAAGATGTCTCTCTACATCCCTCCAGTCATAAAGTATTGTCTACCAACCCATACTTCTGAATATGTCTGTCAGCCTACCCCAGAAGATGATTGTCTAATTACCCCCTCATCTGAAGATGTCTGTCTACCTAGACCCCACGTGGAAAATGTATGTCTATGTACAGCCCTCGGAAAATGTCTGTCTCCCTACACCCCCTCAGAAGATGTGTGTCTACCTACATGAACTTTTGTATGATATCTGTCTACGACGCCCGCACTTGGAAGATGTTTGTCTACCTACCGCACCCATTGGAATATGTCTGTCTATGTACCCACCAACCATCGGAAGATGTATGTCCACCTACACATCCCCCTCGGAAGATGTCTGTCTACCTACACTCATCAGAAGATGTTGTCTACTTTCCACCATCGGAAAATGTCTCTCTACCTACCCCTCTTGGCAAATGTCATTCTACGCCACCCCTCTGAAGAGGTCAGTTTACCTACAACCCCCCAGAAGAAGTCTGTCTAACTACCCCCCCTCTCGAAAAATGTCTATAGACACCCTGCCTCGGACAATGTCTCTCTGCCTACGCCCCATCATGGAAGATGTCAGTCTACCCACCCACCCATCAGAAGAAGGCTGTCTAAACCATCCCCTCACATGATATGTCTGCCTACCAACCCCCTATTGTAAGATGTCTGGCTACCTACCCCACCCCACATCTGAAGATGTCTGTCTACCAACCCTCCACTTGGAAGATATCTGTCCTCCTACAACCCCTCAGAAGATGCCAGTCTACATAAACCCTCTCAGACATTATCTGCCTAAATACCCCTCCTCGGATGGTTTCTGTCTACCTACACCCACAACCCGTCATAATATGAATGTTTACCTAAACCCCTCAGAATATGTATATTTATCTACCACACCTTGAATGATTTGTCTCTATCTTATCCCTATCTCGGAAGATGTCTGTCTCCCAACCCACCCCCTCTGACGATGTCTGTATACCTACCCCCCTTCTCGAAAGTTGTCTGTGTACATTCACCACACATTTAAACATGTCTATCTATGTACCTCCTCTCGGAAGATATCTATCTATTGCCGCCATGGAAGAAAAGTATCTCCCCCCTCTCGGAAGATGTCAATCTACCACTCCTCTCAGAAGATATACACTCCCCATCTGAGAATGTCTACATCCTCTCTCGTAGGATGTCTGTCTACCAAACTGCATCCTTTAGAAGGTGCTTCCCACCCCTTGGAAGATGTCTGTCTTCCAACACCCCCCTCCACCCCTTGGAAGATGTCTTTCTAACGAACCCAGGCTCAGAAGATGTCTCCATACCTAACACTCCTCGGAAGATGTCTTTCTACCTACCCCCCCCCCCCCCAATCAGAAGATGACTGTCGACGTTATCCCCCTCACAGAATGTCTAGACCCCTCTCGGAGGATACTGCTTACCAAACTGCATCCTTTAGAAGATGTTTCCCACCCCTTGAAAAATATCTGTCTTCCAACACCCCCCCTTGGAAGTTGCCTGTCTACCGAATCCAGCCTCAGAAGATGTCTCCATACCTACCACCACTCGGAAGATGTCTGTCTACCCACCCACCCCGATCAGAAGATGACTGTCGACGTTATCCCCCTCAGAAGATGTCTGTCTACATACCCTCCCTCAGAAGATGTATGCCTAGCTAAGACCAGTGGAAGATGTACAACTGCCTCCCATCTCGGAAGACATCTACTCCCCCTCTCGGAGGATGACTATCTCCCTCTCCGAGGATGACTACCTCCTCTCTGAAGATGTCCGTCTATGTACCCTCCCCTCAAAAGATGTCTCTCCCCCCTCAGATGATTTATGTCTACCAACCCCCACATGGAAAATGTCTGTCCTTCTAACCTCCTTGGATGATGTCTGTGTACCTACCCAACTGGAAGATGGCTGTCTACCTACCACCACTCGGGACATGTCTGTCTACCTTCCCCCTAGGTATATGTCTGTATACCTACACCCCTTCCGAAAATGTCTGTCTACCTACCCCATCACTTCAGAAGATGTAATTCTACTTACCACACATCGGAAAGTGTCAGTCTACCTATGCCCCTCCCTCAGAAACTATATGTCTACCTTGCCCCTTTGGAAGATGTCAGTTTACCAACCCCACTCAAAAGATGTCTGCTTACCTACTCTCCCATCGAAAGATGTCTTTCTACCTACCCCATCTCGGAAGATTTTGTCTACCCCCTCTCTGAGATGTCATTCTACACCCACTTGGAAGATGCCTATCTAAACCCCTGGGAAGAAATCCCTCCCTCTAAAAATGCCTACCTAAACCCTTCCACATCGGAAGATGCCAATCTAGCCCCCTTCAGCTGATGCCTACCAACACCCACCTCATAAGATTATCTATCCATACCTTCCTCGGAAGAGGTGTATCTACCCCCTCAGAAGATGTGTATCTGCCCCCATCCTTGGAAAATGTCTATCTACCCCCCTCAGAAGCTGTCTCTCTACCCCCCCTTGGAAGACGTCTACCCCCCTTCAGAAGATTATCTACCCAGCCCAGGCGGAAAATATCTGTATCCCTCCACTAGGAAGGTGACTATCAACCAACACCTCAGAAGATGTCTATCTACCCCACCCACAGATATCTACACCCACTGGAAGATACCTATCCCCACCTCAGAAGATGTCTATCCCCCAGGCGGATGTCTATAACTCACCTCATGAAAGATGCCTGTCTATCAACCCCCTCCTCTCAGAATATGTCTGACTACCTACCCCACCCCTGTTAAGATTTCCATCTAGCCCCTCCTCTCAGAGAACATTTATCCTAGACTCAGAAGATTTCTACAGCCTCCCTTCATTTGGAATGTGTCTACTGCCCATTCTGAATATGTTTGTCTACCTCCAAATTCTAGGAAGATGTCTGTATGTCTGTCTACCTCACAAACTCGGGACAAGTCTATCTATCCCCGCTATGGAAGAAATCTATCTAACCCCCTCTCGGAATATGTCTATCTACCCTCCTTGCCAAAGACATCTACACCCCATCTTCGAGGAGCTCTATCCCCCCATCATGAAAGATGCCTGTTTATCTACCCGAACCCATCAGAAGATGTAAGTGTACATACCATCACTTCCCACAGAAGATGTCTGTCTACTTACCGACATTTCTTGGAAGATGTCTGTCTACCGACCCCCCCCCCCCAACCTTTGAAGATGTCTGACAACTCACCTCCCCCCATGGAAGAATACTATCTCCCCCCTCCCAGAAGATGTCAATCTACTCTCCCCCTCGAAAATATCTCCCCCCCCCCCCCCCCCGGAAAATGTCTACCTCCCTCTCAAAGGATATCTGTTTACCTATTTGGCCCCAATCGAAAAATGTCTCCCCCCTTGGAAACTGTCGGTCTACCAATCCTCCCCCTTGAAGACGTCTGACTAAGAAACAACCACTCAGAAGATGACTGTCTAACTACCCCTCCTTGGAATTGTTTGTCTACCATTATCACCACAGAAAATGTCTCCCCCACCTCTTGGAGGATATCTGTCTACCTACCACCCTTCAGAAGATGTCTGACCATGTACCCTGCTTTGGAATATGTCTGTCGACCTACCCCTCGCGGAAGATGTGTGTCTTCCTACCTCCCCACAGAAGATGTAGGTAAACAGATATCTTTCAAGAGGGAGTAGGTACACAGACATCTTGCAAGGGAGTGGTATGTAGACAGAAATTACCAAGGGGTGGGGAATAATTAGACAGACTTCTTCCGAGGGGGGGGGGTAGGTATACATACATTTACTGAGTGTTCGTAGGTAGACAATCTTCTGAGGGGGTAGGCACAAAGGCACCTTTCGAGGGGGTTGGTAGACAGACATCTCCCATTGGTGGATTGGTAGACAGCCATCTTCTGAGAGGCGTACGTAGACAGACATCATCTAGAGGGGTAAGTAGACCAACATCTTCCAAGGGGGGTAGGTAGACAGACATCTTCTGAGGGTGTAGGAAGACAGACATCCTCGGAGGATGGGGGCAGGGGGTAGGTAGATAGACATCATCTGTGGAGGTGTGGATAAACAGACATCTTCTGAGGGGTAGGTAGACAGACATTTACCGAGTTGTGTTGTAGGTAGACACATATCTCCCAAAGGGGGGGGGGAGGGATAGGTAGACAGAGACTTTCCTGGTGGGTGGTTTGAGAATCTCCTGAAGGGGGGTTGGTAAACAGACTTCTTCTTAAGGGGGTAGGTACACAGACATCTACTGTTGGTGCGGGACAAATAGACATAATTCTTCTGAGGCTGGGGATGATAGACATCTTCCGAAGGAGGGCACATAGACAGACATTTTCCAAGTTGGGCAGACTGACAGACATCTTCTGGGGAGTAGAAAGACATAGATGTTCCAAGGGTGGTAGGTAGACAGACATCTTCTGTGGGGGAGTAGATTGCCAGACATCATCTTAGTTTGGGTATGTAGACAGACATCTTCCAAGGGGAGGGAGTATATAGGAAGATACCTTCTGAGGGGGATGATAGACATCTTATGGGAGTAGGTAAACAGACATAGTTGATAGACATATACATTCAGAGGGGGTAGTTAGACAGACATCTTCTGAGTGGTGGAAAATAGACCACTTCCAAGGGGGAGGTAGGCATCTTCCTAAGTGAGTGGGCAGGTTGCCTGACATCTTCCATGGGGTAGGTAGCCAATCATCTTCCAAAGATGGGTTGGGTAGGCAGATATATTCAATGGGGGGTAGGTAGACAGACATCTTCTGAGATGGTAGTAGATAGACATTTCTGAGTTGGGGTAGAAAGGCATTGTCCAAAGTGGGTAGATAGGAATCTTCCGTGTGTGGATGGGGTAGGTAGACAGACATTTTCTGAAAGGGGTGCATCTTCTGTATGGGGGTAGGTAGACAATCATCTTCTGAGGGGAAGATGGGTACAGAGACATTTTACTGGGGGTAGGTAGACAGACATCTTCAAGGGGGTAGGTAGACAGACAACTGGGGGGGGGGGTTGTTAGACAGACATGTTCTGAGGGGTTTTTAAGTAGACAGACATCTTCTGAGCAGGGGTAGTAGACATACAGCTTCAGAGGATGAGGGATATGTAGACAGATATCTTCTAAGGTAGCTTAGGTAGAGAGATAATTAGTGAGGGGGTAGGTAGACAGACATTATCCGAGGCTGGGTTGTAGGTAGACAGAAATAATCTGAGGGGTGTAGTTAGACAAGTATTTTCTGAGGCTAGGGGTATGTAGACAGACATTGTCCATGGGGATAGTCAGACACACCTTCTGAGGTATGGGGAGTAGGAAGACTGACATTTCCTGAGGATGGTAGGTAGGGTGTCACTTTCGAAGGGGGGGGGGTAGTGAGAGAGACTTCATAAGAGGTGGGGGATGTTGGTAGATAGACATGTTCTGAGGGAGGTAGGTAGATAGACATGTTCAGAGGGAGGGGTGGTAGAAAGCAATATTCCGAATGAGTGTAGGTAGACATACATATTCCGAGGGGTGGTTGGTAGGCAGACATCTTTTGAGGTGGGGTAGGTAGGCAGTCGTTTTCTGAATTTGGGTCCGTTGACAGACATCTTCCAAGAGAAGTGAGTATGAAGGCAGATATCTTCGTGGGGGGGAGCTAGGTAGCCAGACGTCTTCCGAGGGTGTTGGGTATGTAGGCATACATCTTCAAGGGCAGTTGGTAGACCGATATTTTCCAATGGGGGTAGGTAGACACACATACTACGAGTGGTGGTAGGTAAACACATCTTCCATGGGGTAGGTAGACAAACATCTTCCGAGGTGGGGTTGGTAGACATTCATTATCTGGGGTGTAGGTAGACTAACATTTTCGAGAGGGGTAGGACAGATATCTTCTGAGGGTGGTGTATTGGACAGACATCTTCCGAGGGGGTGTAGATAGACAACTTATGTAGGTGGTGGACAGACAACTGCTGACTGGGAGGGGGGGGGTAGGTAGACATGTTCCAAGGGTACGGTAGATAGATATACTACTTCTGAGGGGGGTGGTAGGTAGACAGACATCTTCTGAGAGGGGGCTGGTAGACAGATATTTTCCGTGAGGTGTTATAGGTAGACAGAAATCTTCCAAGGGGGGGTAGGTCGACTGACATTTTCTGAGGGGGCAGGTAGACAGACAACTTCTGGGGGGTAGATAGACATACATGTTCAGTTTGTGTGCATAAACAGAGACCTTCTGAGGTGGGTTAGGTTGGCAGCTATCTTATTAGTTTTGGCATGTAGAGGGAAGAGTATTGGTAGACAGGTATCTTCCGAGGGGGGTATGTAGACTGACATTGTCTAAGGGAGTTAGGTAGACATACACATTCCACAGGCAGATAGATAGACAGACATCTTCTGAGGGGGGTTAGGTAGCCATACATCTTCCAACAGGAGAGTTGGTGGACAGACACCTTCCAAGGATGGGGGGTAGGTAGACAGATATTTTCCAAGCGAGATTTAGGTAGACAGGCATTTTCCAAGGAGGGGTAGGTAGACAAACATCTTCCGAGGATGGTTGGGGTAGGAAGACAGACAGTGTGGGGTATGTAGACAGACATCTTATTAGAGGGTGTATGTAGACAGACAGTATCCGAGGGCAGGTTGTAGGTAGACAGATATCTTACAGGGGGTGGGGTAGGTAGGCACGTATTTTCCAAGGCTGAGAGTATGTAGATAGACATAGTCCCGGTGGGCAATTAGACCGATATCTCCTGAGGGAGGGTAGGTACACAGACATCTTCAGAGTGGGAGGACAGGTAGACAGACACCTTCTAAGAGTGGGATGATAGACATCTTTCCAACTGGGAAAGATAGACATTTTACGAGGGGGGGGAGTAGACATACATCCTCCATGAGGTGGTAGACACACATATTATGAGGGGGGGGGGGGGTAGGTAGAAAGATTTCTTATAAGGTGGAGTAGGTTGGTAGACATCTTCTGAGGTTGAGTATGTAGGCACCAAGGGTAGAGGATATGAAGACATATATCTTCCGAGGGGGGGGGGCAAGGTAGACAGGAATTCTCTAACAGAGGGATGATAGACTTCTTCTGAGGGGGGTAGGTATGCAGACATCGTATGAGGGGGTGTAGGAAGACATACATATACCAAGGCAGGGTAGGTAGACAAAAATCTTCTGAGGGGGGTTGGAAGATAGACCTCTTCTGAGGGGCGAATGGAATACATACATCTTCCGAGGGGGTAGGAAGACAGTCCTCCAAGGGGGGGGGGGGGAGATGAACAGACATCCACCAAGGGGGTTAGATGGATGGTCATCTTCTGTTGTAGTGGGAGGGGGCAGGTAGGCTTCCATCTTCTGGGTGGTCAGTAGACAATCATCTTCTGAGTTGTGGTTCAGTAGGCAATCATGTTCAGAGGGGGGTAGGTAGACAGACATCTTCCGAGGTGGGATGATAGACATCTTCCAAAGGGGTGGAAAGTAGACAGGCATTTTACAAAGTGGGGTGCAGATGGACTGACATCTCCCATGCATTAGGTGGAAAATCATATTCCGAGGTCGGGTTCGATATACAGACATATTCCGAGGGAGGTGGTAGGTAGATTGCCATCTTCCGAGTGGGGATAGGTAGACATACTTTTCCCGAGAGGGGGTTGGGTAGACAGGCATTTACCGAGGGGATGGGGGGTAGGTAGATAGACATCTTCTGAAGGGGGGTAGGTAGACAGACATCTCCCGAGGAGGGGTGGTAGACATACAACTTTCGAGGGGCGGTAGGTAGACAGACATTTTCTGTTGGAGGGGTTGATTGACAGGCATCTTTCAGAAGTGAAGGGTGCAGGTAGACTGAAATCTTCCGGGGGTAGGTAGACAATCATCTTCTGAGGGGGTGTTGGGTAGACAGACATCCTCCGGGTTTTGGTAGACAAAAATATTCCAAGGTGGGCAGGTAGACAGACATTTTCTGAGGGAGGGCCAGGTTGACAGACATCTTCAAATGGCGGGTTGGTAGACACACAACTTATGAGTGGGGGCATAGGTAGAGAGACATGTCCGGAGGTGGGGTAGGTAGACATACATGTTCCGAGGGGAGTGGTGGCTAGTCATACATATTCCGAGTGTGTGTTTATGTGGGCAGACATCTTCCAAGAGGGGCTAGGTAGACAAACATCTTCCAAGGGGGGGGGGGGGGGGGGTAAGTAGACAGACATCTTCCATGTGGGGTATGTAGACAGACATATTCTGACAGGGTGAGGCAGGCATATACCGTGGTTCGGTAGATAGACAGGCATCTTCGAGGGGGTGCTAGGTAGACATACACCTTCCGAGGGTAGTGGTAGGAAGTCATACATCTTCCAAAGCGGTTTTTTCGGTTGTCAAATGTCTTCCAAGAGGGGGGTCTGCACACATACATCCTCCAGGGATGGGAGGAGGGTTTGACAGAGATCTTCGGAGGTGGGGTAGTCAGTTACACATCTTTTGAAGTGGGTGTAGGTAGGCAGACACCTTCTAAATGGCGGTACCTAGGAAGATATGCAGACATCTCCGGGGGGGGGGGGGGGGGAGGTAGGTAGACAGACAGTTTCTGATTGTGAGAATGGTGGTGGTGGTGGTTAGTGTTTAATGTCTCGTCAACAACGAGGTCATTAGAGACGGAGTGCAAGCTCGGGTTAGGGAAGGATTGGGAAAGAAATTGGCCGTGCCCTTTCAGAGGAACCATCCTGGCATTTGCCTGAAACGATTTAGGGTAATCACGAAAAACCTAAATCAGGATGGCCAGAGACGGGATTGAACCGTCGTCCTCCCGAATGCGAGTCCAGTGTGCTAACCACTGTACCACCTCTCTTGATGTGTGCGAATGGTAGACAGACAGATAGGGTGGGAGATCAGAGACAGTCATATTCTGAGGGTGGGGTATGTAGACAGCCATCTTCTGAGGGGGTAGATAAGAGTCTTCTGAAGGTGATGGAGAGATAGTCATCTTCCAAGTGCAGGTAGATAGGAATCTTCTGAGTTGGGGTAGCTTCCGAGCTAGGCGATAGATAGTCATCTTCACAGGGGGGGATGTTAGATTGGCATGTTATGGGGTGGGGGGGGGGGCGAGTAGACAAACATCACCCGATAGGTGGTATGTATAGAGACATCTTCCATGGAGTAGAAGGTAGGCAGACATCTTCTGAAGGGTGGGGTAGGGAGACAGACATCATCAGAGCAGTAGTAGGTAGACAGACATTTTCCGAAGGGGGTGTATGTAGACAAATATTTTCTTAGATGGAGGGTAGCTGGGCAGACATCTTCCAAGGGGTGGGGAGGGGGTAGGTAGACAGGCCTCTTCCAAAGGTGTGTAGGTAGACAGACATCTTCCAAGAAGGGGTATGTAGGCAAACATCTTCTGAAGGGTGGGTTAGGGAGACAGGCATCATCCACGTGCGGAGTAGGTAGAGAGTGATCTTCTGAGGGGGGTGGGGGATGTAGATAGAAAGACATATTTTGAGAGGCTGGTAGGTAGGCAGACATGCTCCAAACGAGGGGGGGGGGGGGTTAAGTAGACAGGTATCTTCCGAGGGTGTGTAGGTAGACAGTCATCTTCTGAGGGGGGAGGGGGTGGGAAAACTGACGTTTTCCGGTTGGGGGGATAAGTAGAGAGTCATCTTCTGAGGGGGAAGTGGGTAGACACACATTTTCAGAAGGCGTGAGTAGGTAGGCAGACATATTACGAGGGGGGGGGGGGGGGTGGCGGGTGTACGTAGACAGTCATCTTACGAGGGGGGAGGGGGGTAAAAAGACAGGCATGTTCCAAGGTCCTCTATCAACTGCAAGACACCAGAACCGGCCTACAGTTGAATTTTCGATACCTAAAACTTGAGTAGTACTACTTCTTACCTGCCGATTGCATCAAATGAGAAGCTCCTATTTTGTTGTTTGTGGTGCGACCGCATACCTCAGCACATGACGTAAGTTTCCAGATGTATATGTAAACAGTTCCGTGAGCAAAGCTGCCACTGCGACGATCTGGCATTACGATTAGGCGCGTGAGTGCGTGTGAAATCGCTCTCTAAGTTTTCATACATTTATAGGTTTCAGATACATATTTTAACGGTTTTTGTGATAATATTTACTATATAAGATACTTATTAATGGTTTCTTCATTCACCTCCGCCTTTCTTGGGTTGTGACCTGATATTTGCGAGTGTTTCGTATCGAGCAACTTAACTTCTTACCTGTGTTTACATTCCGCGCTGACCAGTTGCAGCTGTAGCGGCGCATCCAAAGCTAAGTACTAATTAGTTGTTTGTGTATAGTGGTTTATTTTGGAACTTTAGTAGTCTTCAATCGGTGTTCTTGTTGTTTCCTGGTGAAATAATTTCAGAAGAAATTGTCGCGAACTGTTTTCAGTTTCGTTACTGTGCCATTAGACGTTTGATAATCTTTCTGTTTTACCTTTTGTTTTATTTGCTGTTGATAAATACTGTTAATAATAGTAGCTACTTCCCTTGTACAGCAAGATTATGATTATTGTAGTCAGTTTTTTAACAGATTCTTATTGTACTAAAGGAACTTAAATAAATGCGAAAGGTTTTCTTAGGTTTTTAATATATATTAACACGTTTCACATTTCCCCGTGCAACGTGACGTTCAGACCTCGTTTGATGCAAAAGCTTGAGGTCCTCGATCATGTCCAAGGCACCAAAGCAGGCTAATAAGTCAGTAATCTATAACTAAAACTTGAATTGTACTGCTTCTTACTGGCCGAATACATCTTCTTAACACCTTCTTCTGTCTTCTACTGTGGTGCTTTTAGTGTCTCCGCAAACCGCAGCAGGCGACATAAGTTTGCAGACTATAAATTTAACCGTCTCAGAGCGTAAAGCGGCCGATGTGACGATCTGCCAATAAGTCGATTCGACAGCAAATGAAGAAAACGGTCGGATTTGTCAGGTTTTTACTACAAATGGACACATTTCACATCATCCCGTGCAACGTGGCGTCCAGACCGCGTTTCATGCAAAATTTAAGGCCCTAGCTCATGTCCAAGGTACCAAAGCAGGTTAATAAGTCAATAAATGATAACTAAAATTTGAATTGTACAACTTATTACTGGTTCTTTCTCGCTGATTACACCAACAGAGAAGCTTCATCTGTGTTCTACTGTGATGCTTTGACTGTCTCCGCATAACGCAGCACGCGACATAAGCTTGCAGATCTGGCAATTAGTCGATTAAATAGAAAATGACGAAAACGGGAGGATTTCTCAGGTTTTTACTACATATGAACACTTTTCACATTCTCCCGCGCAACGTGGCAGACAGACCTCGTTTCATGAACAATCTCAAGGTCATAGCTCATGTACAAATAACCAAAGCCGGTTAATAAGTCAATAATAGATAAGTAAAATGTGAATTGTAATGCTTCGTACTGGCCGATTACATATTCTGAGAGTCTTCTTCTGTGTTCTACTATGGTTCTTTTAGTGTCTAAGCATAGCGAAGGACACGATATAGTTTTGCAGAAGATAAATATAACCATTGCATAGAGAAAAGCGGCCAATATGACGATCTGGCATTAAGTCGATTCGATATCAAATGACGAAAACGGAAGAATTTGTCAGGTTTTCACTACATATGAACACATTTCACATTCCCCCGTGCAACACGGCTGCTCGACCTCCCTTCATGCCAAATCTTAAGGTCCTAGCTCATGTCCAAGGCACCAAAGCCGGCTAAAAAGTCAATAATCGATAACTAAATTTGAATTGTACTGCTTCGTTCTAGCTATCACATGAACTTAGAAGCTTCTTCTGTATTCTATTATGGTGCTTTTAGTGTCTCCGCATACCGCAGCACGCGACATATCTTTGCACACGATAAATGTAACGGTTTCAGAGAGAAAAGCGGGCTATATGACGATCTTGCATTAACCTGATTCGATAGCAAATGACGCAAACGGGCGGATTTCTCATTTTTTCACTACATATGAACACTTTTCACATTCCCCAGTGCAACACAGCTCCTAGACCTCCCTTCATGCAATATCTTAAGATCCTAGCTCATGTCAAAGGCACCAAAGCCGTGTAAAAGGTCAATAATCGATAACTAAAACAAAAATTGTAATGCTTAGTACAGGCTATCACATCATCTTTGAAGCTTCTTCTGTGTCCTATTATGGCGCTTTTATTGTCTCCGCATACCTCAGCACGCGACATAGCTTTGCACACGATAATTGTAACCGTTTCATTGAGAAGAGCGGCCAATATGACGATCTGGCAAAAGTCGAATCGATAGCAAATGACGAAAACGAGCGGATTTCTCCGGTTTTCACTACATATGAACACTTTTCACACTCCCCCGTCCAACGCGGCTGCTACACCTCCCTTCATGCAAAATCTTAAGGTCCTAGCTCATGTGCAAGGCACCAAAGCCGTCTAAAAAATCAATAATCGATAACTTAATCTAGAATTGTACTGCTTCGTTTTGGGTATCACACCAACTTAGAAACTTCTTCTGTGTTCTATTGTGTTGCTTTTAGTGTCTACGCATACCGCAGTACGCGACATAGCTTTGAACACGATACATGTAACCGTTTCAGAGAGAAGAGTGGCCAATATAACGATCTGGCAAAAGTCGATTCGATAGCAAATGACGAAATCGGCGGTTTTCTCAGGTTTTCACTAAATATGAACACTTTGCACTTTCCCCCGTGGAACGCGGCTGCTAGAACTCCCTCATGCAAAATCTTAAGGTCCTAGCTCATGTCCTAGGCACCAAAGCCGTCTAAAAAGTCAATAATCGATAACAAAAACTTGAATTGTACTGCTTCGTACTGGTTATCACATCAACTTAGAAGCTTATTCTGTGTTCTATTATGGTGCTTTTAGTGTCTACGCATACCGGAGCACGCAACTTAGCTTTGCACACGATAAATGTAACTGTTTCAGAGAGATAACCGGCCAATATGACGATTTGGCATTAAGTCGATTCGATAGCAAATGACGAAAACGGGCGGAATTCTCATGTTTTCACTACATATGAACACTTTTCACATTCCCCCGTGCAACGCGGCTGCTAGACCTTACTTCATGCAAGGTCGTAAAGTCCTAGCTCATGTTCAAGGCACCAAAATCGTCTAAAAATTAAATAATCGATAACTAAATCTTGAATAGTACTTCTTCGTACTGGCTATCACATCAACTTAGAAGCTTTTTCTGTTTTATATTATTGTGCTTCTAGTGTCTCTGCATACCGCAGCACGCGACATAGCTTTGCACACGATGAATGTAACCGTTTCAGAGACAAGTGCGGCCAGTATGACGATCTGGCATTAAGCTGATACGATAGCATATGACGAAAACGGGCGGATTTCTCAGGTTTTCACTACATATGAACACTTTCCACATTCCCAGTGCAACGCGGTTGCTAGACCTCGCTTCATGCAAAATCTTAAGGTCCTTGATCATGTCTAGTGCACCGAAGCCGTCTAACAAGTTATTAATCGATAACTAAAACTTGAATTGTACTGCTACGTAATGACTTTCACAGCAACTTAGAAGCTTCATCTATGTTCTATTATGGAGCTTTTAGTGACTCCGCATACCGCAGCACGCGACATAGCTTTGCAAACCATAAATGTAACCGTTTCAGAGAGAAGAGCCGCCAATATGACGATCTGCAAATGTCGATTCGATAGCAATGAGGAGAACGGGCGGATTTTCCAGGTTTCCACTGCATATGAACACTTCCCACATTCCCCTGTCAAACGCGGATGCTAGACCTCCCTCATGCAAAATCTTAAGGAACTACCTAATGTCCAAGCCACGAAAGCCGTGTAAAAAGTCAATGATCGATAGTTAAAACTTGAATTGGACTGCTTCGTACTGGCTATCACATCAACTTAGAAGCTTCTTCTGTGATCCATTATGGTGCTTTTAGTGTCTCCACATACCGCAGCACGCGACATATCTTTGCACACGATAAATGTAACGGTTTCAGAGAGAATAGCGGGCAATATGACGATCTGAAATTAAGTCGATTCGATAGCAAATGACGAAAACGCTCGGATATCTCAGGTTTTCTCTACATATGAACACATTTCACATTCCCCCGTGCAACGCTTCTCTTAGACATCCCTTTATGCAATATCTTAAGGTCCTAGCTCATCTCAAAGGAACCAAAGCCATTTAAAAAGTCAATAATCGATAACTAAAACTTGAATTGTACTGCTTCGTACAGGTTATCACATCAACTTAGAAGCTTCTTCTGTGTTCTATTATGGTGATTTTAGTGTCTACGCATACCGCAGCATACGACATAACTTTGCACACGATAAATGTAACGGTTTCAGAGAGAAAAGCGGGCTATATGACGATCTGGCATTAAGCTGATTCGATAGCAAATGACGAAAACGGGCGGATTTCTCACGTTTTCACTACATATGAACACTTTTCACATTCCCCAGTGCAACACAGCTCCTAGACCTCCCTTCATGCAATACCTTAAGGTCCAAGCTCATGTCAAAGGCACCAAAGACGTGTAAAAAGTCATTAATCGATAACTAAAACAAAAATTGTAATGCTTAGTACAGGCTATCACATCATCTTTGAAGCTACTTCTCTGACCTATTATGGTGCTTTTATTGTCTATGCATACCTCAGCACGCGACATAGCTTTGCACACGATAATTGTAACCGTTTCATTGAGAAGAGCGGCCAAAATGACACTCTGGCAAAAGTCGAATCGATAGCAAATGACGATAACGGGAGGATTTCTCCGGTTTTCACTACATATGAACACTTTTCACATTCCCCCGTCCAACGCGGCTGCTACACCTCCCTTCATGCAAAATCTTAAGGTCCTAGCTCATGTCCAAGGCACCATAGCCGTCTAAAAAATCAGTAATCGATAACTTAAACTAGAATTGTACTGCTTCCTTTAGGGTATCACACCAACTTAGAAACTTCTTCTGTCTCCTATTATGGTGCTTTTAGTGTCTCCGCATACTGCAGCACGCGACATAGCTTTGCACACGATAAATGTAACCGTTTCGAAGAGAAGAGCGGCCAATATGGCGATCTGGCAAAAATCGATTCGATAGCAAATGACGTAATCGGCGGATTTATCAGGTTTTTACTACATATGAACACTTTGCACATTATCATGTGCAACGCGGCTGCTAGAACTCCCTCATGCAAAATCTTAAGGTCCTCGCTCATGTCCAGAGCACCAAAGACGTCTAAAAAGTCAGTAATCGATAACTAAAACTTGAATTTTACTGCTCCTTACTGGTTATCACATCAACTTAGAAACTTCTTCTGTGTTCTATTATGGTGCTTTTAGTGTCTACGAATACCGCAGCACGCAACATAGCTTTGCACACGATAAATATAACGGTTCCAGAGAGAACAGCGGGCAATATGATGATCTGGCATCAAGTCGATTCGATAGCATATGACGAAAACGGGCGGATTTCTCAGGTTTTCAATACATATGAACACTTTTCACATTCCCCCATGCAACGCGGCTGCTAGACCTCCCTTCATGAAAAATCTTAAGGTCCGAGCTCATGTCGAAGGCACCAAAGCCGTATAAAAAGTCAATAATCAATAACAAAAACTTGAATTGTACTGCTACGTACTGGCTATCGCATCAATTTAGAAGCTTCTTCTGTGTTCTATTATGGTGCTTTGAGGGTCTCCGCGTACCGCAGCACGCGATATAGCTTTGCACACGATAAATGTAACCGTTTCAGAGAGAAGAGCGGCCAATATGACGATCTGGCATTAATTCGATTCGATAGCAAAGGACGAAAACGGGCGGATTGCTCAGTTTTTCACTACATATGAACACTTCTCACATTCCCCCGTCAAACGCGGCTGCTAGACCTCCCTCATACAAAATCGTTCGGAACTACCTCATGTCCAAGCCACGAAAGCCGTCTAAAAAGTCAATAATCGATAGTTAAAACTTGATTTGGACTGCTCCGTACTGTCTATCACATCAACTTAGAAGCTTCTTCTGTGATCCTTTATGGTGCTTTTAGTGTCTCCGCATACCGCAGCACGCGACAAAGCTTTGCACACGATACATGTCACCGTTTCAGAGAAAAGAGCGGCCAATATGACGATCTGGCAAAAGTCGATTCGATAGTAAATGACGAAAACGGGCGGATATCTCAGGTTTTCACTGTATATGAACACGTTTCACATTCCCCCGTGCAACGCGGCTGCTAGACCTCCCTTCATGCAAAATCTTAAGGTCCTAGCTCATGTCCAAGGCACAAAAGCCGTCTAAAAAGTCAATAATCTAAAACTAAAACTTGAAATTTACTGCTTCGTACTATCTATCACATCAACTTAGAAGCTTCTTCTGTGTTCTATTATGGTGATTTTAGTGTCTCCGCATACCTTAGCACGCGATATAGCTTTGCACACGATAAATCTAACGGTTTCAGAGAGAAAAGCGGGCAATATGACGATCTGGCATTAAGCTGATACGATAGCAAATGAAGAAAATGGGCGGATTTCTCAGGTTTTCACTACATATGTTCAATTTTCACATTCCCCCGTGCAACGCGGCTGCTAGACCTTACTTCTTGCAAAGTCGTAATGTCCTAGCTCAAGTTCAAGGCACCAAAATCGTCTAAAAATTCAATAATCCATAACTAAACCTTGAATAGTCCTGCTACGTACTGGCTGTCACATCAACTTAGAAGCTTCTTCTGTGTTCTATGATGGTGCTTTGAGGGTCCCCGCGTACCGCAGCACGCTACATAGCTTTGCACACGATAAATGTAACCGTTTCAGAGAGAAGACCAGTTATAAGACGAACTGGCAAAAGTCGATTCGATAGCAAATGACGAAATGGCGGATTTCTAAGGTTTTCACTACATATGAACACTTTTCACATTACCCCGTGCAACGCGGCTGCTAGACGTCCCTTCATGGAAAATCTTAAGGTCCTAGCTCATGTGCAATGCACCATAACCGTCTAAAAGGTCAATAACCGATAACTTAAACTTGAATTGTACTGCTTCGTTTTGGCTATCACACCAACTTAGAACCTTCTTCTGTGTTCTATTATGGTGCTTTTAGTGTCTCCGCATACCGCAGCACGCGACAAAGCTTTGCACACGATAAATGTCACCGTTTCAGAGAGAAGAGCCGAAAATATGACGATCTGGCAAATGTCGATTCGATAGCAAATCACGAAAACGGGTGTATTTCCCAGGTTTTCACTACATATGAACACTTTTCACATTCCCCAGTGCATTACGGCTGCTAGACCTCCCTTCATGCAAAATCTTAAGGTCCTAGCTCATGTCCAAGGCACCAAAGCCGTCTAATAAGTCAATATCGATAACTAAAACTTGATTTGTACTGCTTCTTACTGGCTATCACTTCAACTTAGAAGCTTCTTCTGTGATCCATTATGGTGCTTTTAGTGTCTCCGCATAACGCAGCACGCGACATGGCTTTGCACACGAATAATGTAACCGTTTCAGAGAGAGGAGCGCGAAATATGACGATCTGGCATTAGGTCGATTCGATGGCAAATGACGAAAACGGGCGGATTCCTAAGGTTTTCACTACATATGAACACTTTTCACATTCCCCAGTGCATGACGGCTGCTAGACCTCCCTTCATGCAAAATCTTATGGTCCTACCTCGCGTCAGAGGCAACAAAGCCGTTTAAAAAGTCAATACTCAAAAATTAAAACTTGAATTGTACTGCGTCGTAGTGGCTATCACATCAACTTAGAAGCTTCTTCTTTGATCTATTATGGTGCTTTTAGTGACTCTGCATACCGCACCACGTGACATAGCTTCGCACACTATAAATGTAACCGATTCAGAGAGAAGTACGTCCAATATGACGATCTGGCATTAAGTCGATTCGATAGCAAATGAAGAAAACGGGCGGGTTTATCAGGTTTTCACTACATATGAACACTTTTCACATTACCCCGTGTAACACGGCTGCTGGATCTCCCTTCATGCAAAATTTTAAGGTCCTAGCTCATGTCGAAGGCACCAACGCCGTCTAAAAAGTCAATAATCGATAGGTAAAACTTGAATTGTACTGCTTCGTTTTGGCTATCACATCAACTTAGAAGCTTAATCTGTGTTCTTTTATGGTGCTTTTAGTGTCTCCACATACCGCAGCACGCGATATAGCTTTGCACACGATATATGTAACGGTTTCAGAGAGAATAGCGGGCAATATGACGATCTGGCATTAAGTCGATTCGATTACAAATGACGAAAACGGGCGGATTTCTCAGGTTTTCACTACATATGAACACTTTTCACATTCCCCCGTGCAACGCGGTCGCTAGACCTCCCTTAATGCAAAATGGTAATGTCCTAGCTCATGTCCAAGGCACCGAAGCCGTCTAAAAATTCAATAATCGATAACTAAGAGTTAAATTGTACTGTTTCGTACAAGCTATCACATCAACTTAGAAGCTTATTCTGTGTTCTATTATGGTGCTCTTAGTGTCTCCGCATACCGCAGCACGCGACATAGCTTTGTACACGATAAATGTAACCGTTTTAGAGAGAAGAGCGGCCAATATGACGATCTGGCATTAAGTCGATTCGATAGCAAATGACGAAAACGAGCCGATTTCTCAGGATTTCACTACATGTGAACACTTTTCACATTTCCCCGTGCAACGTGGCTGCTAGACTCCTTTCATGCAAGGTCGTAAGGTTCTAGCGCATGTACATGGCACCAAAATCGTCTAATAAGTCAATAATCTGTAACAAAATCTTCAATTTTACTGCTTCGTACTGGCGATCACATCAATCTAGAAGCTTTTTCTGTGTTCTATTATGGTGCTTCTAGTGTCTCCACATACCACATCACGCGACATAGCTTTTCACACGATAAATGTAACCGTTTCAGAGTGAAGAGCTGCCAATATGACGATCTGGCATTAAGTCGATTCGATAGCAAATGACGAAAAAGGGCGGATTTCTCACGTTTACACTACATATGAACACTTTTCACATTCCCCCGTCCAACGCGGTTGCTAAACCTCCCGTCATGCAAGGTCGTAAGGTCCTAGCTCATGACCAAGTCACCAAAATCGTCTGAAAAGTCAATAATCGATAACTAAATTTTCAATTGTACTGCTTAGGACTGACTATCTCATCAATTTAGAAGCTTCTTCTGTGTTCTATTATGTTGCTTTTAGTGTCTCCGCATACCGCAGCACGCGACATAGCGTTGCACACGATAAATATAACCGTTTCAGAGAGAAGAGCGGGCAATATGACGATCTGGCATTTAGTCGATTCGATAGCAAATGACGAAACGGGGGGATTTCTCAGGTTTTCACTACATATGAACAATTTTCACGTTCCCCCGTGCAACGCGGATGCTAGACCTCCCTTCATGCAAGGTCACAAGGTCCTAGCCCATGTCCAAGGCACAAAATCGTCTAAAAATTCAATAATCGATAAATAAAACTTGAATTGTACTGCTTCGTACTGGCTATCACATCAACTTAGAAGCTTCTTCTGTGTTCTATTATGATGCCTTTAGTGTCTCCGCATACCGCAGCACGCGATATAGCTTTGCACACGATAAATGTAACCGTTTAAGAGAGAAGAGCGGCCAATATGACGATCTGGCATTAAGTCGATTCGATAGCAAATGACGAAAACGAATGGATTTCTCAGGATTTCACTACATTTGAACACTTTTCACATTCCCCCGTCCAACGCGGCAGCTAGACTGCTTTCATGCAAGGTCGTAAGGTCCCAGCGCATGTCCAAGGCACCAATATCGTCTAAAAAGTCAAAAATCGATAACTAAATCTTGAATTGTACTGCTTCGTACTGGCTATCACATCAACCTAGAAGCTTCTTCTGTGTTCTATTATGGTGCTTCTAGTGTCTCCACATACCACAGCACGCGACATAGCTTTGAACACGAAAAAAATAATAGTTTCCGACAGAAGAGCGGCCAATATGACGATATGGCATGAAGTCGATTCGATAGCAAATGATGAAAACTTGCCGATTTCTCAGGTTTTCACTACATATGAACACCTTTCACATACCCCCATCCAACGCGGCTGCTAGAACTCCCTTCATGCAAAATCATAAGGTCCTAGCTCATGTCCAAGTCACCAAAGCCGTCTAAAAAGTAAATAATCGTTAACTAAAACTTGAATTGGACTGCTTCGTACTGGCTATCACTTCAACTTAGAAGCTTCTTCTGTGTTCTATTATGATGCCTTTAGTGTCTCCGCATACCGCATCACGCGACATAGCTTTGCACAGGATAAATGTAACCGTTTAAGAGAGAAGAGAGGCCAATATGACGATCTGGCATTAAGTCGATTCGATAGCAAATGACGAAAACGAGTGGATTTCTCAGGATTTCACTACATTTGAACACTTTTCACATTCCCCCGTCCAACGTGGCAGCTAGACTGCTTTCATGCAAGGTCTTAAGGTCCCAGCGCATGTCCAAGGCACAAATATCGTCTAAAAAGTCAATAATCGATAACTAAATCTTGAATTGTACTGCTTCGTACTGGCTATCACATCAACCTAGAAGCTTCTTCTGTGTTCTATTATGGTGCTTCTAGTGCCTCCGCAACCACAGCACGCGACATAGCTTTGCACACGAAAAAAATAATCGTTTCCGAGAGAAGAGCGTCCAATATGACGATATGGCATGAAGTCGATTCGATAGCAAATGACCAAAACGGGGGGATTTCTCAGGTTTACACTACATATGAACACATTTCACATTCCCCCGTGAAAGACCGGTGCTAGAACTCCCTCATGCAAAATCTTAACGTCCAAGCTCATGTCCAAGGCACCAAAGCCGTCTAAAAAGTCAACAATCGATAGCTAAAAATTGAATTGTACTGCTTCGTTTTGGCTATCACACCATCTTAGAAGCTTCTTATGTTTTCTATTATCGTGCTTTTAGTGTCTCCACATATCGCAGCACGCGACAAAGCTTTGCACACGATAAATGTAACCGTTTCAGAGAAAAGAGCGCCCAATATGACGATCTGGCTAAAGTCTATTCCATAGCAAATAACGAAAACGGGCGAATTTCTCAGGTTTTTACAACATATGAACACTTTTCACATTCCCCCGTGCAACGCGGCTGCTAGACCTCCCTTCATGCAAAATCTTAAGGTCCTGGATCATGTCCAAGGCACCGAAGCCGTCTAAAAAGGTAATAATCGATACCTAAAACTTGAATTCTACTGCTGCGTACTTTCTATCACATCAACTTAGAAGCTTATTCTGTGTTCTATTATGGAGCTTTTAGTGTCTCCGTATACCGCAGCACGCGACATAGCTTTCATAGCTTTGCACACGAGAAATGTAAACATTTCAGAGAGAAGAGCGGACAATATGACGATCTGGAATTAAGACGATTCGATAACAAATGACGAAAACGAGCGGATTTCTCAGGATTTCACTACATATGAACACTTTTCACATTCCCCCGTGCAACGCGGCTGCTAGACTCCTTCCATGCAAGGTCGTAAGGTCCTAGCGCATGTACATGGCACCAAAATCGTCTAAAACGTCAATAATCTGTAACTAAATCTTGAATTATACTGCTTCGTACTGGCGATCACATCAACCTAGAAGCTTCTTCTGTGTTCTATTATGGTGCTTCTAGTGTCTCCGCATACCACAGCAGCGGCATTGCTTTGCACACGATAAATGTAACCGTTTCAGAGAGAATACCGGCCAATATGACGATCTGGCATTAAGTCGATACGATAGCAAATGACGAAAACGGGCGGATTTCTCAGGTTTTCACAACGTATGAACAGTTTTCACATTCCACAGTGCAACGCGGCTACTAGACCTACCTTTATGCAAAATCTTAAGGTCCTAGCTCATGTCCAAGGCACCAAAGCCGTTTAAAAAGTCAATAATCGATAACTGAAACTTGAAATGTACTGCTTCGGACTGGCTATCACACCAATTTAGAAGCTTCTTTTGTGTTCTGTTATGGTGCGTTTAGTGTCTCCGCATACCGCATTACGCGACATAGCGTTGCACACGATAAATGTAACCGTTTCAGAGAGAAGAGCCGCCATTATGACGATCTGGCAAATGTCTATTCGATAGCAAATGACGAAAACGGGTGGATTTCACATGTTTTCACTACATATGAACACCTTTCACATTCCCACGTCCAACGCGGCTGCTAGAACTCCCTCATGCAAAATCTTAAGGTCCTAGCTCATGTCCAAGGCACCAAAATCGCGTAAAAAGTCAATAATCGATAACTAAAACTTGAATTGTACTGCTTCGTACTGGCTATCACATCAACTTAGAAGCTTCATCTGTGTTCTATTATGGTGCTTTTAGTGTCTCCGCATAGCGCAACACGCGACATAGCTTTGCACATGATAAATATAACGGTTTCAGAGAGAATAGCGGGCACTATGACGATCTGGCGTTAAGTCGATTCGATAGCAAATGACGAAACATAGGTGGATATCTCAGGTTTTCACTGTATTTGAACACTTTTCAATTTCCCCCGTGCAACGCAGCTGCTAGACCTCCCTTCCTGCATATTCTTATGGTCCTAGCTCATGTCCAAGGCACCAATGCCATATAAAAAGTCAATAATGGATAACTAAAACTTGAAATCTACTGCTTCGTAATGGCTATCACATCAACTTAGAAGCTTCATGTGTGTTCTATTATGGTGTTTTTAGTGTCTCCGCTTACCTTAGCACGAGACATTGCTTTGCACACGATAAATGTAACTGTTTCAGAGAGAAGAGCGGCCAATATGACGATCTGGCATTAAGTCGATTCGATAGCAAATAACGAAAACGGTCGGATTTCTCAGGTTTTACTACATCTGAACACTTTTCACATTCCCCCGTGCAACGCGTCTGCGAGACCTCCATTCCTGCAAAATCTGAATTTCTTTGCTCATGTCCAAGGCACCAATGCCGTGTGAAGAGTCAATAATCGATAAGTAAAACTTGAATTGTACTGCTTCGTACTGGCTATCACATCCACTTAGAAGCTTCATCTGTGTTCTATTATTGTGCTTTTGGTGTCTAGACATTCCGCAGCTCGCGACATAGTTTTTTACACGATAAATGTAGACGTTTCAGGGAGAAGAGCGGCCGGTATGACGATCTGGCATTACGTCGATTCCATAGCAAATGACGAAAACGGTCGGATTTCTCAGGTTTTTACTACATATGAATACTTTTCACATTCTCTCGTGCAACGTGGCTGCTAGACCTCCCTTCATGCAAAATCTTAAGGTCACAGCTCTTGTTCAAGGCACCAAAGCCGTCTGACAAGTCAATAATCGATAACTAAAACTTCAATTGTACTGCTTCGTACTGGTATCACATCAACTTAGAAGCTTCTTGTGTGTTCTATTACGCTGTTTTAAGTGTCTCCGCATACCGCAGCACGCGATATGGCTTTGCACACGACAAATGTAACAGTTTCAGAGAGAAGAGCGGACAATATGACGATCTGGCATTAAGTCGATTCGATAGCAAATGACGAAAACGGGCGGATTTCTCAGATATTCACTACATATGAACACCTTTCACATTCCCCTGTGCAACGCGGCTGCTATACCTACCTTCATACAAAATCTCAAGGTACTAGCTCATGTCCAAGGTGCCAAAGCCGTCTAAAAAGTCAATAATCGATAACTAAAACTTGAAATGTACGGCTTCGTACTGGCTATCACATCAACTTTAATGTTTCCCCTATGTTCCATTATGGTGCTTTTAGTGTCTAGGCATTCCGCAGCAGGCGATACAGCTTTGCACACGATAAATGTGACCGTTCAAGAGAGAAGAGCGGCCAATATGACGATCTGGCATTAGGTCGATTCGATAGCAAATAACGAAAACCGGCGGATTTCTCAGGTTTTTACAACATATGAACACATTTCCCATTCTCTCTTGCAGCGTGGCTGCTAGACCTCCGTTCATGCAAAATCTTAAGGTCTTAGCTCATGTCCAAGGCACCAAAGCCGTCTAAAAAGGCAATAATCGATAACTAAAACTTGAAATGTACGGCTAAGTACTTTCTATCACATCAACTTAGATGCTTCTTTTGTATTATATTATGGTGCTTTTACTGTTTCCACATACCGCAGCACGCGACATAGCTTTGCACACGATAAATGTAACCATTTCAGAGAGAAGAGCGGCCAATAAGACGATCTGGCATTAGGTCGATTCGATAGAAATAACGAAAACGGGCGGATTTCTCAGCTTTTCACTACATACGAAACTTTTCACATCACCCCGTGCAACGTGGCTGCTAGAATTCCCTTCATGCAAAATCTTCAGGTCCTAGCTCATGTCCAATGCACCAAAGCCGTCTAAAAAGTCAATAATCGATAACTAAAACTTGAATTGTACTGCTACGTGCTGGCTTCCACATCAACTTAGAAGCTTCTTCTGTGTTCTAACACATCAACTTAGAAATTTCTTCCGTTTTCTGTTATGGTGCTTTTAGTGTCTCCTCATACCGCAGCACGCGACATAGCTTTGCACGCGATAAATGTAACCGTTTCATAGAGAAGAGCGTCCAATATGACGATCTGGCATTAAGTCGATTCGATAGCAAATAAAGAAAACGGGCGAATTCCTCAGGTTTTTACAACATATGAACACTTTTCACATTCTATCGTGCAACGTGGCTGCTAGACCTCCCTTCATGCATAATCTTCAGGTCCTAGCCCATGTCCAATGCACCAAAGCCGTCTAAAAAGTCAATAATCGATAACTAAAACTTGAATTGCACTGCTTCGTACTGGCTATCACATCAACTTAGTAGTTTCTTGTGTGTTCTATTATGCAGTTTTTAGTGTCTCCGCATACCGCAGCACGCGACATAGCTTTGCACACGATAAATGTAACCGTTTCAGAGAGAATACAGGCCAATATGACGATCTGGCATTAAGTCGATTCGATAGCAAATGACGAAAACGGGCGGATTTCTCAGGTTTTCACTACATATGAACACTTTCCACATTCCCCTGTGCAACGCGGCTACTATACCTACCTTGATGCAAAATCTTAAGGTACTAGCTCATGTCCAAGGCGCCAAAGCCGTCTAAAAAGTCAATAATCGATAACTAAAACTTGAATTACACTGCTTCGTACTGGCTATCAGATCAACATAGAAGCTTCTTGTGTGTTCTATTATGCTGTTTTTAGTGTCTCCGCATACCGCAGCATGCGATATGGCTTTGCACACGACAAATGTAACAGTTTCAGAGAGAAGAGCGGCCAATATGACTATCTGGCATTAAGTCGATTCGATAGCAAATGACGAAAACGGGCGGATTTCTCAGGTTTTCAATACATATGAACACTTTTCACACTCCCCCGTGCAACGCGGCTGCGAGTCCTCCATTCCTGCAAAATCTTAAAGCCCTAGCTCATTTCCACGGCACCAAAGCCGTCTGACAAGTCAATAATCGGTAAGTAAAACTTGAATTGTACTGCTTCGTACTTTCTATCACATCAACTTAGTAGTTTCCTGTATGTTCTATTATGCAGTTTTTAGTGTCTCCGCATACCGCAGCACGCGACATAGCTTTGCACATGACAAATGTAACCGTTTCAGAGAGAAGAGCGGCCAATTTGACGATCTGGCATTAAGTCGATTCATTAGCATATGACGAAAACGGGCGGATTTCTCCGGTTTTCACTACATATGAACACTTTTCACATTCCCCCATGCAACGCGGCAGCTATACTTCCCTCCCTGCAAAATCTCAAGCTCCGAGCTCATGTCCTGTCACCAAAGCCGTCTAAAAAGGCAATAATCGATAACTAAAACTTGAAATGTACGGCTTCGTACTGGCTATCACATCAACTTAGATGCTTCTCCTATGTTCCATTATGGTGCTTTTAGTGTCTAGGCATTCCGCAGCAGGCGAGATAGCTTTGCACACGATAAATGTAACCATTCAAGAGAGAAGAGCGGCCAATATGAAGATCTGGCATTAGGTCGATTCGATAGCAAATAACGAAAACGGGCGGATTTCTCAGGTTTTTACAACATATGAATACTTTTCACATTCTCTCGTGCAACGTGGCTGCTAGACCTCCCTTCATGCAAAATCGTAAGGTCCTAGCTCATGTCCAATGCACCAAAGCCGTCTAAAAAGTCAATAATCGATAACTAAAACTTGAAATGTACGGCTAAGTACTTTCTATCACATCAACTTAGATGCTTCTTCTGTGTTCTATTATGGTGCTTTTAGTGTTCAGTCATTCCGCAGCTCGCGACATAGGTTTGCACACGATAAATGTAACCGTTTCAGAGAGAATACAGGCCAATATGACGATCTGGCATTAAGTCGATTCGATAGCAAATGACGAAAACGGGCGGATTTCTCAGGTTTTCACTACATATAAACACTTTTCACATTCTCGCGTGCAACGCGGGTGTTATACCTCCCTTCATGCAGGGTCGTAAGGTCCTAGCTCATGTCCAAGGCACCAGAATCGTCTAAAAATTCAATAATCGATAACTAAAACTTGAATTATACTGCTTCGTACTTTCTATCACATCAACTTAGATGCTTCTTTTGTATTATATTATGGTGCTTTTCGTGTCTCCACATACCGCAGCACGCGACATAGCATTGCACACGATAAATGTAACCATTTCAGAGAGAAGAACCGTCAATATGACGATCTGGCATTAAGTCGATTCGATAGCAAATGACGAAAACGGGCGGATTTCTCAGGTTTTCAATACATATGAACACTTTTCACATTCCCCCGTGCAACGCGGCTGCGAGTCCTCCATTCCTGCAAAATCTTAAAGTCCTAGCTCATTTCCACGGCACCAAAGCCGTCTGACAAGTCAATAATCGGTAAGTAAAACTTGAATTGTACTGCTTCGTATTGGCTATCACATCAACTTAGTAGTTTCTTGTATGTTCTATTATGCAGTTTTTAGTGTCTCCGCATACCGCAGCACGCGACATAGCTTTGCACATGACAAATGTAACCGTTTCAGAGAGAAGAGCGGCCAATTTGACGATCTGGCATTAAGTCGATTCATTAGCATATGACGAAAACGGGCGGATTTCTCCGGTTTTCACTACATATGAACACTTTTCACATTCCCCCATGCAACGCGGCAGCTATACTTCCCTCCCTGCAAAATCTCAAGCTCCGAGCTCATGTCCATTCACCAAAGCCGTCTAAAAAGGCAATAATCGATAACTAAAACTTAAATTGTACTGCTACGTGCTGGCTTTCACATCAGCGTAGATGCTTCTCCTGTGTTCTAACACATCAACTTAGAAATTTCTTCTGTGTTCTGTTATGGTGCTTTTAGTGTCTCCTCATACCGCAGCTCGCGACATAGGTTTGCACACGATAAATGTAACCGTTTCAGAGAGAAGGGCGGCCACTTTGACGATATGGCATTAAGTCGATTCGATAGCAAATGACGAAAACGGGCGGATTTCTCAGGTTTTTACAACATATGAACACTTTTCACATTCTGTCGTGCAACGTGGCTGCTAGACCTCCCTTCATGCAAAATCTTAAGGTCCTAACTCATGTCCAATGCACCAAAGCCGTCTAAAAAGTCAATAATCGATAACTAAAACTTGAAATACACTGCTTCGTACTGGCTATCAGATCAACATAGAAGCTTCTTGTGTGTTCTATTAGGCTGTTTTTAGTGTCTCCGCATACCGCAGCACGCGATATGGCTTTGCACACGACAAATGTAACAGTTTCAGAGAGAAGAGCGGCCAATATGACGATCTGGCATTAAGTCGATTCCGTAGCAAATGACGAAAACGGGCGGATTTCTCAGGTTTTCAATACATATGAACACTTTTCACATTCCCCCGTGCAACGCGGCTGCGAGACCTCCATTCCTGCAAAATCTTAAAGTCCTAGCTCACGTCCACGGCACCAAAGCCGTCTGACAAGTAAATAATCGGTAAGTAAAACTTGAATTGTACTGCTTCGTACTGGCTATCACATCAACTTAGTAGTTTCTTGTGTGTACTATTATGCAGTTTTTAGTGTCTCCGCATACCGCAGCACGCGACATAGCTTTGCACATGACAAATGTAACCGTTTCAGAGAGAAGAGCGGCCAATTTGACGATCTGGCATTAAGTCGATTCATTAGCATATGACGTAAACGGGCGGATTTCTCCGGTTTTCACTACATATGAACACTTTTCACATTCCCCCATGCAACGCGGCAGCTATACTTCCCTCCATGCAAAATCTCAAGCTCCGAGCTCATGTCCATTCACCAAAGCCGTCTAAAAAGACAATAATCGATAACTAAAACTTAAATTGTACTGCTACGTGCTGGCTTTCACATTAACTTATATGCTTCTTCTGTGTTCTAACACATCAACTTAGAAATTTCTTCTGTGTTCTGTTATGGTGCTTTTAGTGTCTCCTCATACCCCAGCTCGCGACATAGGTTTGCACACGATAAATGGAACCGTTTCAGAGGAAAGAGCGGCCAATATGACAATCTGGCATTAAGTTGATTCGATAGCAAAAGACGAAACGGGCTGATTTCTCAAGTTTTCACTACATATAAACACGTTTCACATTCCCCCATGAAACGTGGCTGCTAGACCACCCTTCATGCAAAATCGTAAGGTCCTAGCACATATCCAAGGCACCAAAGAAGGGTAAAAAGTCAATAATCGATAACTAAAGCTTGAATTGTACTACTTCTTACTGGTTATTACATCAACTTAGAAGCTTCATCTGTGTTCTACTATGGTGCTTCTAGTGTCTCCGCATACCGCAGCACGCGACATAGCTTTGCAGACGATAAATGTAACCGTTTCAGATAGAAGAGCGGCCAATGTGACAATCTGGCTTTAAATCGATTCGATAACAAATGACGAAAACGGACGGATTTCTCAGGTTTTTACTACATATGAATACTTTTCACATTCTCCCGTGCAACTCGGCTGCTGGTCCTCCTTCCATGCAAAATGTTAAGGTCCTAGCTCATGTCCAAGGCACCAAAGCCAGCTAAAAATTCAATAATCTATAACTAAAACTTGAATTGTACTACTTCTCACTTGCTATTACATCAACATAGAGGCTTCATCTGTGTTCTACTATGGTGCTTTTAGTGTCTCCGCATACCGCAGCATGCGACATAGCTTTGCAGACGATAAATGTAACAGTCTCAGAGAGAAAAGCGGCCAATGTGACGATCTGGCATTAAGTCGATTCGATAACAAATGACGAAAACGGACGGATTTCTAAGGTTTTTACTGCATATGAACACTTTTCACATTCTCCGGTGCAACGCGGCTGCTAGTCCTCCTTTCATGCAGAATCTTAAGGTCCTAGCTCATGTCCAAGGAACCAAAGCCAGTTAAAAAGTCAATAATCGATAGCTAAAACTTGAATTGGACTACATCTTACTGGCTATTACATCAACTTAGAACCTTCATCTGTGTTCTACTATGGTGCTTTTAGTGTCTCCGCATACCGCAGCACGCGACATAGCTTTGCAGACGATAAGTACAATCGATTCAGAGAGAAGAGCGACCAATGTGACGATCTGGCTTTAAGTCGACTCGATAACAAATGACGAATACGGACGGATTTCTCAGGTTTTTACTACATATGAACACTTTTCACATTCTCCCGTGCAACTCGGCTGCCAGTCCTCCTTTCATGCTGATTCTTAAGGTCCTAGCTCATGTCCAAGGCGCCAAAGCCAGCTAAAAATCCAAAATCGATACCTAAAACTTGAATTGTACTACTTCTTACAGGCTATTACATTCAATTAGATGCTTCATCTGTGTTTTACTATGGTGGTTTTAGTGTCTCCGCATACCGCAGCACACGCCATAGTATTGCAGACGACAAGTACAACCATTTCAGAGAGAAGAGCGACCAATGTGACGATCTGGCTTTAAGTCGATTCGATAACAAATGACGAATACGGACGGATTTCTCAGGTTTTTACTACATATGAACACTTTTCACATTCTCCCGTGCAACTCGGCTGCCAGTCCTCCTTTCATGCAGATTCTTAAGGTCCTAGCTCATGTCCAAGGCGCCAAAGCCAGCTAAAAAGTCCATAATCGGTACCTAAAACTTGAATTGTACTACTTCTTACAGGCTATTACATTTAATTAGATGCTTCATCTGTGTTTTACTATGGTGGTTTTAGTGTCTCCACATACCGCAGCACGCGACATAGCTTTGCAGACGATAAGTACAACCGTTTCAGAGAGAAGAGAGGCCAATGTGATGATCTGGTTTTAAGTCGATTCGATAACAAATGACGAAAACGGGCGGATTTCTCAGGTTTTTAGTACACATGAACATTTTCACATTCTCCCGTGCAACGCGGCAGCTAGTCCTCCTTTCATGCAAAACGTTAAGGTCCTAGAACATGTCCAAGGCACCAAAGTAGTGTAAAAAGTCAATAATCGATAACTAAAACTTGAATTGTACTACTTCTTACTGGCTATTACATCAACCTAGAAGCTTCATCTGTGTCCTACTATGGTGCTTTTAGTGTCTCCGCATACCGCAGCACGAGACATAGCTTTGCAGACGATAAATGTAACTGTTTCAGACTGAAGTGCGGCCAATGTGACGGTCTGGCTTCAAGTCGATTCGATAACAAATGACGAAAACGGACGGATTTCTCTGGTTTTTACTACATATGAACACTTTTCACATTCTCCCGTGCAACGCGGCTGCTAGTCCTCCTTTCATGCAATATCTTAAGGTCCTACCTCATGTCCAGGGCACCAAAGAAGGTTAAAAAGTCAATAATCGATAACAAAAACTTGAATTGTACTACTTCTTACTGGCTATTACATCAACTTAGAAGCTTCATATGTGTTCCACTATGGTGCTTTTAGTGTCTCAGCATACCGCAGCACGCGACATAGCTTTGCAAACGATAAGTACAACCGTTTCAGACAGAAGGGCGACAACGTGACGATCTGGCTTTAAGTCGATTCGAAAACAAATGACGAAAACGGACGGATTTCTCAGGTTTTTAATACATATGAACACTTTTCAAATTCTCCCGTGCAACTCGGCTGCTAGTCCTCCTTTCATGCTAAATCTTAAGTTCCTAGCTCATGTCGAAGGCAACAAAGAAGGGTAAAAAATCAATAATCCATAAATAAAACTTGAATTGTACTACTTCTTACTGGCTATTACACCTTCTTAGAAGCTTCATGTGTGTTCTACTATGGTGCTTTTAGTTCTCCACATACCGCAGCACACGACATAGCTTTGCAGACGATAAGTACAACCGTTTCAGAGAGAAGAGAGGCCAATGTGACGATTTGGCTTTAAGTCGATTCGATAACAAATGACGAAAACGGACGGATTTCTCAGGTTTTTACTACATATGAACACTTTCACATTCTCCCGTGCAACGCGGCTGCTAGTTCTCCTTTCATGCAGAATCTTAGGGTCCTAGCTCATGTCCAACCCACCAATGCCAGCTAAAAAGTCAATAATCGATACCTAAAACTTGAATTGTACTACTTCTTACTGGCTATTACATCAACATAGAAGCTTCATCTGTGTTCTACTATGGTGTTTTTAGTGTCTCCACATACCGCAGCACGCGACATAGCTTTGCAGACGATAAGTACAACCGTTTCTGAGAGAAGAGAGGTTAATGTGACGATTTGGTTAAGTCGATTCGATAACAAATGACGAAAACGGACGGATTTCTCAGGTTTTTACTACATATGAACATTTTTCACATTCTAACGTGCAACGCGGCTGCTAGTTCTCCTTACATGCAGAATCTTAAGGTCCTAGCTCATGTCCAAGGCACCAGAGCCAGATAAAAAGTCAATAATCGATACCTAAAACTCGAATTGTACTACTTCTTACTGGCTATTACATCAACTTAGAAGCTTCATCTGTGTTCTACTATGGTGCTTTAAGTGTCTCCGCATACCGCAGCACGCGACATAGCTTTGCAGACGATAAGTACAACCGTTTTAGACAGAAATGCGGCCAATGTGACGATCTGGCTTTAAGTCGATACGATAACAAATGACGAAAACGGACGGATTACTAGGTTTTTACTACATATGAACACTTTTCACATTCTCCCGTGCAACTCGGCTGCTAGTTCTCTTTTCATGCAGAATCTTAAGGTCCTAGCTCATGTCCAACCGCACCAAAGCCGGCTAAAATGTCAATAATCGATACCTAATACTTGAATTGTACTACTTCTTACTGGCTATTACCTCCACATAGAAGCTTCAACTGTGTTCTACTATGGTGCTTTTAGTTCTCCACATACCGCAGCACGCGACATAGCTTTGCAGACGATAAGTACAACCGTTTCAGAGAGAAGAGCGGCAAGTGTGACATTCTGGTTTTAAGTCGATTCGAAAACAAATGACGAAAACGGACGGATTTCTCAGGTTTTTACTACATATGAACACTTTTCACATTCTGCCGTGCAACTCGGCTGCTAGTTCTCTTTTCATGCAGAATCTTAAGGTCCTAGCTCATGTCCAACCGCACCAAAGCCAGCTAAAATGTCAATAATCGATACCTAATACTTGAATTGTACTACTTCTTACTGGCTATTACATCCACATAGAAGCTTCAACTGTGTTCTACTATGGTGCTTTTAGTTCTCCACATACCGCAGCACGCGACATAGCTTTGCAGACGATAAGTACAATCGTTTCAGAGAGAAGAGCGACCAAAGTGACGATCTGGCTTTAAGTCGATTCGATAACAAATGAAGAAAACGGACGGATTTCTCAGGTTTTTACTGCATATGAACACTTTTCACTTTCTCCCGTGCAACTCAGCTGCTAGTCCACCTTTCATGCAGAATCTTAAGGTCGTAGCTCATGTCCAAGGAACCAAAGCCAGCTAAAAAGTCAATAATCGATACCTAAAACTTGAATTGTACTACTTCTTACTGGCTATTACATCAACTTAGAACCTTCACCTGTGTTCTACTATGGTGCTTTTAGTGTCTCCGCATACCGCAGCAAGCTACATAGCTTTGCAGACGATAAGTACAATCGTTTCAGAGAGAAGAGCGAACAATGTGACGATCTGGCTTTAAGTCGATTCGATAACAAATGACGAAAACGGACGGATTTCTCATTTTTTTACTACATATGAACACTTTTCACATTCTCCCGTGCAACTCGGCTGCTGTTCCTCCTTTCATGCAAATTCTTAAGGTCCTAGCTCATGTCCAAGGCACCAAAGCCAGCTAAAAAGTCCATTATCGATACCTAAAACTTGAATTGTACTACTTCTTACTAGCTATTACAATAAATTAGATGCTTCATCTGTGTTTTACTATGGTGGTTTTAGTGTCTCCGCACACCGCAGCACACGTCTTAGCTTTGCAGACGATAAGTACAACCGTTTCAGAGAGAAGAGCGGCCAGTGTGACATTCTGGCTTTAGGTCGATTCGATAACAAATGACGAAAACGGACGGATTTCTCAGGTTTTTACTACATATGAACACTTTTCACATACTCCCGTGCAACTCGGCTGCTAGTTCTCCTTTCAGGCAGAATCTTAAGGTCCTAGCTCATGTCCAAGGCACCAAAGCCAGCTAAAAAGTCAATAATCGATACCTAAAACTTGAATTGTACTACTTCTTACTGGCTATTACGTCAACTTAGAAGCTTAATCTGTGTTCTACTATGGTGCTTTTAGTGTCTCCGCATACCGCAGCACGCGACATAGCGATGCAGTCGATAAGTACAATCGTTTCAGAGAGAAGAGCGACCAATGTGACGATCTGGCTTTAAGTCGATTCGATAACAAATGACGATAACGAACGGATTTTTCGGGTTTTTGCTGCATATGAACACTTTTCACATTCTCCCGTGCAACTCAGCTGCTAGTCCTCCTTTCATGCAGAATCTTAAGGTCCTAGCTCATGTCCAAGGCACCAAAGCCAGCTAAAAAGTCAATAATCGATACCTAAAACTAGAATTGTACTACTTCTTACTGGCTATTACATCAACATAGAAGCTTCATCTGTGTTCTACTATGGTGTTTTTAGTGTCTCCACATACCGCAGCACGCGACATAGCTTTGCAGACGATAAGTACAACCGTTTCTGAGAGAAGAGAGGTTAATGTGACGATTTGGCTTTAAGTCGATTCGATAACAAATGACGAAAACGGACGGATTTCTCAGGTTTTTACTACATATGAACACTTATCACATTCTCCCGTGCAACGCGGCTGCTAGTTCTCCTTACATGCAGAATCTTAAGGTCCTAGCTCATGTCCAAGGCACCAAAGCCAGCTAAAAAGTCAATAATCGATACCTAAAACTTGAATTGTACTACTTCTTACTGGCTATTACATCAACTTAGAAGCTTCATCTGTGTTCTACTATGGTGCTTTAAGTGTCTCCGCATACCGCAGCACGCGACATAGCTTTGCAGACGATAAGTACAACCGTTTTAGACAGAAATGCGGCCAATGTGACGATCTGGCTTTAAGTCGATTCGATAACAAATGACGAAAACGGACGGATTTCTAGGTTTTTACCACATATGAACACTTTTCACATTCTCCTGTGCAACTCGGCAGCTAGTCCTCCTTTCATGCAGAATCTTAAGGTCCTATCTCATGTCCAAGGAACCAAAGCCAGCTAAAATGTCAATAATCGATACCTAATACTTTAATTGTACTACTTCTTACTGGATATTACATCAACAAAGAAGCTTCATCTGTGTTCTGCTATGGTGCTTTTAGTATTTCCACATACCGCAGCACGCGACATAGCTTTGCAGACGATAAGTACAACCGTTTCAGAGAGAAGAGCGACCAATGTGACGATCTGGCTTTAAGTCGATTCGATAACAAATGACGAATACGGACGGATTTCTCAGGTTTTTACTACATATGAACACGTTTCACATTCTCCCGTGCAACTCGGCTGCCAGTCCTCCTTTCATGCAAATTCTTAAGGTCCTAGCTCATGTCCAAGCCGCCAAAGCCAGCTAAAAAGTCCATAATCGATACCTAAAACTTGAATTGTACTACTTCTTACAGGCTATTACATTTAATTAGATGCTTCATCTGTGTTTTACTATGGTGGTTTTAGTGTCTCCGCATACCGCAGCACACGTCATAGCATTGCAGACGATAAGTACAACCATTTCAGAGAGAAGAGCGGCCAATGTGACGATCTGGCTTTAAGCGATTCGATAACAAATGACGATAACGAACGGATTTTTCGGGTTTTTACTGCATATGAACACTTTTCACATTCTCCCGTGCAACTCAGCTGCTAGTCCTCCTTTCATGCAGAATCTTAAGGTCCTAGCTCATGCCCAAGGCACCAAAGCCACCTAAAAAGTCAATAATCGATACCTAAAACTTGAATTGTACTACTTCTTACTGGCTATTACATCAACTTAGAACCTTCATCTGTGTTCTACTATGGTGCTTTTAGTGTCTCCGCATACCGCAGCACGCGACATATCTTTGCAGACGTTAAGTACAATCGTTTCAGAGAGAAGAGCGACCAATGTGACGATCTGGCTTTAAGTCGTTACGATAACAAATGACGAAAACGGACGGATTTCTCATTTTTTTACTACATATGAACACTTTTCACATTCTCCCGTGCAACTCGGCTGCTGGTCCTCCTTTCATGCAGATTCTTTAGGTCCTAGCTCATGTCCAATGCACCAAAGCCAGCTAAAAAGTCCATTATCGATACCTAAAACTTGAATTGTACTACTTCTTACTAGCTATTACAATAAATTAGATGCTTCATCTGTGTTTTACTATGGTGGTTTTAGTGTCTCCGCATACCGCAGCACACGTCTTAGCTTTGCAGACGATAAGTACAACCGTTTCAGAGAGAAAAGCGGCCAATGTGACGATCTGGCTTTAAGTCGATTCGAAAACAAATGACGAAAACGGACGGATTTCTCAGGTTTTTAATACATATGAACACTTTTCAAATTCTCCCGTGCAACTCGGCTGCTAGTCCTCCTTTCATGCTAAATCTTAAGTTCCTAGCTCATGTCGAAGGCAACAAAGAAGGGTAAAAAATCAATAATCCATAAATAAAACTTGAATTGTACTACTTCTTACTGGCTATTACACCTTCTTAGAAGCTTCATGTGTGTTCTACTATGGTGCTTTTAGTTCTCCACATACCGCAGCACACGACATAGCTTTGCAGACGATAAGTACAACCGTTTCAGAGAGAAGAGAGGCCAATGTGACGATTTGGCTTTAAGTCGATTCGATAACAAATGACGAAAACGGACGGATTTCTCAGGTTTTTACTACATATGAACACTTTCACATTCTCCCGTGCAACGCGGCTGCTAGTTCTCCTTTCATGCAGAATCTTAGGGTCCTAGCTCATGTCCAACCCACCAATGCCAGCTAAAAAGTCAATAATCGATACCTAAAACTTGAATTGTACTACTTCTTACTGGCTATTACATCAACATAGAAGCTTCATCTGTGTTCTACTATGGTGTTTTTAGTGTCTCCACATACCGCAGCACGCGACATAGCTTTGCAGACGATAAGTACAACCGTTTCTGAGAGAAGAGAGGTTAATGTGACGATTTGGTTAAGTCGATTCGATAACAAATGACGAAAACGGACGGATTTCTCAGGTTTTTACTACATATGAACATTTTTCACATTCTAACGTGCAACGCGGCTGCTAGTTCTCCTTACATGCAGAATCTTAAGGTCCTAGCTCATGTCCAAGGCACCAGAGCCAGATAAAAAGTCAATAATCGATACCTAAAACTCGAATTGTACTACTTCTTACTGGCTATTACATCAACTTAGAAGCTTCATCTGTGTTCTACTATGGTGCTTTAAGTGTCTCCGCATACCGCAGCACGCGACATAGCTTTGCAGACGATAAGTACAACCGTTTTAGACAGAAATGCGGCCAATGTGACGATCTGGCTTTAAGTCGATACGATAACAAATGACGAAAACGGACGGATTACTAGGTTTTTACTACATATGAACACTTTTCACATTCTCCCGTGCAACTCGGCTGCTAGTTCTCTTTTCATGCAGAATCTTAAGGTCCTAGCTCATGTCCAACCGCACCAAAGCCGGCTAAAATGTCAATAATCGATACCTAATACTTGAATTGTACTACTTCTTACTGGCTATTACCTCCACATAGAAGCTTCAACTGTGTTCTACTATGGTGCTTTTAGTTCTCCACATACCGCAGCACGCGACATAGCTTTGCAGACGATAAGTACAACCGTTTCAGAGAGAAGAGCGGCAAGTGTGACATTCTGGTTTTAAGTCGATTCGAAAACAAATGACGAAAACGGACGGATTTCTCAGGTTTTTACTACATATGAACACTTTTCACATTCTGCCGTGCAACTCGGCTGCTAGTTCTCTTTTCATGCAGAATCTTAAGGTCCTAGCTCATGTCCAACCGCACCAAAGCCAGCTAAAATGTCAATAATCGATACCTAATACTTGAATTGTACTACTTCTTACTGGCTATTACATCCACATAGAAGCTTCAACTGTGTTCTACTATGGTGCTTTTAGTTCTCCACATACCGCAGCACGCGACATAGCTTTGCAGACGATAAGTACAATCGTTTCAGAGAGAAGAGCGACCAAAGTGACGATCTGGCTTTAAGTCGATTCGATAACAAATGAAGAAAACGGACGGATTTCTCAGGTTTTTACTGCATATGAACACTTTTCACTTTCTCCCGTGCAACTCAGCTGCTAGTCCACCTTTCATGCAGAATCTTAAGGTCGTAGCTCATGTCCAAGGAACCAAAGCCAGCTAAAAAGTCAATAATCGATACCTAAAACTTGAATTGTACTACTTCTTACTGGCTATTACATCAACTTAGAACCTTCACCTGTGTTCTACTATGGTGCTTTTAGTGTCTCCGCATACCGCAGCAAGCTACATAGCTTTGCAGACGATAAGTACAATCGTTTCAGAGAGAAGAGCGAACAATGTGACGATCTGGCTTTAAGTCGATTCGATAACAAATGACGAAAACGGACGGATTTCTCATTTTTTTACTACATATGAACACTTTTCACATTCTCCCGTGCAACTCGGCTGCTGTTCCTCCTTTCATGCAAATTCTTAAGGTCCTAGCTCATGTCCAAGGCACCAAAGCCAGCTAAAAAGTCCATTATCGATACCTAAAACTTGAATTGTACTACTTCTTACTAGCTATTACAATAAATTAGATGCTTCATCTGTGTTTTACTATGGTGGTTTTAGTGTCTCCGCACACCGCAGCACACGTCTTAGCTTTGCAGACGATAAGTACAACCGTTTCAGAGAGAAGAGCGGCCAGTGTGACATTCTGGCTTTAGGTCGATTCGATAACAAATGACGAAAACGGACGGATTTCTCAGGTTTTTACTACATATGAACACTTTTCACATACTCCCGTGCAACTCGGCTGCTAGTTCTCCTTTCAGGCAGAATCTTAAGGTCCTAGCTCATGTCCAAGGCACCAAAGCCAGCTAAAAAGTCAATAATCGATACCTAAAACTTGAATTGTACTACTTCTTACTGGCTATTACGTCAACTTAGAAGCTTAATCTGTGTTCTACTATGGTGCTTTTAGTGTCTCCGCATACCGCAGCACGCGACATAGCGATGCAGTCGATAAGTACAATCGTTTCAGAGAGAAGAGCGACCAATGTGACGATCTGGCTTTAAGTCGATTCGATAACAAATGACGATAACGAACGGATTTTTCGGGTTTTTGCTGCATATGAACACTTTTCACATTCTCCCGTGCAACTCAGCTGCTAGTCCTCCTTTCATGCAGAATCTTAAGGTCCTAGCTCATGTCCAAGGCACCAAAGCCAGCTAAAAAGTCAATAATCGATACCTAAAACTAGAATTGTACTACTTCTTACTGGCTATTACATCAACATAGAAGCTTCATCTGTGTTCTACTATGGTGTTTTTAGTGTCTCCACATACCGCAGCACGCGACATAGCTTTGCAGACGATAAGTACAACCGTTTCTGAGAGAAGAGAGGTTAATGTGACGATTTGGCTTTAAGTCGATTCGATAACAAATGACGAAAACGGACGGATTTCTCAGGTTTTTACTACATATGAACACTTATCACATTCTCCCGTGCAACGCGGCTGCTAGTTCTCCTTACATGCAGAATCTTAAGGTCCTAGCTCATGTCCAAGGCACCAAAGCCAGCTAAAAAGTCAATAATCGATACCTAAAACTTGAATTGTACTACTTCTTACTGGCTATTACATCAACTTAGAAGCTTCATCTGTGTTCTACTATGGTGCTTTAAGTGTCTCCGCATACCGCAGCACGCGACATAGCTTTGCAGACGATAAGTACAACCGTTTTAGACAGAAATGCGGCCAATGTGACGATCTGGCTTTAAGTCGATTCGATAACAAATGACGAAAACGGACGGATTTCTAGGTTTTTACCACATATGAACACTTTTCACATTCTCCTGTGCAACTCGGCAGCTAGTCCTCCTTTCATGCAGAATCTTAAGGTCCTATCTCATGTCCAAGGAACCAAAGCCAGCTAAAATGTCAATAATCGATACCTAATACTTTAATTGTACTACTTCTTACTGGATATTACATCAACAAAGAAGCTTCATCTGTGTTCTGCTATGGTGCTTTTAGTATTTCCACATACCGCAGCACGCGACATAGCTTTGCAGACGATAAGTACAACCGTTTCAGAGAGAAGAGCGACCAATGTGACGATCTGGCTTTAAGTCGATTCGATAACAAATGACGAATACGGACGGATTTCTCAGGTTTTTACTACATATGAACACGTTTCACATTCTCCCGTGCAACTCGGCTGCCAGTCCTCCTTTCATGCAAATTCTTAAGGTCCTAGCTCATGTCCAAGCCGCCAAAGCCAGCTAAAAAGTCCATAATCGATACCTAAAACTTGAATTGTACTACTTCTTACAGGCTATTACATTTAATTAGATGCTTCATCTGTGTTTTACTATGGTGGTTTTAGTGTCTCCGCATACCGCAGCACACGTCATAGCATTGCAGACGATAAGTACAACCATTTCAGAGAGAAGAGCGGCCAATGTGACGATCTGGCTTTAAGCGATTCGATAACAAATGACGATAACGAACGGATTTTTCGGGTTTTTACTGCATATGAACACTTTTCACATTCTCCCGTGCAACTCAGCTGCTAGTCCTCCTTTCATGCAGAATCTTAAGGTCCTAGCTCATGCCCAAGGCACCAAAGCCACCTAAAAAGTCAATAATCGATACCTAAAACTTGAATTGTACTACTTCTTACTGGCTATTACATCAACTTAGAACCTTCATCTGTGTTCTACTATGGTGCTTTTAGTGTCTCCGCATACCGCAGCACGCGACATATCTTTGCAGACGTTAAGTACAATCGTTTCAGAGAGAAGAGCGACCAATGTGACGATCTGGCTTTAAGTCGTTACGATAACAAATGACGAAAACGGACGGATTTCTCATTTTTTTACTACATATGAACACTTTTCACATTCTCCCGTGCAACTCGGCTGCTGGTCCTCCTTTCATGCAGATTCTTTAGGTCCTAGCTCATGTCCAATGCACCAAAGCCAGCTAAAAAGTCCATTATCGATACCTAAAACTTGAATTGTACTACTTCTTACTAGCTATTACAATAAATTAGATGCTTCATCTGTGTTTTACTATGGTGGTTTTAGTGTCTCCGCATACCGCAGCACACGTCTTAGCTTTGCAGACGATAAGTACAACCGTTTCAGAGAGAAGAGCGGCCAGTGTGACATTCTGGCTTTAGGTCGATTCGATAACAAATGACGAAAACGGACGGATTTCTCAGGATTTTACTACATATGAACACTTTTCACATACTCCCGTGCAACTCGGCTGCTAGTTCTCCTCTCATGCAGAATCTTAAGGTCCTAGCTCATGTCCAAGGCACCAAAGCCAGCTAAAAAGTCAATAATCGATACCTAAAACTTGAATTGGTCTACTTCTTACTGGCTATTACATCAACTTAGAAGCTTCATCTGTGTTCTACTATGGTGCTTTTAGTGTCTCCGCATACCGCAGCACGCGACATAGCTTTGCAGACGATAAGTACAATCGATTCAGAGAGAAGAGCGACCAATGTGACGATCTGGCTTTAAGTCGATTCGATAACAAATGACGAATACGGACGGATTTCTCAGGTTTTTACTACATATGAACACTTTTCACATTCTCCCGTGCAACTCGGCTGCCAGTCCTCCTTTCATGCAGATTCTTAAGGTCCTAGCTCATGTCCAAGGCGCCAAAGCCAGCTAAAAATCCATAATCGATACCTAAATCTTGAATTGTACTACTTCTTACAGGCTATTACATTTAATTAGATGCTTCATCTGTGTTTTACTATGGTGGTTTTAGTGTCTCCGCATACCGCAGCACACGTCATAGTATTGCAGACGATAAGTACAACCATTTCAGAGAGAAGAGCGACCAATGTGACGATCTGGCTTTAAGTCGATTCGATAACAAATGACGAATACGGACGGATTTCTCAGGTTTTTACTACATATGAACACTTTTCACATTCTCCCGTGCAACTCGGCTGCCAGTCCTCCTTTCATGCAGATTCTTAAGGTCCTAGCTCATGTCCAAGGCGCCAAAGCCAGCTAAAAAGTCCATAATCGATACCTAAAACTTGAATTGTACTACTTCTTACAGGCTATTACATTTAATTAGATGCTTCATCTGTGTTTTACTATGGTGGTTTTAGTGTCTCCACATACCGCAGCACGCGACATAGCTTTGCAGACGATAAGTACAACCGTTTCAGAGAGAAGAGAGGCCAATGTGATGATCTGGCTTTAAGTCGATTCGATAACAAATGACGAAAACGTGCGGATTTCTCAGGTTTTTACTACATATGAACACTTTTCACATTCTCCCGTGCAACGCGGCAGCTAGTCCTCCTTTCGTGCAAAACGTTAAGGTCCTAGAACATGTCCAAGGCACCAAAGTAGTGTAAAAAGTCAATAATCGATAACTAAAACTTGAATTGTACTACTTCTTACTGGCTATTACATCAACCTAGAAGCTTCATCTGTGTCCTACTATGGTGCTTTTAGTGTCTCCGCATACCGCAACACGAGACATAGCTTTGCAGACGATAAATGTAACCGTTTCAGACTGAAGTGCGGCCAATGTGACGATCTGGCTTCAAGTCGATTCGATAACAAATGACGAAAACGGACGGATTTCTCTGGTTTTTACTACATATGAACACTTTTCACATTCTCCCGTGCAACGCGGCTGCTAGTCCTCCTTTCATGCAATATCTTAAGGTCCTACCTCATGACCAGGGCACCAAAGAAGGTTAAAAAGTCAATAATCGATAAGAAAAACTTGAATTGTACTATTTCTTACTGGCTATTACATCAAGTTAGAAGCTTCATATGTGTTCCACTATGGTGCTTTTAGTGTCTCAGCATACCGCAGCACGCGACATAGCTTTGCAAACGATAAGTACAACCGTTTCAGACAGAAGGGCGACAACGTGACGATCTGGCTTTAAGTCGATTCGAAAACAAATGACGAAAACGGACGGATTTCTCAGGTTTTTAATACATATGAACACTTTTCAAATTCTCCCGTGCAACTCGGCTGCTAGTCCTCCTTTCATGCAAAATCTTAAGTTCCTAGCTCATGTCGAAGGCAACAAAGAAGGGTAAAAAATCAATAATCCATAATTAAAACTTGAATTGTACTACTTCTTACTGGCTATTACACCTTCTTAGAAGCTTCATGTGTGTTCTACTATGGTGCTTTTAGTTCTCCACATACCGCAGCACACGACATAGCTTTGCAGACGATAAGTACAACCGTTTCAGAGAGAAGAGAGGCCAATGTGACGATTTGGCTTTAAGTCGATTCGATAACAAATGACGAAAACGGACGGATTTCTCAGGTTTTTACTACATATGAACATTTTTCACATTCTAACGTGCAACGCGGCTGCTAGTTCTCCTTACATGCAGAATCTTAAGGTCCTAGCTCATGTCCAAGGCACCAAAGCCAGCTAAAAAGTCAATAATCGATACTTAAAACTCGAATTGTACTACTTCTTACTGGCTATTACATCAACTTAGAAGCTTCATCTGTGTTCTACTATGGTGCTTTAAGTGTCTCCGCATACCGCAGCACGTGACATAGCTTTGCAGACGATAAGTACAACCGTTATAGACAGAAATGCGGCCAATGTGACGATCTGGCTTTAAGTCGATACGATAACAAATGACGAAATGGACGGATTACTAGGTTTTTACTACATATGAACACTTTTCACATTCTCCCGTGCAACGCGGCAGCTAGTCCTCCTTTCATGCAGAATCTTAAGGTCCTAGCTCATGTCCAAGGAACCAAAGCCAGCTAAAAAGTCAATAATCGATACCTAAACCTTGAATTGTACTACTTCTTACTGGCTATTACATTAAATTAGATGCTTCATCTGTGTGTTACTATGGCGGTTTTAGTGTCTCCGCATACCGCAGCACACGTCTTAGCTTTGCAGACGATAAGTACAACCGTTTCAGAGAGAAGAGCGGCAAGTGTGACATTCTGGTTTTAAGTCGATTCGATAACAAATGACGAAAACGGACGGATTTCTCAGGTTTTTACTGCATATGAACACTTTTCACATTCTCCCGTGCAACTCAGCTGCTAGTCCACCTTTCATGCAGAATCTTAAGGTCCTAGCTCATGTCCAAGGAACCAAAGCCAGCTAAAAAGTCAATAATCGATACCTAAAACTTGAATTGTACTACTTCTTACTGGCTATTACATCAACTTAGAACCTTCATCTGTGTTCTACTATGGTGCTTTTATTGTCTCCGCATACCGCAGCACGCTACATAGCTTTGCAGACGATAAGTACAATCGTTTCAGAGAGAAGAGCGACCAATGTGACGATCTGGCTTTAAGTCGATTCGATAACAAATGACGAAAACGGACGGATTTCTCATTTTTTTACTACATATGAACACTTTTCACATTCTCCCGTGCAACTCGGCTGCTGGTCCTCCTTTCATGCAGATTCTTAAGGTCCTAGCTCATGTCCAAGGCACCAAAGTCAGCTAAAAAGTCAATAATCGATACCTAAAACTTGAATTGTACTACTTCTTACTGGCTATTACATCAACTTAGAAGCTTCATCTGTGTTCTACTATGGTGCTTTTAGTGTCTCCGCATACCGCAGCACGCGACATAGCGATGCAGTCGATAAGTACAATCGTTTCAGAGAGAAGAGCGACCAATGTGACGATCTGGCTTTAAGTCCATTCGATAACAAATGACGATAACGAACGGATTTTTCGGGTTTTTCCTGCATATGAACACTTTTCACATTCTCCCGTGCAACTCAGCTGCTAGTCCTCCTTTCATGCAGAATCTTAAGGTCCTAGCTCATGTCCAAGGCACCAAAGCCAACTAAGAAATTAATAATCGATACCTTAAACTTGAATTGGACTACTTCTTAGTGGCTATTACATTAAATTAGATGCTTCATCTGTGTTTTACTATTGTGGTTTTAGTGTCTCCGCATACCGCAGCACACGTCATAGCTTTGCAGACGGTAAGTACAACCGTTTCAGAGAGAAGAGCGGCCAATGTGACATTCTGGCTTTAAGTCGATTCGATAACAAATGACGAAAAAGGACGGATTTCTCAGGTTTTTACTACATATGAACACTTCTCACATTCTCCCGTGCAACGCGGCTGCTAGTCCTCCTTTCATGCAGAATCTTAACGTCCTAGCTCATGTCCAAGGCACCAAAGCCAGCTAAAAAGTCAATAATCGATACCTAAAACTAGAATTGTACTATATCTTACTGGCTATTACATCAACATAGAAGCTTCATCTGTGTTCTACTATGGTGTTTTTAGTGTCTCCACATACCGCAGCACGCGACATAGCTTTGCAGACGATAAGTACAACCGTTTCTGAGAGAAGAGAGGTTAATGTGACGATTTGGCTTTAAGTCGATTCGATAACAAATGACGAAAACGGACGGATTTCTCAGGTTTTTACTACATATGAACACTTATCACATTCTCCCGTGCAACGCGGCTGCTAGTTCTCCTTACATGCAGAATCTTAAGGTCCTAGCTCATGTCCAAGGCACCAAAGCCAGCTAAAAAGTCAATAATCGATACCTAAAACTTGAATTGTACTACTTCTTACTGGCTATTACATCAACTTAGAAGCTTCATCTGTGTTCTACTATGGTGCTTTAAGTGTCTCCGCATACCGCAGCACGCGACATAGCTTTGCAGACGATAAGTACAACCGCTTTAGACAGAAATGCGGCCAATGTGACGATCTGGCTTTAAGTCGATTCGATAACAAATGACGAAAACGGACGGATTTCTAGGTTTTTACTACATATGAACACTTTTCACATTCTCCTGTGCAACTCGGCAGCTAGTCCTCCTTTCATGCAGAATCTTAAGGTCCTATCTCATGTCCAAGGAACCAAAGCCTGCTAAAAAGTCAATAATCGATACCTAAAACTTGAATTGTACTACTTCTTACTGGCTATTACATTAAATTAGATGCTTCATCTGTGTTTTACTATGGTGGTTTTAGTGTCTCCGCATTCCACAGCACACGTCTTAGCTTTGCAGACGATAAGTACAACCGTTTCAGAGAGAAGAGCGGCAAGTGTGATATTCTGGTTTTAAGTCGATTCGATAACAAATGACGAAAACGGACGGATTTCTCAGGTTTTTACTACATATGAACACTTTTCACATTCTGCCGTGCAACTCGGCTGCTAGTTCTCTTTTCATGCAGAATCTTAAGGTCCTAGCTCATGTCCAACCGCACCAAAGCCAGCTAAAATGTCAATAATCGATACCTAATACTTGAATTGTACCACTTCTTACTGGCTATTTCATCAACATAGAAGCTTCATCTGTGTTCTGCTATGGTGCTTTTAGTATTTCCACATACCGCAGCACGCGACATAGCTTTGCAGACGATAAGTACAACCGTTTCAGAGAGAAGAGCGACCAATGTGACGATCTGGCTTTAAGTCGATTCGATAACAAATGCCGATAACGAACGGATTTTTCGGGTTTTTCCTGCATATGAACACTTTTCCCATTCTCCCGTGCAACTCAGCTGCTAGTCCTCCTTTCATGCAGAATCTTAAGGTCCTAGCTCATGTCCAAGGCACCAAAGCCAGCTAAGAAATTAATAATCGATACCTAAAACTTGAATTGGACTACTTCTTACTGGCTATTACATTAAGATAGATGCTTCATCTGTGTTTTACTATTGTGGTTTTAGTGTCTCCGCATACCGCAGCACACGTTATAGCTTTGCAGACGATAAGTACAACCGTTTCAGAGAGAAGAGCGGCCAATGTGAAGATCCGGCTTTAAGTCGAGTCGATAACAAATGACGAAAACGGACGGATTTCTCAGGTTTTTACTACATATGAACACTTTTCACATTCTCCCGTGCAAATCAGCTGCTAGTCCTCCTTTCATGAAGAATCTTAAGGTCCTAGCTCATGTCCAATGCACCAAAGATAGCTATAAAGTCAATAATCGATACCTAAAACTTGAAGTGTACTACTTCTTACTATCTATTACATCAACTTAGAAGCTTCATCTGTGTTCTACTATGATGCTTTTAGTGTCTCCGCATACCGCAGCACGCGACATAGCTTTGCATACGATAAGTACAATCGTTTTAGACATAAATGCGGCCAATATGACGATCTGGCTTTAAGTCGATTCGATAACAAATGACGAAAACGGACGGATTTCTAGGTTTTTACTACTTATGAACACATTCCACATTCTTCCGTGCAACTCGGCTGCTAGTCCTCCTTTCATGCAGAATCTTAAGGTCCTAGCTCATGTCCAAGGTACCAAAGCCAGCTAAAAAGTCAATAATCGATACCTAAAACTTGAATTGTACTATATCTTACTGGCTATTACATCAACTTACAAGCTTCATCTTATTTTTACTATGGTGCTTTTAGTGTCTCCGCATACCGGAGCACGAGACATAGCTTTGCAGACGATAATTAGGACCGTTTCAGAGAGAAGAGCGGCCAATGTGAAGATCTGGCTTTAAGTCGAGTCGATAACAAATGACGAAAACGGACGGATTTCTCAGGTTTTTACTACATGTGAACACTTTTCACATTCTCCCGTGCAACTCGGCAGCTAGTCCTCCTTTCATGCAGAATCTTAAGGTCCTAGCTCATGTCCAAGGAACCAAAGCCAGCTAAAAAGTCAATAATCGATACCTAAATCTTGAATTGGTCTACTCCTTACTGGCTATTACATCAACTTAGAACCTTCATCTGTGTTCTACTATGGTGCTTTTAGTGTCTCCGCATACCGCAGCACGCGACATAGCTTTGCAGACGATAAGTACAATCGTTTCAGAGAGAAGAGCGACCAATGTGACGATCTGGCTTTAAGTCGATTCGATAACAAATGACGAAAACGGACGGATTTCTAGGTTTTTACTACATATGAACACTTTTCACATTGTCCCGTGCAACTCTGCTGCTAGTCCTCCTTTCATGCAGAATCTTAAGGTCCTATCTCATGTCCAAGGCACCAAAGCCAGCTAAAAAGTCAATAATCGATACCTAAAACTTGAATTGGACTACTTCTTACTGGCTATTACATCAACTTAGAACCTTCATCTGTGTTCTACTATGGTGCTTTTAGTGTCTCCGGATACCGCAGAACTCGACATAGCTTTGCAGTCGATAAGTACAATCGTTTCAGTGAGAAGAGCGACCAATGTGACGATCTGGCTTTAAGTCGATTCGGTAACAAATGACGAATATGGACGGATTTCTCAGGTTTTTACTACATATGAACACTTTTCACATTCTCCCGTGCAACTCGGCTGCTAGTCCTCCTTTCATGCAGATTCTTAAGGTCCTAGCTCATGTCCAAGGCACCAAAGCCAGCTAAAAAGTCCATAATCGATACCTAAAACTTGAATTGTACTACTTCTTACTGGCTATTACATTAAATTAGATGCTTCATCTGAGTTTTACTATGGTGATTTTAGTGTCTCCGCATACCGCAGCACACGTCATATCTTTGCAGACGATAAGTACAACCATTTCAGAGAGAAGAGCGGCCAATGTGACGATCTGGCCTTATGACGATTCGATAAAAAAATGACGATAACGAACGGATTTTTCAGGTTTTTACTGCATATCAACACTTTTCACATTCTCCCGTGCAACTGAGCTGCTAGTCCTCCTTTCATGCAGAATCTTAAGGTCCTAGCTCAAGTCCAAGGCACCAAAGCCGACTAAAAAGTCAATAATCGATACCTAAAACTTGAATTGTACTACTTCTTACTGGCTATTACATCAACTTAGAAGCTTCATCTGTGTTCTACTATGGTGCTTTTAGTGTCTCCGCATACCGCAGCACGCGACATAGCTTTGCAGACGATAAGTACAACCGTTTCGGAGAGAAGAGCGGCCAATGTGACGATCTGGCTTTAAGTCGATTCGGTAACAAATGACGAAAACAGACGGATTTCTAGGTTTTTACTACATATGAACACATTCCACATTCTCCCATGCAACTCGGCTTCTAGTCCTCCTTTCATGCAGAATCTTAAGGTCCTAGCTCATGTCCAAGGCACCAAAGCCAGCTAAAAAGTCAATAATCGATACCTAAAACTTGAATTGGTCTACTTCTTACTGGCAATTACATCAACTTAGAAGCTTCATCTGTGTTCTACTATGGTGCTTTTAGTGTCTCCGCATACCGCAGCACGCGACATAGCTTTGCAGACGATAAGTACAATCGTTTCAGAGAGAAGAGCGACCAATGTGACGATCTGGCTTTAAGTCGATTCGGTAACAAATGACGAATACGGACGGATTTCTCAGGTTTTTACTACATATGAACACTTTTCACATTCTCCCGTGCAACTGAGCTGCTAGTCCTCCTTTCATGCAGAATCTTAAGGTCCTAGCTCAAGTCCAAGGCACCAAAGCCGACTAAAAAGTCAATAATCGATACCTAAAACTTGAATTGTACTACTTCTTACTGGCTATTACATCAACTTAGAAGCTTCATCTGTGTTCTACTATGGTGCTTTTAGTGTCTCCGCATACCGCAGCACGCGACATAGCTTTGCAGACGATAAGTACAACCGTTTCAGAGAGAAGAGAGGCCAATGTGATGATCTGGCTTTAAGTCGATTCGATAACAAATGACGAAAACGGACGGATTTCTCAGGTTTTTAATACATATGAACACTTTTCAAATTCTCCCGTGCAACTCGGCTGCTAGTCCTCCTTTCATGCAAAATCTTAAGTTCCTAGCTCATGTCGAAGGCAACAAAGAAGGGTAAAAAATCAATAATCCATAATTAAAACTTGAATTGTACTACTTCTTACTGGCTATTACACCTTCTTAGAAGCTTCATGTGTGTTCTACTATGGTGCTTTTAGTTCTCCACATACCGCAGCACACGACATAGCTTTGCCGACGATAAGTACAACCGTTTCAGAGAGAAGAGAGGCCAATGTGACGATTTGGCTTTAAGTCGATTCGATAACAAATGACGAAAACGGACGGATTTCTCAGGTTTTTACTACATATGAACACTTTTCACATTCTCCCGTGCAACGCGGCAGCTAGTCCTCCTTTCGTGCAAAACGTTAAGGTCCTAGAACATGTCCAAGGCACCAAAGTAGTGTAAAAAGTCAATAATCGATAACTAAAACTTGAATTGTACTACTTCTTACTGGCTATTACATCAACCTAGAAGCTTCATCTGTGTCCTACTATGGTGCTTTTAGTGTCTCCGCATACCGCAACACGAGACATAGCTTTGCAGACGATAAATGTAACCGTTTCAGACTGAAGTGCGGCCAATGTGACGATCTGGCTTCAAGTCGATTCGATAACAAATGACGAAAACGGACGGATTTCTCTGGTTTTTACTACATATGAACACTTTTCACATTCTCCCGTGCAACGCGGCTGCTAGTCCTCCTTTCATGCAATATCTTAAGGTCCTACCTCATGACCAGGGCACCAAAGAAGGTTAAAAAGTCAATAATCGATAAGAAAAACTTGAATTGTACTATTTCTTACTGGCTATTACATCAACTTAGAAGCTTCATATGTGTTCCACTATGGTGCTTTTAGTGTCTCAGCATACCGCAGCACGCGACATAGCTTTGCAAACGATAAGTACAACCGTTTCAGACAGAAGGGCGACAACGTGACGATCTGGCTTTAAGTCGATTCGAAAACAAATGACGAAAACGGACGGATTTCTCAGGTTTTTAATACATATGAACACTTTTCAAATTCTCCCGTGCAACTCGGCTGCTAGTCCTCCTTTCATGCAAAATCTTAAGTTCCTAGCTCATGTCGAAGGCAACAAAGAAGGGTAAAAAATCAATAATCCATAATTAAAACTTGAATTGTACTACTTCTTACTGGCTATTACACCTTCTTAGAAGCTTCATGTGTGTTCTACTATGGTGCTTTTAGTTCTCCACATACCGCAGCACACGACATAGCTTTGCAGACGATAAGTACAACCGTTTCAGAGAGAAGAGAGGCCAATGTGACGATTTGGCTTTAAGTCGATTCGATAACAAATGACGAAAACGGACGGATTTCTCAGGTTTTTACTACATATGAACATTTTTCACATTCTAACGTGCAACGCGGCTGCTAGTTCTCCTTACATGCAGAATCTTAAGGTCCTAGCTCATGTCCAAGGCACCAAAGCCAGCTAAAAAGTCAATAATCGATACCTAAAACTCGAATTGTACTACTTCTTACTGGCTATTACATCAACTTAGAAGCTTCATCTGTGTTCTACTATGGTGCTTTAAGTGTCTCCGCATACCGCAGCACGTGACATAGCTTTGCAGACGATAAGTACAACCGTTTTAGACAGAAATGCGGCCAATGTGACGATCTGGCTTTAAGTCGATACGATAACAAATGACGAAATGGACGGATTACTAGGTTTTTACTACATATGAACACTTTTCACATTCTCCCGTGCAACGCGGCAGCTAGTCCTCCTTTCATGCAGAATCTTAAGGTCCTAGCTCATGTCCAAGGAACCAAAGCCAGCTAAAAAGTCAATAATCGATACCTAAACCTTGAATTGTACTACTTCTTACTGGCTATTACATTAAATTAGATGCTTCATCTGTGTGTTACTATGGCGGTTTTAGTGTCTCCGCATACCGCAGCACACGTCTTAGCTTTGCAGACGATAAGTACAACCGTTTCAGAGAGAAGAGCGGCAAGTGTGACATTCTGGTTTTAAGTCGATTCGATAACAAATGACGAAAACGGACGGATTTCTCAGGTTTTTACTGCATATGAACACTTTTCACATTCTCTCGTGCAACTCAGCTGCTAGTCCACCTTTCATGCAGAATCTTAAGGTCCTAGCTCATGTCCAAGGAACCAAAGCCAGCTAAAAAGTCAATAATCGATACCTAAAACTTGAATTGTACTACTTCTTACTGGCTATTACATCAACTTAGAACCTTCATCTGTGTTCTACTATGGTGCTTTTAGTGTCTCCGCATACCGCAGCACGCTACATAGCTTTGCAGACGATAAGTACAATCGTTTCAGAGAGAAGAGCGACCAATGTGACGATCTGGCTTTAAGTCGATTCGATAACAAATGACGAAAACGGACGGATTTCTCATTTTTTTACTACATATGAACACTTTTCACATTCTCCCGTGCAACTTGGCTGCTGGTCCTCCTTTCATGCAGATTCTTAAGGTCCTAGCTCATGTCCAAGGCACCAAAGTCAGCTAAAAAGTCAATAATCGATACCTAAAACTTGAATTGTACTACTTCTTACTGGCTATTACATCAACTTAGAAGCTTCATCTGTGTTCTACTATGGTGCTTTTAGTGTCTCCGCATACCGCAGCACGCGACATTGCGATGCAGTCGATAAGTACAATCGTTTCAGAGAGAAGAGCGACCAATGTGACGATCTGGCTTTAAGTCCATTCGATAACAAATGACGATAACGAACGGATTTTTCGGGTTTTTCCTGCATATGAACACTTTTCACATTCTCCCGTGCAACTCAGCTGCTAGTCCTCCTTTCATGCAGAATCTTAAGGTCCTAGCTCATGTCCAAGGCACCAAAGCCAACTAAGAAATTAATAATCGATACCTAAAACTTGAATTGGACTACTTCTTACTGGCTATTACATTAAATTAGATGCTTCATCTGTGTTTTACTATTGTGGTTTTAGTGTCTCCGCATACCGCAGCACACGTCATAGCTTTGCAGACGGTAAGTACATCCGTTTCAGAGAGAAGAGCGGCCAATGTGACATTCTGGCTTTAAGTCGATTCGATAACAAATGACGAAAAAGGACGGATTTCTCAGGTTTTTACTACATATGAACACTTCTCACATTCTCCCGTGCAACGCGGCTGCTAGTCCTCCTTTCATGCAGAATCTTAACGTCCTAGCTCATGTCCAAGGCACCAAAGCCAGCTAAAAAGTCAATAATCGATACCTAAAACTAGAATTGTACTATATCTTACTGGCTATTACATCAACATAGAAGCTTCATCTGTGTTCTACTATGGTGTTTTTAGTGTCTCCACATACCGCAGCACGCGACATAGCTTTGCAGACGATAAGTACAACCGTTTCTGAGAGAAGAGAGGTTAATGTGACGATTTGGCTTTAAGTCGATTCGATAACAAATGACGAAAACGGACGGATTTCTCAGGTTTTTACTACATATGAACACTTATCACATTCTCCCGTGCAACGCGGCTGCTAGTTCTCCTTACATGCAGAATCTTAAGGTCCTAGCTCATGTCCAAGGCACCAAAGCCAGCTAAAAAGTCAATAATCGATACCTAAAACTTGAATTGTACTACTTCTTACTGGCTATTACATCAACTTAGAAGCTTCATCTGTGTTCTACTATGGTGCTTTAAGTGTCTCCGCATACCGCAGCACGCGACATAGCTTTGCAGACGATAAGTACAACCGCTTTAGACAGAAATGCGGCCAATGTGACGATCTGGCTTTAAGTCGATTCGATAACAAATGACGAATATGGACGGATTTCTAGGTTTTTACTACATATGAACACTTTTCACATTCTCCTGTGCAACTCGGCAGCTAGTCCTCCTTTCATGCAGAATCTTAAGGTCCTATCTCATGTCCAAGGAACCAAAGCCAGCTAAAAAGTCAATAATCGATACCTAAAACTTGAATTGTACTACTTCTTACTGGCTATTACATTAAATTAGATGCTTCATCTGTGTTTTACTATGGTGGTTTTAGTGTCTCCGCATTCCGCAGCACACGTCTTAGCTTTGCAGACGATAAGTACAACCGTTTCAGAGAGAAGAGCGGCAAGTGTGATATTCTGGTTTTAAGTCGATTCGATAACAAATGACGAAAACGGACGGATTTCTCAGGTTTTTACTACATATGAACACTTTTCACATTCTGCCGTGCAACTCGGCTGCTAGTTCTCTTTTCATGCAGAATCTTAAGGTCCTAGCTCATGTCCAACCGCACCAAAGCCAGCTAAAATGTCAATAATCGATACCTAATACTTGAATTGTACTACTTCTTACTGGCTATTTCATCAACATAGAAGCTTCATCTGTGTTCTGCTATGGTGCTTTTAGAATTTCCACATACCGCAGCACGCGACATAGCTTTGCAGACGATAAGTACAACCGTTTCAGAGAGAAGAGCGACCAATGTGACGATCTGGCTTTAAGTCGATTCGATAACAAATGCCGATAACGAACGGATTTTTCGGGTTTTTCCTGCATATGAACACTTTTCCCATTCTCCCGTGCAACTCAGCTGCTAGTCCTCCTTTCATGCAGAATCTTAAGGTCCTAGCTCATGTCCAAGGCACCAAAGCCAGCTAAGAAATTAATAATCGATACCTAAAACTTGAATTGGACTACTTCTTACTGGCTATTACATTAAGATAGATGCTTCATCTGTGTTTTACTATTGTGGTTTTAGTGTCTCCGCATACCGCAGCACACGTTATAGCTTTGCAGACGATAAGTACAACCGTTTCAGAGAGAAGAGCGGCCAATGTGAAGATCCGGCTTTAAGTCGAGTCGATAACAAATGACGAAAACGGACGGATTTCTCAGGTTTTTACTACATATGAACACTTTTCACATTCTCCCGTGCAAATCAGCTGCTAGTCCTCCTTTCATGAAGAATCTTAAGGTCCTAGCTCATGTCCAATGCACCAAAGATAGCTATAAAGTCAATAATCGATACCTAAAACTTGAAGTGTACTACTTCTTACTATCTATTACATCAACTTAGAAGCTTCATCTGTGTTCTACTATGATGCTTTTAGTGTCTCCGCATACCGCAGCACGCGACATAGCTTTGCATACGATAAGTACAATCGTTTTAGACATAAATGCGGCCAATATGACGATCTGGCTTTAAGTCGATTCGATAACAAATGACGAAAACGGACGGATTTCTAGGTTTTTACTACTTATGAACACATTCCACATTCTTCCGTGCAACTCGGCTGCTAGTCCTCCTTTCATGCAGAATCTTAAGGTCCTAGCTCATGTCCAAGGTACCAAAGCCAGCTAAAAAGTCAATAATCGATACCTAAAACTTGAATTGTACTATATCTTACTGGCTATTACATCAACTTACAAGCTTCATCTTATTTTTACTATGGTGCTTTTAGTGTCTCCGCATACCGGAGCACGAGACATAGCTTTGCAGACGATAATTAGGACCGTTTCAGAGAGAAGAGCGGCCAATGTGAAGATCTGGCTTTAAGTCGAGTCGATAACAAATGACGAAAACGGACGGATTTCTCAGGTTTTTACTACATGTGAACACTTTTCACATTCTCCCGTGCAACTCGGCAGCTAGTCCTCCTTTCATGCAGAATCTTAAGGTCCTAGCTCATGTCCAAGGAACCAAAGCCAGCTAAAAAGTCAATAATCGATACCTAAAACTTGAATTGGTCTACTCCTTACTGGCTATTACATCAACTTAGAACCTTCATCTGTGTTCTACTATGGTGCTTTTAGTGTCTCCGCATACCGCAGCACGCGACATAGCTTTGCAGACGATAAGTACAATCGTTTCAGAGAGAAGAGCGACCAATGTGACGATCTGGCTTTAAGTCGATTCGATAACAAATGACGAAAACGGACGGATTTCTAGGTTTTTACTACATATGAACACTTTTCACATTGTCCCGTGCAACTCTGCTGCTAGTCCTCCTTTCATGCAGAATCTTAAGGTCCTATCTCATGTCCAAGGCACCAAAGCCAGCTAAAAAGTCAATAATCGATACCTAAAACTTGAATTGGACTACTTCTTACTGGCTATTACATCAACTTAGAACCTTCATCTGTGTTCTACTATGGTGCTTTTAGTGTCTCCGGATACCGCAGAACTCGACATAGCTTTGCAGTCGATAAGTACAATCGTTTCAGTGAGAAGAGCGACCAATGTGACGATCTGGCTTTAAGTCGATTCGGTAACAAATGACGAATATGGACGGATTTCTCAGGTTTTTACTACATATGAACACTTTTCACATTCTCCCGTGCAACTCGGCTGCTAGTCCTCCTTTCATGCAGATTCTTAAGGTCCTAGCTCATGTCCAAGGCACCAAAGCCAGCTAAAAAGTCCATAATCGATACCTAAAACTTGAATTGTACTACTTCTTACTGTCTATTACATTAAATTAGATGCTTCATCTGTGTTTTACTATGGTGATTTTAGTGTCTCCGCATACCGCAGCACACGTCATATCTTTGCAGACGATAAGTACAACCATTTCAGAGAGAAGAGCGGCCAATGTGACGATCTGGCCTTATGACGATTCGATAAAAAAATGACGATAACGAACGGATTTTTCAGGTTTTTACTGCATATCAACACTTTTCACATTCTCCCGTGCAACTGAGCTCCTAGTCCTCCTTTCATGCAGAATCTTAAGGTCCTAGCTCAAGTCCAAGGCACCAAAGCCGACTAAAAAGTCAATAATCGATACCTAAAACTTGAATTGTACTACTTCTTACTGGCTATTACATCAACTTAGAAGCTTCATCTGTGTTCTACTATGGTGCTTTTAGTGTCTCCGCATACCGCAGCACGCGACATAGCTTTGCAGACGATAAGTACAACCGTTTCAGAGAGAAGAGCGGCCAATGTGACGATCTGGCTTTAAGTCGATTCGGTAACAAATGACGAAAACAGACGGATTTCTAGGTTTTTACTACATATGAACACATTCCACATTCTCCCATGCAACTCGGCTTCTAGTCCTCCTTTCATGCAGAATCTTAAGGTCCTAGCTCATGTCCAAGGCACCAAAGCCAGCTAAAAAGTCAATAATCGATACCTAAAACTTGAATTGGTCTACTTCTTACTGGCAATTACATCAACTTAGAACCTTCATCTGTGTTCTACTATGGTGCTTTTAGTGTCTCCGCATACCGCAGCACGCGACATAGCTTTGCAGACGATAAGTACAATCGTTTCAGAGAGAAGAGCGACCGATGTGACGATCTGGCTTTAAGTCGATTCGATAACAAATGACGAAAACGGACGGATTTCTAGGTTTTTACTACATATGAACACTTTTCACATTGTCCCGTGCAACTCTGCTGCTAGTCCTCCTTTCATGCAGAATCTTAAGGTCCTAGCTCATGTCCAAGGCACCAAAGCCAGCTAAAAAGTCAATAATCGATACCTAAAACTTGAATTGGACTACTTCTTACTGGCTATTACATCAACTTAGAAGCTTCATCTGTGTTCTACTATGGTGCTTTTAGTGTCTCCGGATACCGCAGCACGCGACAGAGCCTTGCAGTCGATAAGTACAATCGTTTCAGAGAGAAGAGCGACCAATGTGACGATCTGGCTTTAATTCGATTCGGTAACAAATGACGAATACGGACGGATTTCTCAGGTTTTTACTACATATGAACACTTTTCACATTCTCCCGTGCAACTCGGCTGCTAGTCCTCCTTTCATGCAGATTCTTAAGGTCCTAGCTCATGTCCAAGGCACCAAAGCCAGCTAAAAAGTCCATAATCGATACCTAAAACTTGAATTTTACTACTTCTTACTGGCTATTACATTAAATTAGATGCTTCATCTGTGTTTTACTATGGTGGTTTTAGTGTCTCCGCATACCGCAGCACACGTCATATCTTTGCAGACGATAAGTACAACCATTTCAGAGAGAAGAGCGGCCAATGTGACGATCTGGCCTTATGTCGATTCGATAAAAAAATGACGATAACGAACGGATTCTTCGGGTTTTTACTGCATATGAACACTTTTCACATTCTCCCGTGCAACTCGGCTGCTAGTCCTCCTTTCATGCAGAATCTTAAGGTCCTAGCTCAAGTCCAAGGCACCAAAGCCACCTAAAAAGTCAATAATCGATACCTAAAACTTGAATTGGTCTACTCCTTACTGGCTATTACATCAACTTAGAAGCTTCATCTGTGTTCTACTATGGTGCTTTTAGTGTCTCCGCATACCGCAGCACGTGACATAGCTTTGCAGACGATAAGTACAACCGTTTCAGAGAGAAGAGCGGCCAATGTGACGATCTGGCTTTAAGTCGATTCGGTAACAAATGACGAGAACGGACGGATTTCTAATGTTTTTGCTACATGTGAACACTTTTCACATTCACCCGTGCAACTCGGCTGATAGTCCTCCTTTCATGCAGAATCTTAAGGTACTAGCTCATGTCCAAGGCACCAAAGCCAGCTAAAAAGTCAATAATCGATACCTAAAACTTGAATTGTACTACTTCTTACTGGCTATTACATCAACTTAGAACCTTCATCTGTTTTCTACTATGGTGCTTTTAGTGTCTCCGCATACTGGAGCACGAGACATAGCTTTGCAGACGATAATTACGACCGTTTCAGAGAGAAGAGCGGCCAATGTGATGATCTGGCTTTAAGTCGATTCGATAACAAATGACGAATACGGACGGATTTCTCAGGTTTTTACTACATATGAACACTTTTCACATTCTCCCGTGCAACTCGGCTGCCAGTCCTCCTTTCATGCAGATTCTTAAGGTCCTAGCTCATGTCCAAGGCGCCAAAGCCAGCTAAAAAGTCCATAATCGATACCTAAAACTTGAATTGTACTACTTCTTACAGGCTATTACATTTAATTAGATGCTTCATCTGTGTTTTACTATGGTGGTTTTAGTGTCTCCACATACCGCAGCACGCGACATAGCTTTGCAGACGATAAGTACAACCGTTTCAGAGAGAAGAGAGGCCAATGTGATGATCTGGCTTTAAGTCGATTCGATAACAAATGACGAAAACGTGCGGATTTCTCAGGTTTTTACTACATATGAACACTTTTCACATTCTCCCGTGCAACGCGGCAGCTAGTCCTCCTTTCATGCGAAACGTTAAGGTCCTAGAACATGTCCAAGGCACCAAAGTAGTGTAAAAAGTCAATAATCGATAACTAAAACTTGAATTGTACTACTTCTTACTGGCTATTACATCAACCTAGAAGCTTCATCTGTGTCCTACTATGGTGCTTTTAGTGTCTCCGCATACCGCAACACGAGACATAGCTTTGCAGACGATAAATGTAACCGTTTCAGACTGAAGTGCGGCCAATGTGACGATCTGGCTTCAAGTCGATTCGATAACAAATGACGAAAACGGACGGATTTCTCTGGTTTTTACTACATATGAACACTTTTCACATTCTCCCGTGCAACGCGGCTGCTAGTCCTCCTTTCATGCAATATCTTAAGGTCCTACCTCATGACCAGGGCACCAAAGAAGGTTAAAAAGTCAATAATCGATAAGAAAAACTTGAATTGTACTATTTCTTACTGGCTATTACATCAACTTAGAAGCTTCATATGTGTTCCACTATGGTGCTTTTAGTGTCTCAGCATACCGCAGCACGCGACATAGCTTTGCAAACGATAAGTACAACCGTTTCAGACAGAAGGGCGACAACGTGACGATCTGGCTTTAAGTCGATTCGAAAACAAATGACGAAAACGGACGGATTTCTCAGGTTTTTAATACATATGAACACTTTTCAAATTCTCCCGTGCAACTCGGCTGCTAGTCCTCCTTTCATGCAAAATCTTAAGTTCCTAGCTCATGTCGAAGGCAACAAAGAAGGGTAAAAAATCAATAATCCATAATTAAAACTTGAATTGTACTACTTCTTACTGGCTATTACACCTTCTTAGAAGCTTCATGTGTGTTCTACTATGGTGCTTTTAGTTCTCCACATACCGCAGCACACGACATAGCTTTGCAGACGATAAGTACAACCGTTTCAGAGAGAAGAGAGGCCAATGTGACGATTTGGCTTTAAGTCGATTCGATAACAAATGACGAAAACGGACGGATTTCTCAGGTTTTTACTACATATGAACATTTTTCACATTCTAACGTGCAACGCGGCTGCTAGTTCTCCTTACATGCAGAATCTTAAGGTCCTAGCTCATGTCCAAGGCACCAAAGCCAGCTAAAAAGTCAATAATCGATACCTAAAACTCGAATTGTACTACTTCTTACTGGCTATTACATCAACCTAGAAGCTTCATCTGTGTTCTACTATGGTGCTTTAAGTGTCTCCGCATACCGCAGCACGTGACATAGCTTTGCAGACGATAAGTACAACCGTTTTAGACAGAAATGCGGCCAATGTGACGATCTGGCTTTAAGTCGATACGATAACAAATGACGAAATGGACGGATTACTAGGTTTTTACTACATATGAACACTTTTCACATTCTCCCGTGCAACGCGGCAGCTAGTCCTCCTTTCATGCAGAATCTTAAGGTCCTAGCTCAAGTCCAAGGAACCAAAGCCAGCTAAAAAGTCAATAATCGATACCTAAACCTTGAATTGTACTACTTCTTACTGGCTATTACATTAAATTAGATGCTTCATCTGTGTGTTACTATGGCGGTTTTAGTGTCTCCGCATACCGCAGCACACGTCTTAGCTTTGCAGACGATAAGTACAACCGTTTCAGAGAGAAGAGCGGCAAGTGTGACATTCTGGTTTTAAGTCGATTCGATAACAAATGACGAAAACGGACGGATTTCTCAGGTTTTTACTGCATATGAACACTTTTCACATTCTCCCGTGCAACTCAGCTGCTAGTCCACCTTTCATGCAGAATCTTAAGGTCCTAGCTCATGTCCAAGGAACCAAAGCCAGCTAAAAAGTCAATAATCGATACCTAAAACTTGAATTGTACTACTTCTTACTGGCTATTACATCAACTTAGAACCTTCATCTGTGTTCTACTATGGTGCTTTTAGTGTCTCCGCATACCGCAGCACGCTACATAGCTTTGCAGACGATAAGTACAATCGTTTCAGAGAGAAGAGCGACCAATGTGACGATCTGGCTTTAAGTCGATTCGATAACAAATGATGAAAACGGACGGATTTCTCATTTTTTTACTACATATGAACACTTTTCACATTCTCCCGTGCAACTCGGCTGCTGGTCCTCCTTTCATGCAGATTCTTAAGGTCCTAGATCATGTCCAAGGCACCAAAGCCAGCTAAAAAGTCCATTATCGATACCTAAAACTTGAATTGTACTACTTCTTACTAGCTATTACAATAAATTAGATGCTTCATCTGTGTTTTACTATGGTGGTTTTAGTGTCTCCGCATACCGCAGCACACGTCTTAGCTTTGCAGACGATAAGTACAACCGTTTCAGAGAGAAGAGCGGCCAGTGTGACATTCTGGCTTCAGGTCGATTCGATAACAAATGACGAAAACGGACGGATTTCTCAGGTTTTTACTACATATGGACACTTTTCACATACTCCCGTGCAACTCGGCTGCTAGTTCTCCTTTCATGCAGAATCTTAAGGTCCTAGCTCATGTCCAAGGCACCGAAGTCAGCTAAAAAGCCAATAATCGATACCTAAAACTTGAATTGTACTACTTCTTACTGGCTATTACATCAACTTAGAAGCTTCATCTGTGTTCTACTATGGTGCTTTTAGTGTCTCCGCATACCGCAGCACGCGACATAGCGATGCAGTCGATAAGTACAATCGTTTCAGAGAGAAGAGCGACCAATGTGACGATCTGGCTTTAAGTCCATTCGATAACAAATGACGATAACGAACGGATTTTTCGGGTTTTTCCTGCATATGAACACTTTTCACATTCTCCCGTGCAACTCAGCTGCTAGTCCTCCTTTCATGCAGAATCTTAAGGTCCTAGCTCATGTCCAAGGCACCAAAGCCAACTAAGAAATTAATAATCGATACCTAAAACTTGAATTGGACTACTTCTTACTGGCTATTACATTAAATTAGATGCTTCATCTGTGTTTTACTATTGTGGTTTTAGTGTCTCCGCATACCGCAGCACACGTCATAGCTTTGCAGACGGTAAGTACAACCGTTTCAGAGAGAAGAGCGGCCAATGTGACATTCTGGCTTTAAGTCGATTCGATAACAAATGACGAAAAAGGACGGATTTCTCAGGTTTTTACTACATATGAACACTTCTCACATTCTCCCGTGCAACGCGGCTGCTAGTCCTCCTTTCATGCAGAATCTTAACGTCCTAGCTCATGTCCAAGGCACCAAAGCCAGCTAAAAAGTCAATAATCGATACCTAAAACTAGAATTGTACTATATCTTACTGGCTATTACATCAACATAGAAGCTTCATCTGTGTTCTACTATGGTGTTTTTAGTGTCTCCACATACCGCAGCACGCGACATAGCTTTGCAGACGATAAGTACAACCGTTTCTGAGAGAAGAGAGGTTAATGTAACGATTTGGCTTTAAGTCGATTCGATAACAAATGACGAAAACGGACGGATTTCTCAGGTTTTTACTACATATGAACACTTATCACATTCTCCCGTGCAACGCGGCTGCTAGTTCTCCTTACATGCAGAATCTTAAGGTCCTAGCTCATGTCCAAGGCACCAAAGCCAGCTAAAAAGTCAATAATCGATACCTAAAACTTGAATTGTACTACTTCTTACTGGCTATTACATCAACTTAGAAGCTTCATCTGTGTTCTACTATGGTGCTTTAAGTGTCTCCGCATACCGCAGCACGCGACATAGCTTTGCAGACGATAAGTACAACCGTTTTAGACAGAAATGCGGCCAATGTGACGATCTGGCTTTAAGTCGATTCGATAACAAATGACGAAAACGGACGGATTTCTAGGTTTTTACTACATATGAACACTTTTCACATTCTCCTGTGCAACTCGGCAGCTAGTCCTCCTTTCATGCAGAATCTTAAGGTCCTATCTCTTGTCCAAGGAACCAAAGCCAGCTAAAAAGTCAATAGTCGATACCTAAAACTTGAATTGTACTACTTCTTACTGGCTATTACATTAAATTAGATGCTTCATCTGTGTTTTACTATGGTGGTTTTAGTGTCTCCGCATTCCGCAGCACACGTCTTAGCTTTGCAGACGATAAGTACAACCGTTTCAGAGAGAAGAGCGGCAAGTGTGATATTCTGGTTTTAAGTCGATTCGATAACAAATGACGAAAACGGACGGATTTCTCAGGTTTTTACTACATATGAACACTTTTCACATTCTGCCGTGCAACTCGGCTGCTAGTTCTCTTTTCATGCAGAATCTTAAGGTCCTAGCTCATGTCCAACCGCACCAAAGCCAGCTAAAATGTCAAGTATCGATACCTAATACTTGAATTGTACTACTTCTTACTGGCTATTTCATCAACATAGAAGCTTCATCTGTGTTCTGCTATGGTGCTTTTAGTATTTCCACATACCGCAGCACGCGACATAGCTTTGCAGACGATAAGTACAACCGTTTCAGAGAGAAGAGCGACCAATGTGACGATCTGGCTTTAAGTCGATTCGATAACAATTGACGAATACGGACGGATTTCTCAGGTTTTTACCACATATGAACACGTTTTACATTCTCCCGTGCAACTCGGCTGCCAGTCCTCCTTTCATGCAAATTTTTAAGGTCCTAGCTCATGTCCAAGCCGCCAAAGCCAGCTAAAAAGTCCATAATCGATACCTAAAACTTGAATTGTACTACTTCTTACAGGCTATTACATTTAATTAGATGCTTCATCTGTGTTTTACTATGGTGGTTTTAGTGTCTCCGCATACCGCAGCACACGTCTTAGCTTTGCAGACGATAAGTACAACCGTTTCAGAGAGAAGAGCGGCCAGTGTGACATTCTGGCTTTAGGTCGATTCGATAACAAATGACGAAAACGGACGGATTTCTCAGGTTTTTACTACATGTGAACACTTTTCACATTCTCCCGTGCAACTCGGCAGCTAGTCCTCCTTTCATGCAGAATCTTAAGGTCCTAGCTCATGTCCAAGGAACCAAAGCCAGCTAAAAAGTCAATAATCGATACCTAAAACTTGAATTGGTCTACTCCTTACTGGCTATTACATCAACTTAGAACCTTCATCTGTGTTCTACTATGGTGCTTTTAGTGTCTCCGCATACCGCAGCACGCGACATAGCTTTGCAGACGATAAGTACAATCGTTTCAGAGAGAAGAGCGACCAATGTGACGATCTGGCTTTAAGTCGATTCGATAACAAATGACGAAAACGGACGGATTTCTAGGTTTTTACTACATATGAACACTTTTCACATTGTCCCGTGCAACTCTGCTGCTAGTCCTCCTTTCATGCAGAATCTTAAGGTCCTAGCTCATGTCCAAGGCACCAAAGCCAGCTAAAAAGTCAATAATCGATACCTAAAACTTGAATTGGACTACTACTTACTGGCTATTACATCAACTTAGAACCTTCATCTGTGTTCTACTATGGTGCTTTTAGTGTCTCCGGATACCGCAGAACTCGACATAGCTTTGCAGTCGATAAGTACAATCGTTTCAGTGAGAAGAGCGACCAATGTGACGATCTGGCTTTAAGTCGATTCGGTAACAAATGACGAATACGGACGGATTTCTCAGGTTTTTACTACATATGAACACTTTTCACATTCTCCCGTGCAACTCGGCTGCTAGTCCTCCTTTCATGCAGATTCTTAAGGTCCTAGCTCATGTCCAAGGCACCAAAGCCAGCTAAAAAGTCCATAATCGATACCTAAAACTTGAATTGTACTACTTCTTACTGGCTATTACATTAAATTAGATGCTTCATCTGTGTTTTACTATGGTGATTTTAGTGTCTCCGCATACCGCAGCACACGTCATATCTTTGCAGACGATAAGTACAACCATTTCAGAGAGAAGAGCGGCCAATGTGACGATCTGGCCTTATGACGATTCGATAAAAAAATGACGATAACGAACGGATTTTTCAGGTTTTTACTGCATATCAACACTTTTCACATTCTCCCGTGCAACTGAGCTGCTAGTCCTCCTTTCATGCAGAATCTTAAGGTCCTAGCTCAAGTCCAAGGCACCAAAGCCGACTAAAAAGTCAATAATCGATACCTAAAACTTGAATTGTACTACTTCTTACTGGCTATTACATCAACTTAGAAGCTTCATCTGTGTTCTACTATGGTGCTTTTAGTGTCTCCGCATACCGCAGCACGCGACATAGCTTTGCAGACGATAAGTACAACCGTTTCAGAGAGAAGAGCGGCCAATGTGACGATCTGGCTTTAAGTCGATTCGGTAACAAATGACGAAAACAGACGGATTTTTAGGTTTTTACTACATATGAACACATTCCACATTCTCCCATGCAACTCGGCTTCTAGTCCTCCTTTCATGCAGAATCTTAAGGTCCTAGCTCATGTCCAAGGCACCAAAGCCAGCTAAAAAGTCAATAATCGATACCTAAAACTTGAATTGGTCTACTTCTTACTGGCAATTACATCAACTTAGAACCTTCATCTGTGTTCTACTATGGTGCTTTTAGTGTCTCCGCATACCGCAGCACGCGACATAGCTTTGCAGACGATAAGTACAATCGTTTCAGAGAGAAGAGCGACCAATGTGACGATCTGGCTTTAAGTCGATTCGATAACAAATGACGAAAACGGACGGATTTCTAGGTTTTTACTACATATGAACACTTTTCACATTGTCCCGTGCAACTCTGCTGCTAGTCCTCCTTTCATGCAGAATCTTAAGGTCCTAGCTCATGTCCAAGGCACCAAAGCCAGCTAAAAAGTCAATAATCGATACCTAAAACTTGAATTGGACTACTTCTTACTGGCTATTACATCAACTTAGAACCTACATCTGTGTTCTACTATGGTGCTTTTAGTGTCTCCGGATACCGCAGCACGCGACAGAGCCTTGCAGTCGATAAGTACAATCGTTTCAGAGAGAAGAGCGACCAATGTGACGATCTGGCTTTAATTCGATTCGGTAACAAATGACGAATACGGACGGATTTCTCAGGTTTTTACTACATATGAACACTTTTCACATTCTCCCGTGCAACTCGGCTGCTAGTCCTCCTTTCATGCAGATTCCTAAGGTCCTAGCTCATGTCCAAGGCACCAAAGCCAGCTAAAAAGTCCATAATCGATACCTAAAACTTGAATTTTACTACTTCTTACTGGCTATTACATTAAATTAGATGCTTCATCTGTGTTTTACTATGGTGGTTTTAGTGTCTCCGCATACCGCAGCACACGTCATATCTTTGCAGACGATAAGTACAACCATTTCAGAGAGAAGAGCGGCCAATGTGACGATCTGGCCTTATGTCGATTCGATAAAAAAATGACGATAACGAACGGATTCTTCGGGTTTTTACTGCATATGAACACTTTTCACATTCTCCCGTGCAACTCCGGTGCTAGTTCTCATTTCATGCAGAATCTCAAGGTCCTAGCTCATGTGCAAGGCACCAAAGCCAACTAAAAAGTCAATAATCGATACCCAAAACTTAAATTGTACTACTTCTTACTGGCTATTACATCAACTTAGAAGCTTCATCTGTGTTTTACTATAGTGCTTTGAGAGTCTCCGCAGACCGCAGCATGCGACATAGCTTTGCAGACGATAAGTACAACCGTTTCAGAGAGAAGAGCGGCCAATGTGACGATCTGGCTTTTAAGTCGATTCGATAACAAATGACGAAAACGGACGGATTACTCAGGTTTTTACTACATATGAACACTTTTCACATTGTCCCGTGCAACTCAGCTGCTAGTCCTCCTTTCATGCAGAATCTTAACGTCCTAGCTCATGTCCAAGGCACCAAAGCCAGATAAAAAGTCAATAATCACTACCTAAAACTTGAATTGTACTACTTCTTACTGGCTATTACATCAACTTAGAAGCTTCATCTGTGTTCTACTATGGTGCATTTAGTGTCTCCGCATACCGCAGCACGCGACATAGCTTTGCAGACGATAAGTACAACCGTTTCAGAGAGAAGAGCGGTCAATGTGACGATCTGGCTTTAAGTCGATTCGGTAACAAATGACGAAAACGGACGGATTTCTAGGTTTTTACAACATATGAACACATTCCACATTCTCCCATGCAACTCGGCTGCTAGTCCTCCTTTCATGCAGAATCTTAAGGTCCTAGCTCATGTCCAAGGAACCAAAGCCAGCTAAAAAGTCAATAATCGATACCTAAAACTTGAATTGGTCTACTTCTTACTGGCTATTACATCAACTTAGAAGCTTCGTCTGTGTTCTACTATGGTGCTTTTAGTGTCTCCGCATACCGCAGCACACGTCTTAACTTTGCAGACGATAAGTACAACCGTTTCAGAGAGAAGAGCGGCCAATGTGACGATCTGGCTTTAAGTCGATTCGGTAACAAATGACGAAAACGGACGGATTTCTAGGCTTTTACTACATATGAACACATTCCACATTCTCCCATGCAACTCGGCTGCTAGTCCTCCTTTCATGCAGAATCTGAAGGTCCTAGCTCATGTCCAAGGCACCAAAGCCAACTAAGAAATTAATAATCGATACCTAAAACTTGAATTGGTCTACTTCTTACTGGCTATTACATCAACTTAGAAGCTTCATCTGTGTTCTACTATGGTGCTTTTAGTGTCTCCGCATACCGCAGCACGCGACATAGCGATGCAGTCGATAAGTACAATCGTTTCAGAGAGAAGAGCGACCAATGTGACGATCTGGCTTTAAGTCCATTCGATAACAAATGACGATAACGAACGGATTTTTCGGGTTTTTCCTGCATATGAACACTTTTCACATTCTCCCGTGCAACTCAGCTGCTAGTCCTCCTTTCATGCAGAATCTTAAGGTCCTAGCTCATGTCCAAGGCACCAAAGCCAACTAAGAAATTAATAATCGATACCTAAAACTTGAATTGGACTACTTCTTACTGGCTATTACATTAAATTAGATGCTTCATCTGTGTTTTACTATTGTGGTTTTAGTGTCTCCGCATACCGCAGCACACGTCATAGCTTTGCAGACGGTAAGTAGAACCGTTTCAGAGAGAAGAGCGGCCAATGTGACATTCTGGCTTTAAGTCAATTCGATAACAAATGACGAAAAAGGACGGATTTCTCAGGTTTTTACTACATATGAACACTTCTCACACTCTCCCGTGCAACGCGGCTGCTAGTCCTCCTTTCATGCAGAATCTTAACGTCCTAGCTCATGTCCAAGGCACCAAAGCCAGCTAAAAAGTCAATAATCGATACCTAAAACTAGAATTGTACTATATCTTACTGGCTATTACATCAACATAGAAGCTTCATCTGTGTTCTACTATGGTGTTTTTAGTGTCTCCACATACCGCAGCACGCGACATAGCTTTGCAGACGATAAGTACAACCGTTTCTGAGAGAAGAGAGGTTAATGTGACGATTTGGCTTTAAGTCGATTCGATAACAAATGACGAAAACGGACGGATTTCTCAGGTTTTTACTACATATGAACACTTATCACATTCTCCCGTGCAACGCGGCTGCTAGTTCTCCTTACATGCAGAATCTTAAGGTCCTAGCTCATGTCCAAGGCACCAAAGCCAGCTAAAAAGTCAATAATCGATACCTAAAACTTGAATTGTACTACTTCTTACTGGCTATTACATCAACTTAGAAGCTTCATCTGTGTTCTACTATGGTGCTTTAAGTGTCTCCGCATACCGCAGCACGCGACATAGCTTTGCAGACGATAAGTACAACCGTTTTAGACAGAAATGCGGCCAATGTGACGATCTGGCTTTAAGTCGATTCGATAACAAATGACGAAAACGGACGGATTTCTAGGTTTTTACTACATATGAACACTTTTCACATTCTCCTGTGCAACTCGGCAGCTAGTCCTCCTTTCATGCAGAATCTTAAGGTCCTATCTCATGTCCAAGGAACCAAAGCCAGCTAAAAAGTCAATAGTCGATACCTAAAACTTGAATTGTACTACTTCTTACTGGCTATTACATTAAATTAGATGCTTCATCTGTGTTTTACTATGGTGGTTTTAGTGTCTCCGCATTCCGCAGCACACGTCTTAGCTTTGCAGACGATAAGTACAACCGTTTCAGAGAGAAGAGCGGCAAGTGTGATATTCTGGTTTTAAGTCGATTCGATAACAAATGACGAAAACGGACGGATTTCTCAGGTTTTTACTACATATGAACACTTTTCACATTCTGCCGTGCAACTCGGCTGCTAGTTCTCTTTTCATGCAGAATCTTAAGGTCCTAGCTCATGTCCAACCGCACCAAAGCCAGCTAAAATGTCAAGTATCGATACCTAATACTTGAATTGTACTACTTCTTACTGGCTATTTCATCAACATAGAAGCTTCATCTGTGTTCTGCTATGGTGCTTTTAGTATTTCCACATACCGCAGCACGCGACATAGCTTTGCAGACGATAAGTACAACCGTTTCAGAGAGAAGAGCGACCAATGTGACGATCTGGCTTTAAGTCGCTTCGATAACAATTGACGAATACGGACGGATTTCTCAGGTTTTTACTACATATGAACACGTTTTACATTCTCCCGTGCAACTCGGCTGCCAGTCCTCCTTTCATGCAAATTTTTAAGGTCCTAGCTCATGTCCAAGCCGCCAAAGCCAGCTAAAAAGTCCATAATCGATACCTAAAACTTGAATTGTACTACTTCTTACAGGCTATTACATTTAATTAGATGCTTCATCTGTGTTTTACTATGGTGGTTTTTGTGTCTCCGCATACCGCAGCACACGTCTTAGCTTTGCAGACGATAAGTACAACCGTTTCAGAGAGAAGAGCGGCCAGTGTGACATTCTGGCTTTAGGTCGATTCGATAAGAAATGACGAAAACGGACCGATTTCTCAGGTTTTTACTACATATGAACACTTTTCACATACTCCCGTGCAACTCGGCTGCTAGTTCTCCTTTCATGCAGAATCTTAAGGTCCTAGCTCATGTGCAAGGCACCAAGGCCAGCTAAAAAGTCAATAATCGATACCTAAAACTTGAATTGGACTACTTCTTACTGGCTATTACATCAACTTAGAAGCTTCATCTGTGTTCTACTATGGTGCTTTTAGTGTCTCCGCATACCGCAGCACGCGACATAGCGATGCAGTCGATAAGTACAATCGTTTCCGAGAGAAGAGCGACCAATGTGACGATCTGGCTTTAAGTCGATTCGATAACAAATGCCGATAACGAACGGATTTTTCGGGTTTTTCCTGCATATGAACACTTTTCCCATTCTCCCGTGCAACTCAGCTGCTAGTCCTCCTTTCATGCAGAATCTTAAGGTCCTAGCTCATGTCCAAGGCACCAAAGCCAGCTAAGAAATTAATAATCGATACCTAAAACTTGAATTGGACTACTTCTTACTGGCTATTACATTAAGATAGATGCTTCATCTGTGTTTTACTATTGTGGTTTTAGTGTCTCCGAATACCGCAGCACACGTTATAGCTTTGCAGACGATAAGTACAACCGTTTCAGAGAGAAGAGCGGCCAATGTGAAGATCCGGCTTTAAGTCGAGTCGATAACAAATGACGAAAACGGACGGATTTCTCAGGTTTTTACTACATATGAACACTTTTCACATTCTCCCGTGCAAATCAGCTGCTAGTCCTCCTTTCATGAAGAATCTTAAGGTCCTAGCTCATGTCCAATGCACCAAAGATAGCTATAAAGTCAATAATCGATACCTAAAACTTGAAGTGTACTACTTCTTACTATCTATTACATGAACTTAGAAGCTTCATCTGTGTTCTAATATGATGCTTTTAGTGTCTCCGCATACCGCAGCACGCGACATAGCTTTGCATACGATAAGTACAATCGTTTTAGACATAAATGCGGCCAATATGACGATCTGGCTTTAAGTCGATTCGATAACAAATGACGAAAACGGACGGATTTCTAGGTTTTTATTACCTATGAACACATTCCACATTCTTCCGTGCAACTCGGCTGCTAGTCCTCCTTTCATGCAGAATCTTAAGGTCCTAGCTCATGTCCAAGGTACCAAAGCCAGCTAAAAAGTCAATAATCGATACCTAAAACTTGAATTGTACTATATCTTACTGGCTATTACATCAACTTACAAGCTTCATCTTATTTTTACTATGGTGCTTTTAGTGTCTCCGCATACCGGAGCACGAGACATAGCTTTGCAGACGATAATTAGGACCGTTTCAGAGAGAAGAGCGGCCAATGTGAAGATCTGGCTTTAAGTCGAGTCGATAACAAATGACGAAAACGGACGGATTTCTCAGGTTTTTACTACATGTGAACACTTTTCACATTCTCCCGTGCAACTCGGCAGCTAGTCCTCCTTTCATGCAGAATCTTAAGGTCCTAGCTCATGTCCAAGGAACCAAAGCCAGCTAAAAAGTCAATAATCGATACCTAAAACTTGAATTGGTCTACTCCTTACTGGCTATTACATCAACTTAGAACCTTCATCTGTGTTCTACTATGGTGCTTTTAGTGTCTCCGCATACCGCAGCACGCGACATAGCTTTGCAGACGATAAGTACAATCGTTTCAGAGAGAAGAGCGACCAATGTGACGATCTGGCTTTAAGTCGATTCGATAACAAATGACGAAAACGGACGGATTTCTAGGTTTTTACTACATATGAACACTTTTCACATTGTCCCGTGCAACTCTGCTGCTAGTCCTCCTTTCATGCAGAATCTTAAGGTCCTAGCTCATGTCCAAGGCACCAAAGCCAGCTAAAAAGTCAATAATCGATACCTAAAACTTGAATTGGACTACTACTTACTGGCTATTACATCAACTTAGAACCTTCATCTGTGTTCTACTATGGTGCTTTTAGTGTCTCCGGATACCGCAGAACTCGACATAGCTTTGCAGTCGATAAGTACAATCGTTTCAGTGAGAAGAGCGACCAATGTGACGATCTGGCTTTAAGTCGATTCGGTAACAAATGACGAATACGGACGGATTTCTCAGGTTTTTACTACATATGAACACTTTTCACATTCTCCCGTGCAACTCGGCTGCTAGTCCTCCTTTCATGCAGATTCTTAAGGTCCTAGCTCATGTCCAAGGCACCAAAGCCAGCTAAAAAGTCCATAATCGATACCTAAAACTTGAATTGTACTACTTCTTACTGGCTATTACATTAAATTAGATGCTTCATCTGTGTTTTACTATGGTGATTTTAGTGTCTCCGCATACCGCAGCACACGTCATATCTTTGCAGACGATAAGTACAACCATTTCAGAGAGAAGAGCGGCCAATGTGACGATCTGGCCTTATGACGATTCGATAAAAAAATGACGATAACGAACGGATTTTTCAGGTTTTTACTGCATATCAACACTTTTCACATTCTCCCGTGCAACTGAGCTGCTAGTCCTCCTTTCATGCAGAATCTTAAGGTCCTAGCTCAAGTCCAAGGCACCAAAGCCGACTAAAAAGTCAATAATCGATACCTAAAACTTGAATTGTACTACTTCTTACTGGCTATTACATCAACTTAGAAGCTTCATCTGTGTTCTACTATGGTGCTTTTAGTGTCTCCGCATACCGCAGCACGCGACATAGCTTTGCAGACGATAAGTACAACCGTTTCAGAGAGAAGAGCGGCCAATGTGACGATCTGGCTTTAAGTCGATTCGGTAACAAATGACGAAAACAGACGGATTTTTAGGTTTTTACTACATATGAACACATTCCACATTCTCCCATGCAACTCGGCTTCTAGTCCTCCTTTCATGCAGAATCTTAAGGTCCTAGCTCATGTCCAAGGCACCAAAGCCAGCTAAAAAGTCAATAATCGATACCTAAAACTTGAATTGGTCTACTTCTTACTGGCAATTACATCAACTTAGAACCTTCATCTGTGTTCTACTATGGTGCTTTTAGTGTCTCCGCATACCGCAGCACGCGACATAGCTTTGCAGACGATAAGTACAATCGTTTCAGAGAGAAGAGCGACCAATGTGACGATCTGGCTTTAAGTCGATTCGATAACAAATGACGAAAACGGACGGATTTCTAGGTTTTTACTACATATGAACACTTTTCACATTGTCCCGTGCAACTCTGCTGCTAGTCCTCCTTTCATGCAGAATCTTAAGGTCCTAGCTCATGTCCAAGGCACCAAAGCCAGCTAAAAAGTCAATAATCGATACCTAAAACTTGAATTGGACTACTTCTTACTGGCTATTACATCAACTTAGAACCTACATCTGTGTTCTACTATGGTGCTTTTAGTGTCTCCGGATACCGCAGCACGCGACAGAGCCTTGCAGTCGATAAGTACAATCGTTTCAGAGAGAAGAGCGACCAATGTGACGATCTGGCTTTAATTCGATTCGGTAACAAATGACGAATACGGACGGATTTCTCAGGTTTTTACTACATATGAACACTTTTCACATTCTCCCGTGCAACTCGGCTGCTAGTCCTCCTTTCATGCAGATTCTTAAGGTCCTAGCTCATGTCCAAGGCACCAAAGCCAGCTAAAAAGTCCATAATCGATACCTAAAACTTGAATTTTACTACTTCTTACTGGCTATTACATTAAATTAGATGCTTCATCTGTGTTTTACTATGGTGGTTTTAGTGTCTCCGCATACCGCAGCACACGTCATATCTTTGCAGACGATAAGTACAACCATTTCAGAGAGAAGAGCGGCCAATGTGACGATCTGGCCTTATGTCGATTCGATAAAAAAATGACGATAACGAACGGATTCTTCGGGTTTTTACTGCATATGAACACTTTTCACATTCTCCCGTGCAACTCGGCTGCTAGTCCTCCTTTCATGCAGAATCTTAAGGTCCTAGCTCAAGTCCAAGGCACCAAAGCCACCTAAAAAGTCAATAATCGATACCTAAAACTTGAATTGTACTACTTCTTACTGGCTATTACATCAACTTAGAAGCTTCATCTGTGTTCTACTATGGTGCTTTTAGTGTCTCCGCATACCGCAGCACGTGACATAGCTTTGCAGACGATAAGTACAACCGTTTCAGAGAGAAGAGCGGCCAATGTGACGATCTGGCTTTAAGTCGATTCGGTAACAAATGACGAGAACGGACGGATTTCTAATGTTTTTGCTACATGTGAACACTTTTCACATTCACCCGTGCAACTCGGCTGATAGTCCTCCTTTCATGCAGAATCTTAAGGTACTAGCTCATGTCCAAGGCACCAAAGCCAGCTAAAAAGTCCATAATCGATACCTAAAACTTGAATTGTACTATATCTTACTGGCTATTACATCAACTTAGAAGCTTCATCTGTTTTCTACTATGGTGCTTTTAGTGTCTCCGCATACTGGAGCACGAGACATAGCTTTGCAGACGATAATTACGACCGTTTCAGAGAGAAGAGCGGCCAATGTGATGATCTGGCTTTAAGTTGAGTCGATAACAAATGACGAATACGGACGGATTTCTCAGGTTTTTACTGCATATGAACACTTTTCACATTCTCCCGTGCAACTCCGGTGCTAGTTCTCCTTTCATGCAGAATCTCAAGGTCCTAGCTCATGTCCAAGGCACCAAAGCCAACTAAAAAGTCAATAATCGATACCCAAAACTTAAATTGTACTACTTCTTACTGGCTATTACATCAACTTAGAAGCTTCATCTGTGTTTTACTATAGTGCTTTGAGAGTCTCCGCAGACCGCAGCATGCGACATAGCTTTGCAGACGATAAGTACAACCGTTTCAGAGAGAAGAGCGGCCAATGTGACGATCTGGCTTTTAAGTCGATTCGATAACAAATGACGAAAACGGACGGATTACTCAGGTTTTTACTACATATGAACACTTTTCACATTGTCCCGTGCAACTCAGCTGCTAGTCCTCCTTTCATGCAGAATCTTAACGTCCTAGCTCATGTCCAAGGCACCAAAGCCAGATAAAATGTCAATAATCACTACCTAAAACTTGAATTGTACTACTTCTTACTGGCTATTACATCAACTTAGAAGCTTCATCTGTGTTCTACTATGGTGCATTTAGTGTCTCCGCATACCGCAGCACGCGACATAGCTTTGCAGACGATAAGTACAACCGTTTCAGAGAGAAGAGCGGTCAATGTGACGATCTGGCTTTAAGTCGATTCGGTAACAAATGACGAAAACGGACGGATTTCTAGGTTTTTACAACATATGAACACATTCCACATTCTCCCATGCAACTCGGCTGCTAGTCCCCCTTTCATGCAGAATCTTAAGGTCCTAGCTCATGTCCAAGGAACCAAAGCCAGCTAAAAAGTCAATAATCGATACCTAAAACTTGAATTGGTCTACTTCTTACTGGCTATTACATCAACTTAGAAGCTTCGTCTGTGTTCTACTATGGTGCTTTTAGTGTCTCCGCATACCGCAGCACACGTCTTAACTTTGCAGACGATAAGTACAACCGTTTCAGAGAGAAGAGCGGCCAATGTGACGATCTGGCTTTAAGTCGATTCGGTAACAAATGACGAAAACGGACGGATTTCTAGGCTTTTACTACATATGAACACATTCCACATTCTCCCATGCAACTCGGCTGCTAGTCCTCCTTTCATGCAGAATCTGAAGGTCCTAGCTCATGTCCAAGGCATCAAAGCCAGCTAAAAAGTCAATAATCGAAACCTAAAACTTGAATTGTACTATATCTTACTGGCTATTACATCAACTTAGAAACTTCATCTGTGTTCTACTATGGTGCTTTTAGTGTCTCCGCATACCGCAGCACGCGACATAGCTTTGCAGACGATAAGTACAACCATTTCAGAGAGAAGAGCGGCCAATGTGAAGATCTGGCTTTAAGTCGAGTCGATAACAAATGACGAAAACGGACTGATTTCTCAGGTTTTTACTACATATGAACACTTTTCACATTCTCCCGTGCAACTCGGCAGCTAGTCCTCCTTTCATGCAGAATCTTAAGGTCCTAGCTCATGTCCAAGGAACCAAAGCCAGCTAAAAAGTCAATAATCGATACCTAAAACTTGAATTGGTCTACTTCTTACTGGCTATTACATCAACTTAGAAACTTCATCTGTGTTCTACTATGGTGCTTTTAGTGTCTCCGCATACCGCAGCACGCGACATAGCTTTGCAGACGATAAGTACAATCGTTTCAGAGAGAAGAGCGACCAATGTGACGATCTGGCTTTAAGTCGATTCGATAACAAATGACGAAAACGGACGGATTTCTAGGTTTTTACTACATACGAACACTTTTCACATTGTCCCGTGCAACTCTTCTGCTAGTCCTCCTTTCATGCAGAATCTTAAGGTCCTAGCTCATGTCCAAGGCACCAAAGCCAGCTAAAAAGTCAATAATCGATACCTAAAACTTGAATTGGACTACTTCTTACTGGCTATTACATGTATTTAGAACCTTCATCTGTGTTCTACTATGGTGCTTTGAGTATCTCCGGATACCGCACACGCGACAGAGCTTTGCAGTCGATAAGTACAATCGTTTCAGAGAGAAGAGCGACCAATGTGACGATCTGGCTTTAATTCGATTCGGTAACAAATGACGAATACGGACGGATTTCTCAGGTTTTTACTACATATGAACACTTTTCACATTCTCCCGTGCAACTCGGCTGCTAGTCCTCCTTTCATGCAGATTCTTAAGGTCCTAGAACATGTCCAAGGCACCAAAGCCAGCTAAAAATCCATAATCGATACCTAAAACTAGAATTGTACTACTTCTTACTGGCTATTACATTAAATTAGATGCTTCATCTGTGTTTTACTATGGTGGTTTTAGTGTCTCCGCATACCGCAGCACACGTCATATCTTTGCAGACGATAAGTACAACCATTTCAGAGAGAAGAGCGGCCAATGTGACGATCTGGCTTGATGTCGATTCGGTAACAAATGACGAAAACGGACGAATTCTAGGTTTTTACTACATATGAACACTTTTCACATTCTCCCGTGCAACTCTGCAGCTAGGCCTCCTTTCATGCAGAATCTTAAGGTCCTAGCTCATGTCCAAGGAACCAAAGCCAGCTAAAAAGTAAATAATCGATACCTAAAACTTGAAGTGGACTACTTCTTACTGGCTATTACATCAACTTAGAAGCTTCATCTGTGTTCTATTATGGTGCTTTTAGTGTCTCCACATACCGCAGCACGCTACACAGCTTTGCAGACGATAAGTACAACCGTTTCAGAGAGAAGAGCGGCCAAGGTAACGTCCTGGCTTTAAGTCGATTCGATAACAAATGACGAAAACGGACGGATTTCTAATGTTTTTGCTACATGTGAACACTTTTCACATTCACCCGTGCAACTCGGCTGATAGTCCTCCTTTCATGCAGAATATCAAGGTCCTAGCTCATGTCCAAGGCACAAAAGCAAGCTAAAAAGTCAATTATCGATACCTAAAACTTGAGTTGTACTACTTCTTACTGGCTATTACATCAACTTAGAAGCTTCGTCTGTTTTCTAGTATGGTGCTTTTAGTGTCTGCGCATAACGCAGCACGCGACATAGCTTTGCAGACGATAAGTACAACCGTTTCAGAGAGAAGAGCGGCCAGTGTGACGATCTGGCTTTAAGTCGATTCGATAACAAATGACGAAAACGGAAGGATTTCTAGATTTTTACTACATATGAACACATTCCACATTCTCTCGTGCAACTCGGCAGCTAGTCCTCCTTTCATGCAGAATCTTAAGGTCCTAGCTCATGTCCAAGGCACCAAAGCCAGCTAAAAAGTCAATAATCGATACCTAAAACTTGAATTGTACTATATCTTACTGGCTATTACATCAAATTAGAAGCTTCATCTGTTTTCTACTGTGGTGCTTTTAGTGTCTCCGCATACTGGAGCACGAGACATAGCTTTGCAGACGATAATTACGACCGTTTCAGAGAGAAGAGCGGCCAATGTGATGATCCGGCTTTAAGTTGAGTCGATAACAAATGACGAAAACGGACGGATTTCTCAGGTTTTTACTACATATGAACACTTTTCACATTCTCCCGTGCAACTCCGGTGCTAGTACTCCTTTCATGCAGAATCTTAAGGTCCTAGCTCATGTCCAAGGCACCAAAGCCAGCTAAAAAGTCAATAATCGATACCTAAAACTTAAATTGTACTATTTCTTACTGGCTATTACATCAACTTAGAAGCTTCATCTGTGTTCTACTATAGTGCATTGAGAGTCTCCGCATACCGCAGCACGCGTCATAGCTTTGCAGACGATAAGTACAACCGTTTCAGAGAGAAGAGCGGCCAATGTTACGATCTGGCTTTTAAGTCGATTCGATAACAAATGACGAAAACGGACATATTACTCAGGTTTTTACTACATATGAACACTTTTCACATTGTCCCGTGCAACACGGCTGCTAGTCCTCCTTTCATGCAGAACTTAACGTCCTAGCTCATGTCCAAGGCACCAAAGCCAGATAAAAAGTCAATAATCGGTACCTAAAACTTGAGTTGGACTACTTCTTACTGGCTATTACATCAACTTAGAACCTTCATCTGTGTTCTACTATGGTGCTTTTAGTGTTTCCGGATACCGCACACGCGACAGAGCTTTGCAGACGATAAGTACAATCGTTTCAGAGAGAAGAGCGACCAATGTGACGATCTGGCTTTAATTCGATTCGGTAACAAATGACGAATACGGACGGATTTCTCAGGTTTTTACTACATATGAACACTTTTCACATTCTCCCGTGCAACTCGGCTGCTAGTCCTCCTTTCATGCAGATTCTTAAGGTCCTAGAACATGTCCAAGGCACCAAAGCCAGCTAAAAATCCATAATCGATACCTAAAACTAGAATTGTACTACTTCTTACTGGCTATTACATTAAATTAGATGCTTCATCTGTGTTTTACTATGGTGGTTTTAGTGTCTCCGCATACCGCAGCACACGTCATATCTTTGCAGACGATAAGTACAACCATTTCAGAGAGAAGAGCGGCCAATGTGACGATCTGGCTTTATGTCGATTCGGTAACAAATGACGAAAACGGACGAATTCTAGGTTTTTACTACATATGAACACTTTTCACATTCTCCCGTGCAACTCTGCAGCTAGGCCTCCTTTCATGCAGAATCTTAAGGTCCTAGCTCATGTCCAAGGAACCAAAGCCAGCTAAAAAGTCAATAATCGATACCTAAAACTTGAATTGGACTACTTCTTACTGGCTATTACATCAACTTAGAAGCTTCATCTGTGTTCTATTATGGTGCTTTTAGTGTCTCCACATACCGCAGCACGCTACACAGCTTTGCAGACGATAAGTACAACCGTTTCAGAGAGAAGAGCGGCCAAGGTAACGTCCTGGCTTTAAGTCGATTCGATAACAAATGACGAAAACGGACGGATTTCTAATGTTTTTGCTACATGTGAACACTTTTCACATTCACCCGTGCAACTCGGCTGATAGTCCTCCTTTCATGCAGAATATCAAGGTCCTAGCTCATGTCCAAGGCACAAAAGCAAGCTAAAAAGTCAATTATCGATACCTAAAACTTGAGTTGTACTACTTCTTACTGGCTATTACATCAACTTAGAAGCTTCGTCTGTTTTCTACTATGGTGCTTTTAGTGTCTGCGCATAACGCAGCACGCGACATAGCTTTGCAGACGATAAGTACAACCGTTTCAGAGAGAAGAGCGGCCAATGTGACGATCTGGCTTTAAGTCGATTCGATAACAAATGACGAAAACGGAAGGATTTCTAGATTTTTACTACATATGAACACATTCCACATTCTCCCGTGCAACTCGGCAGCTAGTCCTCCTTTCATGCAGAATCTTAAGGTCCTAGCTCATGTCCAAGGCACCAAAGCCAGCTAAAAAGTCAATAATCGATACCTAAAACTTGAATTGTACTATATCTTACTGGCTATTACATCAACTTAGAAGCTTCATCTGTTTTCTACTGTGGTGCTTTTAGTGTCTCCGCATACTGGAGCACGAGACATAGCTTTGCAGACGATAATTACGACCGTTTCAGAGAGAAGAGCGGCCAATGTGATGATCTGGCTTTAAGTTGAGTCGATAACAAATGACGAAAACGGACGGATTTCTCAGGTTTTTACTACATATGAACACTTTTCACATTCTCCCGTGCAACTCCGTGCTAGTTCTCCTTTCATGCAGAATCTTAAGGTCCTAGCTCATGTCCAAGGCACCAAAGCCAGCTAAAAAGTCAATAATCGATACCTAAAACTTAAATTGTACTACTTGTTACTGGCTATTACATCAACTTAGAAGCTTCATCTGTTTTCTACTATTGTGCTTTTAGTGTCTGCGCATACCGCAGCACGCGACATCGCTTTGCAGACGATAAGTACAACCGTTTCAGAGAGAAGAGCGGCCAATGTGACGATCTGGCTTTAAGTCGATTCGATAACAAATGACGAAAACGGACGGATTTCTCAGGTTTTTACTACATATGAACACTTTTCACATTCTCCCGTGCAACTCGGCTGCTAGTCCTCCTTTCATGCAGATTCTTAAGGTCCTAGCTCTTGCCCAAGGCACCAAAGCCAGCTAAAAAGTATATAATCGATACCTAAAACTTGAATTGTACTACTTCTTACTTTCTATTACATTAAATTAGATGCTTCATCTGTGTTTTACTATGGTGGTTTTAGTGTCTCCGCATACCGCAGCACGCGTCATAGCTTTGCAGACGATAAGTACAGCCATTTCAGAGAGAAGAGCGGCCAATGTGGCGATCTGGCTTTAAGTCGATTCGATAACAAATGAAGAAAACGGACGGATTTCTAAGGTTTTTACTACATATGAACACTTTTCACATTCTCCCGTGCAACGCGGCTGCTAGTCCTCCTTTCATGCAGAATCTTAAGGTCCTAGCTCATGTCCAAGGCGCCAAAGCCAGCTAAAAAGCCAATAATCGATACCTAAAACTTGAATTGTACTACTTCTTACTGGCTATTACATCAACTTAGAAGCTTCATCTGTGTTCTACTATGGTGCTTTTAGTGTCTCCGCATACCGCAGCACGCGACATAGCTTTGCAGACGATAAGTACTACCGTTTCAGAGAGAAGAGCGGCCAATGTGACGATCTGGCTTTAAGTCGATTCGATAACAAATGACGTAAACGGACGGATTTTTCGGGTTTTTACTGCAAATGAACACTTTTCACACTCTCCCGTGCAACTCGGCTGCTAGTCGTCCTTTCATGCAGAATCTTAAGGTCCTAGCTATGTCCAAGTCTCCAGAGCCAGCTATAACGTCAATAATCGATACCTGAAACTTGAATTGTACTATATCTTACTGGCTATTACATCAAATTAGAAGCTTCATATGTGTTCTACTACGGTGCTTTTAGTGTCTCCACATACCGCAGCAAGCAACATAGCTTTGCAGACGATAAGTACAACCGTTTTAGACAGAAATGTGGTCAATGTGAAGATCTGGCTTTAAGTCGAGTCGACAACAAATGACGAAAACGGACGAATTTCTCAGGTTTTTACTACATATGAACACTTTTCACATTCTCCCGTGCAAATCAGCTGCTAGTCCTCCTTTCATGCAGAATCTTAAGGTCCTAGCTCATGTCCAAGGCACCAAAGATAGCTATAAAGTCAATAATCGATACCTAAAACTTGAATTGTGCTACTTCTTACTGGCTATTACATCAACTTAGAAGCTCATCTGTGTTCTACTATGGATCTTTTAGTGTCTCCGCATACCGCATCACGCGTCGTAGCTTTGCAGACGATAAGTACAACCGTTTCAGAGAGAAGAGCGGCCAATGTGACGATCTGGCTTAAGTCGATTCGATAACAAATGACGAAAACGGACGGATTTCTAGGTTTTTACTACATATGAACACATTCCACATTCTTCCGTGCAACTCGGCTGCTAGTCCTCTTTCATGCAGAATCTTAAGGTCCTAGCTCATGTCCAAGGCACCAAAGCCAGCTAAAAAGTCAATAATCGATACCTAAAACTTGAATTGTACTATATCTTACTGGCTATTACATCAACTTAGAAGCTTCATCTGTTTTCTACTATGGTGCTTTTAGTGTGTCCGCATACCGGAGCACGAGACATAGCTTTGCAGACGATAATTAGGACCGTTTCAGAGAGAAGAGCGGCCAATGTGAAGATCTGGCTTTAAGTCGAGTCGATAACAAATGACGAAAACGGACGGATTTCTCAGGTTTTTACTACATATGAACACTTTTCACATTCTCCCGTGCAACTCGGCAGCTAGTCCTCCTTTCATGCAGAATCTTAAGTTCCTAGCTCATGTCCAAGGCACCAAAGCCAGCTAAAAAGTCAATAATCGATAAATAAAACTTGAATTGGACTACCTCATACTGGCTATTACATCAAGTTAGAACCTACATCTGTGTTCTACTATGGTGCTTTTAGTGTCTCCGCATACCGCAGCACGCGACATAGCTTTGCAGACGATAAGTACAACCGTTTCAGAGAGAAGAGCGGCCAATGTGACGATCGGGCTTTAAGTCGATTCGGTAACAAATGACGAAAACGGACGGATTTCTAGGTTTTTACTACATATGAACACTTCTCACAATCTCCCGTGCAACGCGGCTGCTAGTCCTCCTTTCATGCAGGATCTTAAGGTCCTAGCTCATGTCCAAGGAACCAAAGCCAGCTAAAAAGTCAATAATCGATACCTAAAACTAGAATTGTACTATATCTTACTGGCTATTACATCAACTTAGAAGCTTCATCTGTGTTTTACTATGGTGGTTTTAGTGTCTCCGCATACCGCAGCACGCGTCATAGCTTTGAAGACGATAAGTACAACCGTTTCAGAGAGAAGAGCGGCCAATGTGAAGATCTGGCTTTAAGTCGATTCGATAACAAATGACGTAAACGGACGGATTTTTCGGGTTTTTACTGCAAATGAACACTTTTCACACTCTCCCGTGCAACTCGGCTGCTAGTCCTCCTTTCATGCAGAATCTTAAGGTCCTAGCTCATGTCCAAGGCACCAAAGCCAGCTAAAAAGTCAATAATCGATACCTAAAACTTGAATTGTACTATTTCTTACTGGCAATTACATCATCTTAGAGGCTTCATCTGTGTTCTACTATGGTCCTTTTAGTGTCTCCGCATACCGCAGCACGCGACATAGCTTTGCAGACGATAAGTACAACCGTTTCAGAGAGAAGAGCGGCCAATGTGACGATCTGGCTTTAAGTCGATTCGATAACAAATGACGAAAACGGACGGATTTCTCAGGTTTTTACTACATATGAACACTTTTCACATTGTCCCGTGCAACTCTGCTGCTAGTCCTCCTTTCATGCAGAATCTTAAGGTCCTAGCTTATGTCCAAGGCACCAAAGCCAGCTAAAAAGTCAATAATCAGTACCAAAACATAGAATTGTACTACTTCTTACTTGCTATTACATCAACTTAGAAGCTTCATCTGTATTCTACTATGGTGCTTTTTGTGTCTCCGCATGCCGCAGCACGCGACATAGCTTTGCAGACGATAAGTACAACCGTTTCAGAGAGAAGAGCTGCCATTGTGACGATCTGGCTTTAAGTCGATTCGATAACAAATGACGAAAACGGACGGATTTCTCAGGTTTTTACTGCATATGAACACTTTTCACATTCTCCCTTGCAACTCAGCTGCTAGTTCTCCTTTCATGCAGAATCTTAAGGTCCTAGCTCATGTCCAAGGCACCAAAGCCACCTAAAAAGTCAATAATCGATACCTAAAACTTGAATTGTACTACATCTTACTGGCTATTACATCAACTTAGAAGCTTCATCTGTGTTCTACTATGGTGCTTTTAGTGTCTCCGCATACCGCAGCACGCGACATAGCTTGGCAGACGATAAGTACAATCGTTTCAGAGAGAAGAGCGACCAATTTGACGATCTGGCTTTAAGTCGATTCGATAACAAATGACGAATACGGACGAATTTCTCAGGTTTTTACTACATATGAACACTTTTCACATTCTCCCGTGCAACTCGGCTGCTAGTTGTCCTTTCATGCAGAATCTTAAGGTCCTAGCTATGTCCAAGTCTCCAGAGCCAGCTATAACGTCAATAATCGATACCTGAAACTTGAATTGTACTATATCTTACTGGCTATTACATCAAATTAGAAGCTTCATATGTGTTCTACTACGGTGCTTTTAGTGTCTCCACATGCCGCAGCAAGCAACATAGCTTTGCAGACGATAAGTACAACCGTTTTAGACAGAAATGTGGTCAATGTGAAGATCTGGCTTTAAGTCGAGTCGACAACAAATGACGAAAACGGACGAATTTCTCAGGTTTTTACTACATATGAACACTTTTCACATTCTCCCGTGCAAATCAGCTGCTAGTCCTCCTTTCATGCAGATTCTTAAGGTCCTAGCATATGTCCAAGGCACCAAAGATAGCTATAAAGTCAATAATCGATACCTAAAACTTGAATTGTGCTACTTCTTACTGGCTATTACATCAACTTAGAAGCTCATCTGTGTTCTACTATGGATCTTTTTGTGTCTCCGCATACCGCATCACGCGTCGTAGCTTTGCAGACGATAAGTACAACCGTTTCAGAGATAAGAGCGGCCAATGTGACGATCTGGCTTAAGTCGATTCGATAACAAATGACGAAAACGGACGGATTTCTAGGTTTTTACTACATATGAACACATTCCACATTCTTCCGTGCAACTCGACTGCTAGTCCTCTTTCATGCAGAATCTTAAGGTCCTAGCTCATGTCCAAGGCACCAAAGCCAGCTAAAAAGTCAACAATCGATACCTAAAACTTGAATTGTACTATATCTTACTGGCTATTACATCAACTTAGAAGCTTCATCTGTTTTTTACTATGGTGCTTTTAGTGTCTCCGCATACCGGAGCACGAGACATAGCTTTGCAGACGATAATTAGGACCGTTTCAGAGAGAAGAGCGGCCAATGTGAAGATCTGGCTTTAAGTCGAGTCGATAACAAATGACGAAAACGGACGGATTTCTCAGGTTTTTACTACATATGAACACTTTTCACATTCTCCCGTGCAACTCGGCAGCTAGTCCTCCTTTCATGCAGAATCTTAAGTTCCTAGCTCATGTCCAAGGCACCAAAGCCAGCTAAAAAGTCAATAATCGATAAATAAAACTTGAATTGGACTACCTCATACTGGCTATTACATCAAGTTAGAACCTACATCTGTGTTCTACTATGGTGCTTTTAGTGTCTCCGCATACCGCAGCACGCGACATAGCTTTGCAGACGATAAGTACAACCGTTTCAGAGAGAAGAGCGGCCAATGTGACGATCGGGCTTTAAGTCGATTCGGTAACAAATGACGAAAACGGACGGATTTCTAGGTTTTTACTACATATGAACACTTCTCACAATCTCCCGTGCAACGCGGCTGCTAGTCCTCCTTTCATGCAGGATCTTAAGGTCCTAGCTCATGTCCAAGGAACCAAAGCCAGCTAAAAAGTCAATAATCGATACCTAAAACTAGAATTGTACTATATCTTACTGGCTATTACATCAACTTAGAAGCTTCATCTGTGTTTTACTATGGTGGTTTTAGTGTCTCCGCATACCGCAGCACGCGTCATAGCTTTGAAGACGATAAGTACAACCGTTTCAGAGAGAAGAGCGGCCAATGTGAAGATCTGGCTTTAAGTCGATTCGATAACAAATGACGTAAACGGACGGATTTTTCGGGTTTTTACTGCAAATGAACACTTTTCACACTCTCCCGTGCAACTCGGCTGCTAGTCCTCCTTTCATGCAGAATCTTAAGGTCCTAGCTCATGTCCAAGGCACCAAAGCCAGCTAAAAAGTCAATAATCGATACCTAAAACTTGAATTGTACTATTTCTTACTGGCAATTACATCATCTTAGAGGCTTCATCTGTGTTCTACTATGGTCCTTTTAGTGTCTCCGCATACCGCAGCACGCGACATAGCTTTGCAGACGATAAGTACAACCGTTTCAGAGAGAAGAGCGGCCAATGTGACGATCTGGCTTTAAGTCGATTCGATAACAAATGACGAAAACGGACGGATTTCTCAGGTTTTTACTACATATGAACACTTTTCACATTGTCCCGTGCAACTCTGCTGCTAGTCCTCCTTTCATGCAGAATCTTAAGGTCCTAGCTTATGTCCAAGGCACCAAAGCCAGCTAAAAAGTCAATAATCAGTACCAAAACATAGAATTGTACTACTTCTTACTTGCTATTACATCAACTTAGAAGCTTCATCTGTATTCTACTATGGTGCTTTTTGTGTCTCCGCATGCCGCAGCACGCGACATAGCTTTGCAGACGATAAGTACAACCGTTTCAGAGAGAAGAGCTGCCATTGTGACGATCTGGCTTTAAGTCGATTCGATAACAAATGACGAAAACGGACGGATTTCTCAGGTTTTTACTGCATATGAACACTTTTCACATTCTCCCTTGCAACTCAGCTGCTAGTTCTCCTTTCATGCAGAATCTTAAGGTCCTAGCTCATGTCCAAGGCACCAAAGCCACCTAAAAAGTCAATAATCGATACCTAAAACTTGAATTGTACTACATCTTACTGGCTATTACATCAACTTAGAAGCTTCATCTGTGTTCTACTATGGTGCTTTTAGTGTCTCCGCATACCGCAGCACGCGACATAGCTTGGCAGACGATAAGTACAATCGTTTCAGAGAGAAGAGCGACCAATTTGACGATCTGGCTTTAAGTCGATTCGATAACAAATGACGAATACGGACGAATTTCTCAGGTTTTTACTACATATGAACACTTTTCACATTCTCCCGTGCAACTCGGCTGCTAGTTGTCCTTTCATGCAGAATCTTAAGGTCCTAGCTATGTCCAAGTCTCCAGAGCCAGCTATAACGTCAATAATCGATACCTGAAACTTGAATTGTACTATATCTTACTGGCTATTACATCAAATTAGAAGCTTCATATGTGTTCTACTACGGTGCTTTTAGTGTCTCCACATGCCGCAGCAAGCAACATAGCTTTGCAGACGATAAGTACAACCGTTTTAGACAGAAATGTGGTCAATGTGAAGATCTGGCTTTAAGTCGAGTCGACAACAAATGACGAAAACGGACGAATTTCTCAGGTTTTTACTACATATGAACACTTTTCACATTCTCCCGTGCAAATCAGCTGCTAGTCCTCCTTTCATGCAGATTCTTAAGGTCCTAGCATATGTCCAAGGCACCAAAGATAGCTATAAAGTCAATAATCGATACCTAAAACTTGAATTGTGCTACTTCTTACTGGCTATTACATCAACTTAGAAGCTCATCTGTGTTCTACTATGGATCTTTTTGTGTCTCCGCATACCGCATCACGCGTCGTAGCTTTGCAGACGATAAGTACAACCGTTTCAGAGATAAGAGCGGCCAATGTGACGATCTGGCTTAAGTCGATTCGATAACAAATGACGAAAACGGACGGATTTCTAGGTTTTTACTACATATGAACACATTCCACATTCTTCCGTGCAACTCGACTGCTAGTCCTCTTTCATGCAGAATCTTAAGGTCCTAGCTCATGTCCAAGGCACCAAAGCCAGCTAAAAAGTCAACAATCGATACCTAAAACTTGAATTGTACTATATCTTACTGGCTATTACATCAACTTAGAAGCTTCATCTGTTTTTTACTATGGTGCTTTTAGTGTCTCCGCATACCGGAGCACGAGACATAGCTTTGCAGACGATAATTAGGACCGTTTCAGAGAGAAGAGCGGCCAATGTGAAGATCTGGCTTTAAGTCGAGTCGATAACAAATGACGAAAACGGACGGATTTCTCAGGTTTTTACTACATATGAACACTTTTCACATTCTCCCGTGCAACTCGGCAGCTAGTCCTCCTTTCATGCAGAATCTTAAGTTCCTAGCTCATGTCCAAGGCACCAAAGCCAGCTAAAAAGTCAATAATCGATAAATAAAACTTGAATTAGACTACTTCATACTGGCTATTACATCAACTTAGAACCTACATCTGTGTTCTACTATGGTGCTTTTAGTGTCTCCGCATACCGCAGCACGCGACATAGCTTTGCAGACGATAAGTACAACCGTTTCAGAGAGAAGAGCGGCCAATGTGACGATCGGGCTTTAAGTCGATTCGGTAACAAATGACGAAAACGGACGGATTTCTAGGTTTTTACTACATATGAACACTTCTCACATTCTCCCGTGCAACGCGGCTGCTAGTCCTCCTTTCATGCAGGATCTTAAGGTCCTAGCTCATGTCCAAGGAACCAAAGCCAGCTAAAAAGTCAATAATCGATACCTAAAACTAGAATTGTACTATATCTTACTGGCTATTACATCAACTTAGAAGCTTCATCTGTGTTTTACTATGGTGGTTTTAGTGTCTCCGCATACCGCAGCACGCGTCATAGCTTTGCAGACGATAAGTACAACCGTTTCAGAGAGAAGAGCGGCCAATGTGAAGATCTGGCTTTAAGTCGAGTCGATAACAAATGACGAAAACGGACGGATTTCTCAGGTTTTTCTACATATGAACACCTTTCACCTTCTCCCGTGCAAATCAGCTGCTAGTCCTCCTTACATGCAGAATCTTAAGGTCCTAGCTCATGTCCAAGGCACCGAAGCCAGCTAAAAAGTCAATAATCGATACCTAAAACTTGAATTGTACTATATCTTACTGGCTATTACATCAACTTAGAAGCTTCATCTGTTTTCTACTATTGTGCTTTTAGTGTCTCCACATACCGGAGCACGAGACATAGCTTTGCAGACGATAAGTACAACCGTTTCAGAGAGAAGAGCGGCCAGTGTGACATTCTGGCTTTAAGTCGATTCGATAACAAATGACGAAAACGGACGGATTTCTCAGGTTTTTACTACATATGAACACTTTTCACATTCTCCCTTGCAACTCAGCTGCTAGTTCTCCTTTCATGCAGAATCTTAAGGTCCTAGCTCATGTCCAAGGCACCAAAGCCACCTAAAAAGTCAATAATCGATACCTAAAACTTGAATTGTACTACATCTTACTGGTTATTACATCAACTTAGAAGCTTCATCTGTGTTCTACTATGGTGCTTTTAGTGTCTCCGCATACCGCAGCATGCGACATAGCTTGGCAGACGATAAGTACAATCGTTTCAGAGAGAAGAGCGACCAATTTGACGACCTGGCTTTAAGTCGATTCGATAACAAATGACGAATACGGACGAATTTCTCAGGTTTTTACTACATATGAACACTTTTCACATTCTCCCGTGCAACTCGGCTGCTAGTCGTCCTTTCATGCAGAATCTTAAGGTAATAGCTATGTCCAAGTCTCCAGAGCCAGCTATAACGTCAATAATCGATACCTGAATCTTGAATTGTACTATATCTTACTGGCTATTACATCAAATTAGAAGCTTCATATGTGTTCTACTACGGTGCTTTTAGTGTCCCCACATACCGCAGCAAGCAACATAGCTTTGCAGACGATAAGTACAACCGTTTTAGACAGAAATGTGGTCAATGTGAAGATCTGGCTTTAAGTCGAGTCGACAACAAATGACGAAAACGGACGAATTTCTCAGGTTTTTACTACATATGAACACTTTTCACATTCTCCCGTGCAAATCAGCTGCTAGTCCTCCTTTCATGCAGAATCTTAAGGTCCTAGCTCATGTCCAAGGAACCAAAGCCAGCCAACAAGTCAATAATCGATACATAAAACTTGAATTGTACTACTTCTTACTGGCTATTACATCAACTTAGAACCTTCATCTGTGTTCTACTATGGTGCTTTTAGTGTCTCCGCATACCGCAGCACGCGACATAGCTTTGCAGACGATAAGTACAACCGTTTCAGAGAGAAGAGCGGCCAATGTGACGATCTGGCTTTAAGTCGATTCGGTAACAAATGACGAAAACGGACGGATTCCTAGGTTTTAACTACATATGAACACATTCCACATTCTCCCGTGCAACTCGGCTGCTAGTCCTCCTTTCATGCAGAATCTTAAGGTCCTAGCTCATGTCCAAGGCACCAAAGCCAGCAAAAAGTCAATAATCGAAACATAAAACTTGAATTGTACTATATCTTACTGGCTATTACATCAACTTAGAAGCTTCATCTGTTTTCTACTATGATGCTTTTAGTGTCTCCGCATACCGGAGCACGAGACATAGCTTTGCAGACGATAATTAGGACCGTTTCAGAGAGAAGAGCGGCCATTGTGATGATCTGGCTTTAAGTCGAGTCGATAACAAATGACGATAACGGACCGATTTCTCAGGTTTTTACTACATATGAACACTTTTCACATTCTCCCGTGCTACTCTGCAGCTAGGCCTCCTTTCATGCAGATTCTTAAGGTCCTAGCTCATGTCAAAGGCACCAAAGCCAGCTAAAAAATTAATAATCGATACCTAAAACTTGAATTGGACTACTTCTTACTGGCTATTACATTAAATTAGATGCTTCATCTATGTTTTACCATTGTGGTTTTAGTGTCTCCGCATACCGCAGCACACGTCATAGCTTTGCAGACGATAAGAACAACCGTTTCTGAGAGAAGAGCGGCCAATGTGACTTTCTGGCTTTGAGTAGATTCGATAACAAATGACGAAAACGGACGGATTTCTCAGGTTTTTACCTCATATGAACACTTCTCACATTCTCCCGTGCAACGCGGCTGCTAGTCCTCTTTTCATGCAGAATCTTAAGGTCCTAGCTCATGTCCAAGGAACCAAAGCCAGCTAAAAAGTCAATAATCGATACCTAAAACTAGAATTGTACTATATCTTACTGGCTATTACATCAACTTAGAAGCTTCATCTGTGTTTTACTATCGTGGTTTTAGTGTCTCCGCATACCGCAGCACACGTCATAGCTTTGCAGACGATAAGTACAACCGTTTCAGAGAGAAGAGCGGCCAATGTGAAGATTTGGCTTTAAGTCGAGTCGATAACAAATGACGAAAACGGACGTATTTCTCAGGTTTTTACTACATATGAACACTTTTCACATTCTCCCGTGCTAATCAGCTGCTAGTCCTCCTTTCATGCAGAATCTTAAGGTTCTAGCTCATGTCCAAGGCACCAAAGATAGCTATAAAGTCAATAATCGATACCTAAAACTTGAATTGTACTACTTCTTACTGTCTATTACATCAACTTAGAAGCTTCATCTGTGTTCTACTATGATGCTTTTAGTGTCCCCGCATACCGCAGCACGCGACATAGCTTTGCAGTCGATAAGTACAACCGTTTTAGACATAAATGCGGCCAATATGATGAACTGGCTTTAAGTCGAGTCGATAACAAATGACGAAAACGGACGGATTTCTCAGGTTTTTACTACATATGAACACTTTTCACATTCTGCCGTGCAACTCTGCCGCTAGGCCTTCTTTCATGCAGAATCTTAAGGTCCTAGCTCAAGTCCAAGGCACCAAAGCCACCTAAAAAGTCAATAATCGATACCTAAAACTTGAATTGTACTACTTCTTACTGGCTATTACATCAACTTAGAAGTTTCATCTGTGTTCTACTATGGTGCTTTTAGTGTCTCCGCATACCGCAGCACGCGACATAGCTTTGCAGACGATAAGTACAACCGTTTCAGAGAGAAGAGCGGCCATATGACGATCTGGCTATAAGTCGATTCGGTAACAAATGACGAAAACGGACGGATTCCTAGGTTTTAACTACATATGAACACATTCCACATTCTCCCGTGCAACTCGGCTGCTAGTCCTCCTTTCATGCAGAATCTTAAGGTCCTAGCTCATGTCCAAGGCACCAAAGCCAGCAAAAAGTCAATAATCGAAACATAAAACTTGAATTGTACTATATCTTACTGGCTATTACATCAACTTAGAAGCTTCATCTGTGTTCTACTATGGTGCTTTTAGTGTCCCCGCATACCGCAGCACGCGACATAGCTTTGCAGTCGATAAGTACAACCGTTTTAGACATAAATGCGGCCAATATGATGAACTGGCTTTAAGTCGAGTCGATAACAAATGACGAAAACGGACGGATTTCTCAGGTTTTTACTACATATGAACACTTTTCACATTCTCCCGTGCAACTCTGCCGCTAGGCCTTCTTTCATGCAGAATCTTAAGGTCCTAGCTCAAGTCCAAGGCACCAAAGCCACCTAAAAAGTCAATAATCGATACCTAAAACTTGAATTGTACTACTTCTTACTGGCTATTACATCAACTTAGAAGTTTCATCTGTGTTCTACTATGGTGCTTTTAGTGTCTCCGCATACCGCAGCACGCGACATAGCTTTGCAGACGATAAGTACAACCGTTTCAGAGAGAAGAGCGGCCATATGACGATCTGGCTATAAGTCGATTCGGTAACAAATGACGAAAACGGACGGATTCCTAGGTTTTAACTACATATGAACACATTCCACATTCTCCCGTGCAACTCGGCTGCTAGTCCTCCTTTCATGCAGAATCTTAAGGTCCTAGCTCATGTCCAAGGCACCAAAGCCAGCAAAAAGTCAATAATCGAAACATAAAACTTGAATTGTACTATATCTTACTGGCTATTACATCAACTTAGAAGCTTCATTTGTTTTCTACTATGATGCTTTTAGTGTCTCCGCATACCGGAGCACGAGACATAGCTTTGCAGACGATAATTAGGACCGTTTCAGAGAGAAGAGCGGCCATTGTGATGATCTGGCTTTAAGTCGAGTCGATAACAAATGACGATAACGGACCGATTTCTCAGGTTTTTACTACATATGAACACTTTTCACATTCTCCCGTGCTACTCTGCAGCTAGGCCTCCTTTCATGCAGATTCTTAAGGTCCTAGCTCATGTCAAAGGCACCAAAGCCAGCTAAAAAATTAATAATCGATACCTAAAACTTGAATTGGACTACTTCTTACTGGCTATTACATTAAATTAGATGCTTCATCTATGTTTTACCATTGTGGTTTTAGTGTCTCCGCATACCGCAGCACACGTCATAGCTTTGCAGACGATAAGAACAACCGTTTCTGAGAGAAGAGCGGCCAATGTGACTTTCTGGCTTTGAGTAGATTCGATAACAAATGACGAAAACGGACGGATTTCTCAGGTTTTTACCTCATATGAACACTTCTCACATTCTCCCGTGCAACGCGGCTGCTAGTCCTCTTTTCATGCAGAATCTTAAGGTCCTAGCTCATGTCCAAGGAACCAAAGCCAGCTAAAAAGTCAATAATCGATACCTAAAACTAGAATTGTACTATATCTTACTGGCTATTACATCAACTTAGAAGCTTCATCTGTGTTTTACTATCGTGGTTTTAGTGTCTCCGCATACCGCAGCACACGTCATAGCTTTGCAGACGATAAGTACAACCGTTTCAGAGAGAAGAGCGGCCAATGTGAAGATTTGGCTTTAAGTCGAGTCGATAACAAATGACGAAAACGGACGTATTTCTCAGGTTTTTACTACATATGAACACTTTTCACATTCTCCCGTGCTAATCAGCTGCTAGTCCTCCTTTCATGCAGAATCTTAAGGTTCTAGCTCATGTCCAAGGCACCAAAGATAGCTATAAAGTCAATAATCGATACCTAAAACTTGAATTGTACTACTTCTTACTGTCTATTACATCAACTTAGAAGCTTCATCTGTGTTCTACTATGATGCTTTTAGTGTCCCCGCATACCGCAGCACGCGACATAGCTTTGCAGTCGATAAGTACAACCGTTTTAGACATAAATGCGGCCAATATGATGAACTGGCTTTAAGTCGAGTCGATAACAAATGACGAAAACGGACGGATTTCTCAGGTTTTTACTACATATGAACACTTTTCACATTCTCCCGTGCAACTCTGCCGCTAGGCCTTCTTTCATGCAGAATCTTAAGGTCCTAGCTCATGTCCAAGGCACCAAAGCCACCTAAAAAGTCAATAATCGATACCTAAAACTTGAATTGTACTACTTCTTACTGGCTATTACATCAACTTAGAAGTTTCATCTGTGTTCTACTATGGTGCTTTTAGTGTCTCCGCATACCGCAGCACGCGACATAGCTTTGCAGACGATAAGTACAACCGTTTCAGAGAGAAGAGCGGCCATATGACGATCTGGCTATAAGTCGATTCGGTAACAAATGACGAAAACGGACGGATTCCTAGGTTTTAACTACATATGAACACATTCCACATTCTCCCGTGCAACTCGGCTGCTAGTCCTCCTTTCATGCAGAATATTAAGGTCCTAGCTCATGTCCAAGGCACCAAAGCCAGCTAAAAAGTCAATAATCGAAACCTAAAACTTGAATTGTACTACTTCTTACTGCCTATTACATCAACTTAGAACCTTCATCTGTGTTCTACTGTGGTGCTTTTTTGTGTCCCCGCATACCGCAGCACGCGACATAGCTTAGTAGACGATAAGTACAATCGTTTCAGAGAGTAGAGCGGGCAATGTGACGATCTGGCTTTAAGTCGAGTCGATAAAAAATGACGAAAACGGACGGATTTCTCAGGTTTTTACTACATATGAACACTTTTCACATTCTCCCGTGCAACTCGGCAGCTAGTCCTCCTTTCATGCAGAATCTTAAGGTCCTAGCTCATGTCCAAGGAACCAAAGCCAGCTAAAAAGTCAATAATCGATACCTAAAACTAGAATTGTACTATATTCTATTGGCTATTACATCAACTTAGAAGCTTCATCTGTGTTTTACTATGGTGGTTTTAGCGTCTCCGCATACCGCAGCACACGTCATAGCTTAGCAGACTATAAGTACAACCGTTTCAGAGAGAAGAGCGGCCAATGTGACGATCTGGCTTTAAGTCGAGTCGATAACAAATGACGAAAACGGACGGATTTCTCAGGTTTTTACTACATATGAACACTTTTCACATTCTCCCGTGCAACTCTGCCGCAAGGCCTTCTTTCATGCAGAATCTTAAGGTCCTAGCTCATGTCCAAGGAACCAAAGCCAGCTAAAAAGTCAATAATCGATACCTAAAACTAGAATTGTACTATATCTTACTGGCTATTACATCAACTTAGAAGCTTCATCTGTGTTTTACTATCGTGGTTTTAGTGTCTCCGCATACCGCAGCACACGTCATAGCTTTGCAGACGATAAGTACAACCGTTTCAGAGAGAAGAGCGGCCAATGTGAAGATTTGGCTTTAAGTCGAGTCGATAACAAATGACGAAAACGGACGTATTTCTCAGGTTTTTACTACATATGAACACTTTTCACATTCTCCCGTGCTAATCAGCTGCTAGTCCTCCTTTCATGCAGAATCTTAAGGTTCTAGCTCATGTCCAAGGCACCAAAGATAGCTATAAAGTCAATAATCGATACCTAAAACTTGAATTGTACTACTTCTTACTGTCTATTACATCAACTTAGAAGCTTCATCTGTGTTCTACTATGATGCTTTTAGTGTCCCCGCATACCGCAGCACGCGACATAGCTTTGCAGTCGATAAGTACAACCGTTTTAGACATAAATGCGGCCAATATGATGAACTGGCTTTAAGTCGAGTCGATAAAAAATGACGAAAACGGACGGATTTCTCAGGTTTTTACTACATATGAACACTTTTCACATTCTCCCGTGCAACTCTGCCGCTAGGCCTTCTTTCATGCAGAATCTTAAGGTCCTAGCTCATGTCCAAGGCACCAAAGCCACCTAAAAAGTCAATAATCGATACCTAAAACTTGAATTGTACTACTTCTTACTGGCTATTACATCAACTTAGAAGTTTCATCTGTGTTCTACTATGGTGCTTTTAGTGTCTCCGCATACCGCAGCACGCGACATAGCTTTGCAGACGATAAGTACAACCGTTTCAGAGAGAAGAGCGGCCATATGACGATCTGGCTATAAGTCGATTCGGTAACAAATGACGAAAACGGACGGATTCCTAGGTTTTAACTACATATGAACACATTCCACATTCTCCCGTGCAACTCGGCTGCTAGTCCTCCTTTCATGCAGAATATTAAGGTCCTAGCTCATGTCCAAGGCACCAAAGCCAGCTAAAAAGTCAATAATCGAAACCTAAAACTTGAATTGTACTACTTCTTACTGCCTATTACATCAACTTAGAACCTTCATCTGTGTTCTACTGTGGTGCTTTTTTGTGTCCCCGCATACCGCAGCACGCGACATAGCTTAGTAGACGATAAGTACAATCGTTTCAGAGAGTAGAGCGGGCAATGTGACGATCTGGCTTTAAGTCGAGTCGATAAAAAATGACGAAAACGGACGGATTTCTCAGGTTTTTACTACATATGAACACTTTTCACATTCTCCCGTGCAACTCGGCAGCTAGTCCTCCTTTCATGCAGAATCTTAAGGTCCTAGCTCATGTCCAAGGAACCAAAGCCAGCTAAAAAGTCAATAATCGATACCTAAAACTAGAATTGTACTATATTCTATTGGCTATTACATCAACTTAGAAGCTTCATCTGTGTTTTACTATGGTGGTTTTAGCGTCTCCGCATACCGCAGCACACGTCATAGCTTAGCAGACTATAAGTACAACCGTTTCAGAGAGAAGAGCGGCCAATGTGACGATCTGGCTTTAAGTCGAGTCGATAACAAATGACGAAAACGGACGGATTTCTCAGGTTTTTACTACATATGAACACTTTTCACATTCTCCCGTGGAACTCGGCTGCTAGTCCTCCTTTCATGCAGAATCTTAAGGTCCTAGCTATGTCCAAGTCTCCAGAGCCAGCTATAAAGTCAATAATCGATACCTGAAACTTGAATTGTACTATATCTTACTTTCTATTACATCAACTTAGAAGCTTCATATGTGTTCTACTATGGTGCTTTTAGTGTCTCCACATACCGCAGCAAGCAACATAGCTTTGCAGACGATAAGTACAACCGTTTTAGACAGAAATGCGGACAATGTGAAGATCTGGCTTTAAGTCGAGTCGATAACAAATGACGAAAACGGACGATTTCTCAGGTTTTTACTACATATGAACACTTTTCACATTCTCCTGTGCAAATCAGCTGCTAGTCCTCCTTTCATGCAGAATCTTAAGGTCCTAGCTCATGTCCAAGGCACCAAAGATAGCTATAAAGTCAATAATCGATACCTAAAACTTGAATTGTGCTACTTCTTACTGGCTATTACATCAACTTAGAAGCTCATCTGTGTTCTACTATGGATCTTTTAGTGTCTCCGCATACCGCAGCACGCGACGTAGCTTTGCAGACGATAAGTACAACCGTTTCAGAGAGAAGAGCGGCCAATGTGACGATCTGGCTTAAGTCGATTCGATAACAAATGACGAAAACGGACGGATTTCTAGGTTTTTACTACATATGAACACATTCCACATTCTTCCGTGCAACTCGGCTGCTATTCCTCCTTTCATGCAGAATCTTAAGGTCCTAGCTCATGTCCAAGGCACCAAAGCCAGCTAAAAAGTCAATAATCGATACCTAAAACTTGAATTGTACTATATCTTACTGGCTATTACATCAACTTAGAAGCTTCATCTGTTTTCTACTATGGTGCTTTTAGTGTCTCCGCATACCGGAGCACGAGACATAGCTTTGCAGACGATAATTAGGACCGTTTCAGAGAGAAGAGCGGCCAATGTGAAGATCTGGCTTTAAGTCGAGTCGATAACAAATGACGAAAACGGACGGATTTCTCAGGTTTTTACTACATATGAACACTTTTCACATTCTCCCGTGCAACTCGGCTGCTAGTCCTCCTTTCATGCAGAATCTTAAGTTCCTAGCTCATGTCCAAGGCACCAAAGCCAGCTAAAAAGTCAATAATCGAAACCTAAAACTTGAATTGGACTACTTCTTACTGGCTATTACATCAACTTAGAACCTTCATCTGTGTTCTACTATGGTGCTTTTAGTGTCTCCGCATACCGCAGCACGCGACATAGCTTTGCAGACGATAAGTACAACCGTTTCAGAGAGAAGAGCGGCCAATGTGACGATCGGGCTTTAAGTCGATTCGGTAACAAATGACGAAAACGGACGGATTTCTAGGTTTTTACTACATATGAACACTTCTCACATTCTCCCGTGCAACGCGGCTGCTAGTCCTCCTTTCATGCAGGATCTTAAGGTTCTATCTCATGTCCAAGCAACCAAAGCCAGCTAAAAAGTCAATAATCGATACCTAAAACTAGAATTGTACTATATCTTACTGGCTATTACATCAACTTAGAAGCTTCATCTGAGTTTTACTATGGTGGTTTTAGTGTCTCCGCATACCGCAGCACACGTCATAGCTTTGCAGACGATAAGTACAACCGTTTCAGAGAGAAGAGCGGCCAATGTGAAGATCTGGCTTTAAGTCGAGTCGATAACAAATGACGAAAACGGACGGATTTCTCAGGTTTTTACTACATATGAACACCTTTCACATTCTCCCGTGCAAATCAGCTGCTAGTCCTCCTTTCATGCAGAATCGTAAGGTCCTAGCTCATGTCCAAGGCACCAAAGATAGCTATTAAGTCAATAATCGATACCTAAAACTTCAATTGTACTACTTCTTACTGTCTATTACATCAACTTAGAAGCTTCATCTGTGTTCTACTATGATGCTTTTAGTGTCTCCGCATACCGCAGCATGCGACATAGCTTTGCAGACGATAAGTACAACCGTTTTAGACATAAATGCGGCCAATATGACGATCTGGCTTTAAGTCGATTCGATAACAAATGACGAAAATGGACGGATTTCTAGGTTTTTACTACAGATGAACACTTTTCACATTCTCCCGTACAACTCGGCTGATAGTCCTCCTTTCATGCAGAATCTTAAGGTCCTAGCTCATGTCCAAGGCACCAAAGCCAGCTAAAAAGTCAATAATCGATACTTAAAACTTGAATTGTGCTACTTCTTACTGGCTATTACATCAACTTTCAAGCTTTATCTGTATTATACTCTGGATCTTTTAGTGTCTCCGCATATCGCAGCACGCGACGTAGCTTTGCAGACGATAAGTACAACCGTTTCAGAGAGAAGAGCGGCCAATGTGACGATCTGACTTTAAGTCGATTCTATAACAAATGACGAAAACGGACGGATTTCTAGGTTTTAACTACATATGAACACATTCCACATTCTCCCGTGCAACTCGGCTGCTAGTCCTCCTTTCATGCAGAATCTTAAGGTCCTAGCTCATGTCCAAGGCACCAAAGCCAGCTAAAAAGTCAATAATCGAAACCTAAAACTTGAATTGTACTATATCTTAATGGCTATTACATCAACTTAGAAGCTTCATCTGTGTTCTACTATGGTGCTTTTAGTGTCTCCGCATACCGCAGCACACGTCACATCTTTGCAGACGATAAGTACAACCATTTCAGAGAGAAGACCGGCCAATGTGACGATCTGGCCTTATGTCGATTCGAAAAAAAAAGACGATAACGAACGGATTTTTCGTGTTTTTACTGCATATGAACACTTTTCACATTCTCCCGTGCAACTCAGTTGCTAGTCCTCCTTTCATGCAGAATCTTAAGGTCCTAGCTCAAGTCCAAGGCACCAAAGCCACCTAAAAAGTCAATAATCGATACCTAAAACTTGAATTTTACTACTTCTTACTGGCTATTACATCAACTTAGAAGCTTCATCTGTGTTCTACTATGGTGCTTTTAGTGTCTCCGCATACCGGAGCACGAGACATAGCTTTGCAAACGATGATTAGGACCGTTTCAGAGAGAAGAGCGGCCAATGTGATGATCTGGCTTTAAGTCGAGTCGATAACAAATGACGATAACGGACCGATTTCTCAGGTTTTTACTACATATGAACACTTTTCACATTCGCCCGTGCAACTCTGCAGCTAGGCCTCCTTTCATGCAGATTCTTAGGGTCCTAGCTCATGTCAAAGGCACCAAAGCCAGCTAAAAAATTAATAATCGATACCTAAAACTTGAATTGGACTACTTCTTACTGGCTATTACATTAAATTAGATGCTTCATGTGGTTTTAGTGTCTCCGCATACCGCAGCACACGTCATAGCTTTGCAGACGATAAGAAAAACCGTTTCAGAGAGAAGAGCGGCCAATGTGACTTTCTGGCTTTAAGTCGATTCGATAACAAATGACGAAAACGGACGGATTTCTCAGGTTTTTACCTCATATGAACACTTCTCCCATTCTCCCGTGCAACGCGGCTGCTAGTCCTCCTTTCATGCAGAATCTTAAGGTCCTAGCTCATGTCCAAGGAACCAAAGCCAGCTAAAAAGTCAATAATCGATACCTAAAACTAGAATTGTACTATATCTTACTGGCTATTACATCAAGCAGCACGCGTCATAGCTTTGCAGACGATAAGTACAACCGTTTCAGAGAGAAGAGCGGCCAATGTGAAGATCTGGCTTTAAGTCGAGTCGATAACAAATGACGAAAACGGACGTATTTCTCATGTTTTTACTACATATGAACACTTTTCACATTCTCCCATGCTAATCAGCTGCTAGTCCTCTTTTCATGCAGAATCTTAAGGTCCTAGCTCGTGTCCAAGGCACCAAAGATAGCTATAAAGTCAATAATCGATACCTAAAACTTGAATTGTACTACTTCTTACTGTCTATTACATCAACTTAGAAGCTTCATCTGTGTTCTACTATGATGCTTTTAGTGTCCCCGCATACCGCAGCACGCGACATAGCTTTGCAGTCGATAAGTACAACCGTTTTAGACATAAATGCGGCCAATATGATGATCTGGCTTTAAGTCGAGTCGATAACAAATGACGAAAACGGACGGATTTCTCAGGTTTTTACTACATATGAACACTTTTCACATTCTCCCGTCCAACTCTGCAGCTAGGCCTCCTTTCATGCAGAATCTTAAGGTCCTAGCTCAAGTCCAAGGCACCAAAGCCACCTAAAAAGTCAATAATAGATACCTAAAACTTGAATTGTACTACTTCTTACTGGCTATTACATCAACTTAGAAGCTTCATCTGTGTTCTACTATGGTGCTTTTAGTGTCTCCGCATACCGCAGCACGCGACATAGCTTTGCAGACGATAAGTACAACCGTTTCAGAGAGAAGAGCGGCCAATGTGACGATCTGGCTATAAGTCGATTCGGTAATAAATGACGAAAACGGACGGATTCCTAGGTTTTAACTACATATGAACACATTCCACATTCTCCCGTGCAACTCGGCTGCTAGTCCTCCTTTCATGCAGAATCTTAAAGTCCTAGCTCATGTCCAAGGCACCAAAGCCAGCTAAAAAGTCAATAATCGAAACCTAAAACTTGAATTGTACTATATCTTACTGGCTATTACATCAACTTAGAAGCTTCATCTGTTTTCTACTATGGTGCTTTTAGTGTCTCCGCATACCGGAGCACGAGACATAGCTTTGCAGACGATAATTAGGACCGTTTCAGAGAGAAGGGCGGCCAATGTGATGATCTGGCTTTAAGTCGAGTCGATAACAAATGACGAAAACGGACCGATTTCTCAGGTTTTTACTACATATGAACACTTTTCACATTCTCCCGTGCAACTCTGCAGCTAGGCCTCCTTTCATGCAGAATCTTAAGGTCCTAGCTCATGTCCAAGGAACCAAAGCCAGCTAAAAAGTCAATAATCGATACCTAAAACTAGAATTGTACAAATCTTATTGGCTATTACATCAACTTAGAAGCTTCATCTGTGTTTTACTATGGTGGTTTTAGTGTCTCCGCATACCGCAGCACACGTCATAGCTTAGCAGACGATAAGTACAACCGTTTCAGAGAGAAGAGCGGCCAATGTGACGATCGGGCTTTAAGACGAGTCGATAACAAATGACGAAAACGGACGGATTTCTCAGGTTTTTACTACATATGAACACTTTTCACATTCTCCCGTGCAACTCGGCAGCTAGTCCTCCTTTCATCCTGAATCTTAAGGTCCTAGCTCATGTGCAAGGAACCAAAGCCCGCTAAAAAGTCCATAATCGATACCTAAAACTTTAATTGTACTACTTCTTACTGGCTATTACATTTATTTAGATGCTTCATCTGTCTTTTACTATGGTGGTTTTAGTGTCTCCGCATACCGCTGCACACGTCATAGCTTTGCAGACGATAAGTACAACCATTTCAGAGAGAAGAGCGGCCAATGTGACGATCTGTCTTTATGTCGATTCGATAAAAAAAGATAACGAACGGATTTTTCGGGTTTTTACTGCATATGAACACTTTTCACATTCTCCCGTGCAACTCAGCTGCTAGTCCTCCTTTCATGCAGAATCTTAAGGTCCTAGCTCATGTCCAAGGAACCAAAGCCAGCTAAAAAGTCAATAATCGATACCTAAAACTAGAATTGTACTATATCTTATTGGCTATTACATCAACTTAGAAGCTTCATCTGTGTTTTACTATGGTGGTTTTAGTGTCTCCGCATACCGCAGCACACGTCATGGCTTTGCAGACGATAAGTACAACCGTTTCAGAGAGAAGAGCGGCCAATGTGAAGAACTGGCTTTAAGTCGAGCCGAAAACAAATGACGAAAACGGACGGATTTCTCAGGTTTTTACTACATATGAACACCTTTCACATTCTCCCGTGCAAATCAGCTGCTAGTCCTCCTTTCATGCAGAATCGTAAGGTCCTAGCTCATGTCCAAGGCACCAAAGATAGCTATAAAGTCAATAATCGATACCTAAAACTTGAATTGTACTACTTCTTACTGTCTATTACATCAACTTAGAAGCTTCATCTGTGTTCTACTATGATGCTTTTAGTGTCTCCGCATACCGCAGCACGCGACATAGCTTTGCAGACGATAAGTACAACCGTTTTAGACATAAATGCGGCCAATATGACGATCTGGCTTTAAGTCGATTCGATAACAAATGACGAAAACGGACGGATTTCTAGGTTTTTACTACATATGAACACTTTTCACATTCTCCCGTACAACTCGGCTGCTAGTCCTCCTTTCATGCAGAATCTTAAGGTCCTAGCTCATGTCCAAGGCACCAAAGCCAGCTAAAAAGTCAATAATCGATACTTAAAACTTGAATTGTGCTACTTCTTACTGGCTATTACATCAACTTTCAAGCTTCATCTGTATTATACTCTGGATCTTTTAGTGTCTCCGCATATCGCAGCACGCGACGTAGCTTTGCAGACGATAAGTACAACCGTTTCAGAGAGAAGAGCGGCCAATGTGACGATCTGGCTTTAAGTCGATTCTATAACACATGACGAAAACGGACGGATTTCTCAGGTTTTTACTACATATGAACACTTTTCACATTCTCCCGTGCAACTCGGCAGCTAGTCCTCCTTTCATGCAGAATCTTAAGTTCCTAGCTCATGTCCAAGGAACCAAAGCCAGCTAAAAAGTCAATAATCTATACCTAAAACTTGAATTGGTCTACCTCTTACTGGCTATTACATCAACTTAGAACCTTCATCTGTGTTCTACTATGGTGCTTTTAGTGTCTCCGCATACCGCAGCAAGCGACATAGCTTTGCAGACGATAAGTACAATCGTTTCAGAGAGAAGAGCGACCAAAGTGACGATCTGGCTTTAAGTCGATTCGATAACAAATGACGAAAACGGTCGGATATCTAACTTTTTACTACATATGAACACTTTTCACATTCTCCCGTGCAACTCGGCTGCTAGTCCTCCTTTCATGCAGAATCTTAAGGTCCTAACTCATGTCCAAGGCACCAAAGCCAGCTAAAAAGTCCATAATCGATACCTAAAACTTGAATTGTACTATATCTTACTGGCTATTACATCAACTTAGAAGCTTCATCTGAGTTTTACTATGGTGGTTTTAGTGTCTCCGCATACCGCAGCACACGTCATAGCTTTGCAGACGATAAGTACAACCGTTTCAGAGAGAAGAGCGGCCAATGTGAAGATCTGGCTTTAAGTCGAGTCGATAACAAATGACGAAAACGGACGGATTTCTCTGGTTTTTACTACATATGAACACCTTTCACATTCTCCCGTGCAAATCAGCTGCTAGTCCTCCTTTCATGCAGAATCTTAAGGTCCTAGCTCATGTCCAAGGCACCAAAGCCAGCTAAAAAGTCAATAATCGATACTTAAAACTTGAATTGTGCTACTTCTTACTGGCTATTACATCAACTTTCAAGCTTCATCTGTATTATACTCTGGATCTTTTAGTGTCTCCGCATACCGCAGCACACGTCATAGCTTTGCAGACGATAAGTACAACCATTTCAGAGAGAAGACCGGCCAATGTGACGATCTGGCCTTATGTCGATTCGAAAAAAAAAGACGATAACGAACGGAGTTTTCGTGTTTTTACTGCATATGAACACTTTTCACATTCTCCCGTGCAACTCAGTTGCTAGTCCTCCTTTCATGCAGAATCTTAAGGTCCTAGCTCAAGTCCAAGGCACCAAAGCCACCTAAAAAGTCAATAATCGATACCTAAAACTTGAATTTTACTACTTCTTACTGGCTATTACATCAACTTAGAAGCTTCATCTGTGTTCTACTATGGTGCTTTTAGTGTCTCCGCATACCGGAGCACGAGACATAGCTTTGCAAACGATAATTAGGACCGTTTCAGAGAGAAGAGCGGCCAATGTGATGATCTGGCTGTAAGTCGAGTCGATAACAAATGACGATAACGGACCGATTTCTCAGGTTTTTACTACATATGAACACTTTTCACATTCGCCCGTGCAACTCTGCAGCTAGGCCTCCTTTCATGCAGATTCTTAGGGTCCTAGCTCATGTCAAAGGCACCAAAGCCAGCTAAAAAATTAATAATCGATACCTAAAACTTGAATTGGACTACTTCTTACTGGCTATTACATTAAATTAGATGCTTCATGTGGTTTTAGTGTCTCCGCATACCGCAGCACACGTCATAGCTTTGCAGACGATAAGAACAACCGTTTCAGAGAGAAGAGCGGCCAATGTGACTTTCAGGCTTTAAGTCGATTCGATAACAAATGACGAAAACGGACGGATTTCTCAGGTTTTTACCTCATATGAACACTTCTCCCATTCTCCCGTGCAACGCGGCTGCTAGTCCTCCTTTCATGCAGAATCTTAAGGTCCTAGCTCATGTCCAAGGAACCAAAGCCAGCTAAAAAGTCAATAATCGATACCTAAAACTAGAATTGTACTATATCTTACTGGCTATTACATCAAGCAGCACACGTCATAGCTTTGCAGACGATAAGTACAACCGTTTCAGAGAGAAGAGCGGCCAATGTGAAGATCTGGCTTTAAGTCGAGTCGATAACAAATGACGAAAACGGACGTATTTCTCAGGTTTTTACTACATATGAACACTTTTCACATTCTCCCGTGCTAATCAGCTGCTAGTCCTCTTTTCATGCAGAATCTTAAGGTCCTAGCTCGTGTCCAAGGCACCAAAGATAGCTATAAAGTCAATAATCGATACCTAAAACTTGAATTGTACTACTTCTTTCTGTCTATTACATCATCTTAGAAGCTTCATCTGTGTTCTACTATGATGCTTTTAGTGTCCCCGCATACCGCAGCACGCGACATAGCTTTGCAGTCGATAAGTACAACCGTTTTAGACATAAATGCGGCCAATATGATGATCTGGCTTTAAGTCGAGTCGATAACAAATGACGAAAACGGACGTATTTCTCAGGTTTTTACTACATATGAACACTTTTCACATTCTCCCGTCCAACTCTGCAGCTAGGCCTCCTTTCATGCAGAATCTTAAGGTCCTAGCTCAAGTCCAAGGCACCAAAGCCACCTAAAAAGTCAATAATAGATACCTAAAACTTGAATTGTACTACTTCTTACTGGCTATTACATCAACTTAGAAGCTTCATCTGTGTTCTACTATGGTGCTTTTAGTGTCTCCGCATACCGCAGCACGCGACATAGCTTTGCAGACGATAAGTACAACCGTTTCAGAGAGAAGAGCGGCCAATGTGACGATGTGGCTATAAGTCGATTCGGTAATAAATGACGAAAACGGACGGATTCCTAGGTTTTAACTACATATGAACACATTCCACATTCTCCCGTGCAACTCGGCTGCTAGTCCTCCTTTCATGCAGAATCTTAAAGTCCTAGCTCATGTCCAAGGCACCAAAGCCAGCTAAAAAGTCAATAATCGAAACCTAAAACTTGAATTGTACTATATCTTACTGGCTATTACATCAACTTAGAAGCTTCATCTGTTTTCTACTATGGTGCTTTTAGTGTCTCCGCATACCGGAGCACGAGACATAGCTTTGCAGACGATAATTAGGACCGTTTCAGAGAGAAGGGCGGCCAATGTGATGATCTGGCTTTAAGTCGAGTCGATAACAAATGACGAAAACGGACCGATTTCTCAGGTTTTTACTACATATGAACACTTTTCACATTCTCCCGTGCAGCTCTGCAGCTAGGCCTCCTTTCATGCAGAATCTTAAGGTCCTAGCTCATGTCCAAGGAACCAAAGCCAGCTAAAAAGTCAATAATCGATACCTAAAACTAGAATTGTACTATATCTTACTGGCTATTACATCAAGCAGCACACGTCATAGCTTAGCAGACGATAAGTACAACCGTTTCAGAGAGAAGAGCGGCCAATGTGACGATCGGGCTTTAAGACGAGTCGATAACAAATGACGAAAACGGACGGATTTCTCAGGTTTTTACTACATATGAACACTTTTCACATTCTCCCGTGCAACTCGGCAGCTAGTCCTCCTTTCATGCAGAATCTTAAGGTCCTAGCTCATGTGCAAGGAACCAAAGCCCGCTAAAAAGTCCATAATCGATACCTAAAACTTTAATTGTACTACTTCTTACTGGCTATTACATTTATTTAGATGCTTCATCTGTCTTTTACTATGGTGGTTTTAGTGTCTCCGCATACCGCTGCACACGTCATAGCTTTGCAGACGATAAGTACAACCATTTCAGAGAGAAGAGCGGCCAATGTGACGATCTGTCTTTATGTCGATTCGATAAAAAAAGATAACGAACGGATTTTTCGGGTTTTTACTGCATAGGAACACTTTTCACATTCTCCCATGCAACTCAGCTGCTAGTCCTCCTTTCATGCAGAATCTTAAGGTCCTAGCTCAAGTCCAAGGCACGAAAGCCACCTAAAAATCAATAATCGATAACTAAAACTTGTATTTTACTACTTCTTACTGGCTATTACATCAACTTAGAAGCTTCATCTGTGTTCTACTATGGTGCTTTTAGTGTCTCCGCATACCGCAGCACGCGACATAGCTTTGCAGACGATAAGTACAACCGTTTCAGAGAGAAGAGCAGCCAATGTGACGATCTGGCTTTAAGTCGAGTCGATAACAAATGACGAAAACGGACGGATTTCTCAGGTTTTTACTACATATGAACACTTTCACATTCTCCCGTGTAACTCGGCTGCTAGTCCTCCTTTCATGCAGAATCTTAAGGTCCTAGCTCATGTCCAAGGCACCAAATCCAGCTAAAAAGTCAATAATCACTAATTAAAACTTGAATTGTACTACTTCTTACTGGCAATTACATCAACTTAGAAGCTTCATCTGTGTTCTACTATGGTGCATTTAGTGCCTCCGCATACCGCAGCACGCGACATAGCTTTGCAGAGGATAAGTACAACCGTTTCAGAGAGAAGAGCGGCCAATGTGACGATCTGGCTTTAAGTCGAGTCGATAACAAATGACGAAAACGGACGGATTTCTCAAGTTTTTACTACATATGAACACTTTTCACATTCTCCCGTGCAACTCGGCTGCTAGTCCTCCTTTCATGCAGAATCTTAAGGTACTAGCTCATGTCCAAGGCACCAAAGCCCCCTAAAAAGTCAATTATCGATACCTAAAACTTGAATTGGACTACTTCTTACTGGCTATTACATCAACTTAGAACCTTCATCTGTGTTCTACTGTGGTGCTTTTAGTGTCCCCGCATACCGCAGCACGCGACATAGCTTTGCAGACGATAAGTACAATCGTTTCAGAGAGTAGAGCGACCAATGTGACGATCTGTCTTTAAGTCGATTCGATAACAGATGACGAAAACCGACGGATTTCTCAGGTTTTTACTACATATGAACACTTTTCACATTCTCCCTTGCAACTCGGCTGCTAGTCCTCCTTTCATGCAGATTCTTAAGGTCCTAGATCATGCCCAAGGCACCGAAGCCAGCTAAAAAGTCCATAATCGATACCTAAGACTTGAATTGTACTACTTCTTACTGGCTATTACATCAACTTAGAAGCTTCATCTGTGTTCTACTATGGTGCTTTTAGTGTCTCCGCATACCGCAGCACGCGACATAGCTTTGCAGACGATAAGTACAACCGTTTCAGAGAGAAGAACGGTCAATGTGACCATCTGGCTTTAAGTCAATTCGATAACAAATGACGAAAACTGACGGATGTCTCAGGTTTTTATTACATATGAACACTTTTCACATTCTCCCGTGCAACTCGGCTGCTAGTCCACCTTTTATGCAGAATCTTAAGGTCCTAGCACATGTCCAAGGAACCAAAGCCAGTTAAAAAGTCAATAATCGATACCTAAAACTTGAATTGGACTACTTCTTACTGGCTATTACATCAACTTAGAACCTTCATCTGTGTTCTACTATGGTGCTTTTAGTGTCTCCGCATACCGCAGCACGCGACATAGCTTTGCAGACGATAAGTACAATCGTTTCAGAGAGTAGAGCGACCAATGTGACGATCTGGCTTTAAGTCTATTCGATAACAAATGACGAAAACGGACGGATTTCTCAGGTTTTTACTACATATGAACACTTTTCACATTCTCCCTTGCAACTCGGCTGCTAGTCCTCCTTTCATGCAGATTCTTAAGGTCCTAGATCATGCCCAAGGCACCGAAGCCAGCTAAAAAGTCCATAATCGATACCTAAGACTTGAATTGTACTACTTCTTACTGGCTATTACATCAACTTAGAAGCTTCATCTGTGTTCTACTATGGTGCTTTTAGTGTCTCCGCATACCGCAGCACGCGACATAGCTTTGCAGACGATAAGTACAACCGTTTCAGAGAGAAGAACGGTCAATGTGACCATCTGGCTTTAAGTCAATTCGATAACAAATGACGAAAACTGACGGATGTCTCAGGTTTTTATTACATATGAACACTTTTCACATTCTCCCGTGCAACTCGGCTGCTAGTCCACCTTTTATGCAGAATCTTAAGGTCCTAGCACATGTCCAAGGAACCAAAGCCAGCTAAAAAGTCAATAATCGATACCTAAAACTTGAATTGGACTACTTCTTACTGGCTATTACATCAACTTAGAACCTTCATCTGTGTTCTACTATGGTGCTTTTAGTGTCTCCGCATACCGCAGCACGCGACATAGCTTTGCAGACGATAAGTACAACCGTTTCAGATAGAAGAGCGGCCAGTGTGACATTCTGGCTTTAAGTCGATTCGATAACAAATGACGAAAACGGACGGATTTCTCAGGTTTTTACTACATATGAACACTTCTCACATTCTCCCGTGCAACGCGGTTGCTAGTCCTCCTTTCATGCAGAATCTTAAGGTCCTAGCTCATGTCCAAGGCACCAAAGCCAGCTAATAAGTCAATAATCGATACCTAAAACTAAAATTGTACTATATCTTACTGGCTATTACATGAACTTAGAAGCTTCATCTGTGTTCTACTATGGTGCTTTTAGTGCCTCCGCATACTGCAGCACGAGACATAGCTTTGCAGACGATAATTACGACGATTTCAGAGAGAAGAGCGGGAAATGTAATGATCTGGCTTTAAGTCGAGTCGATAACAAATGACGAAAACGGACGGATTTCTCAGGTTTTTACTACATATGAACACTTTTCATATTCTCCCGTGCAACTCGGCTGCTAGTCCTCCTTTCGTGCAGAATCTTAAGGTCCTAGCTCTTGTCCAAGGCACCAAAGCCCGCTAAAAAGTCAATAATCGATACCTAAAACTTGAATTGGACTACTTCTTACTGCCTATTACATCAACTTAGAACCTTCATCTGTGTTCTACTGTGGTGCTTTTTTGTGTCCCCGCATACCGCAGCACGCGACATAGCTTAGTAGACGATAAGTACAATCGTTTCAGAGAGTAGAGCGGCCAATGTGACGATCTGGCTTTAAGTCGAGTCGATAACAAATGACGAAAACGGACGGATTTCTCAGGTTTTTACTACATATGAACACTTTTCACATTCTCCCGTGCAACTCGGCAGCTAGTCCTCTTTTCATGCAGAATCTTAAGGTCCTAGCTCATGTCCAAGGAACCAAAGCCAGCTAAAAAGTCCATAATCGATACCTAAAACTTTAATTGTACTACTTCTTACTGGCAATTACATTAAATTAGATGCTTCATCTGTCTTTTACTATGGTGGTTTTAGTTTCTCCGCATACCGCAGCACACGTCATAGCTTTGCAGACGATAAGTACAACCATTTCAGAGAGAAGAGCGGCCAATTTGACGATCTGGCTTTATGTCGTTTCGATAAAAAAAGATAACGAACGGATTTTTCGGGTTTTTACTGCATATGAACACTTTTCACATTCTCCCGTGCAACTCAGCTGCTAGTCCTCCTTTCATGCAGAATCTTAAGGTCCTAGCTCATGTCCAAGGAACCAAAGCCAGCTAAAAAGTCAATAATCGATACCTAAAACTAGAATTGTACTATATCTTATTGGCTATTACATCAACTTAGAAGCTTCATGTGTGTTTTACTATGGTGGTTTTAGTGTCTCCGCATACCGCAGCACACGTCATAGCTTAGCAGACGATAAGTACAACCGTTTCAGAGAGAAGAGCGGCCAATGTGACGATCGGGCTTTAAGTCGAGTCGATAACAAATGACGAAAACGGACGGATTTCTCAGGTTTTTACTACATATGAACACTTTTCACATTCTCCCGTGCAACTCGGCAGCTAGTCCTCCTTTCATGCAGAATCTTAAGTTCCTAGCTCATGTCCAAGGAACCAAAGCCATCTAAAAAGTCAACATTCTATACCTAAAACTTGAATTGGTCAACCTCTTACTGGCTATTACATCAACTCAGAACCTTCATCTGTGTTCTACTATGGTGCTTTTAGTGTCTCCGCATACCGCAGCACGCGACATAGCTTTGCAGACGATAAGTACAATCGTTTCAGAGAGAAGAGCGACCAATGTGACGATCTGGCTTTAAGTCGATTCGATAACAAATGACGAAAACGGTCGGATTTCTAGGTTTTTACTACATATGAACACTTTTCACATTCTCCCGTGCAACTCGGCTGCTAGTCCTCCTTTCATGCAGAATCTTAAGGTCCTAGCGCATGTCCAAGGCACCAAAGCCAGCTAAAAAGTCCATAATCGATACCTAAAACTTGAATTCTACTTCTTCTTACTGGCTATTACATTAAATTAGATGCTTCATCTGTGTTTTACTATGGTGGTTTTAGTGTCTCCGCATACCGCAGCACACGTCATAGCTTTGAAGACGATAAGTACAACCATTTCAGAGAGAAGAGCGGCCAATGTGACGATCTGGCTTTATGTCGATTCGATAGAAAAATGACGATAACGAACGGATTTTTCGGGTTTTTACTGCATATGAACACATTTCACATTCTCCCATGCAACTCAGCTGCTAGTCCTCTTTTCATGCAGAATCTTAAGGTCCTAGCTCAAGTCCAAGGCACGAAAGCCACCTAAAAATCAATAATCGATAACTAAAACTTGTATTGTACTACTTCTTACTGGCTATTACATCAGCTTAGAAGCTTCATCTGTGTTCTACTATGGTGCTTTTAGTGTCTCCGCATACCGCAGCACGCGACATAGCTTTGCAGACGATAAGTACAACCGTTTCAGAGAGAAGAGCGGCCAATGTGACGATCTGGCTTTAAGTCGATTCGGTAACAAATGACGAGAACGGACGGATTTCTAGGTTTTTACTACATATGAACACATTCCACATTCTCCCGTGCAACTCGGCTGCTAGTCCTCCTTTCATGCAGAATCTTAAGGTCCTAGCTCATGTCCAAGGCTCCAGAGCCAGCTATAAAGTCAATAATCGATACCTAAAACTTGAATTGTACTATATATTACTGGCTATTACATCAACTTAGAAGCTTCATCTGTTTTCTACTATGGTGCTTTTAGTGTCTCCGCATTCTGGAGCACGAGACATAGCTTTGCAGACGATAATTACGACGATTTCAGAGAGAAGAGCGGCCAATGTGATGATCTGTCTTTAAGTCGAGTCGATAACAAATGACGAAAACGGACGGATTTCTCAGGTTTTTACTACATATGAACACTTTCACATTCTCCCGTGCAACTCGGCTGCTAGTCCTCCTTTCATGCAGAATCTTAAGGTCCTAGCTCATGCCCAAGGCACCAAATCCAGCTAAAAAGTCAATAATCACTAATTAAAACTTGAATTGTACTACTTCTTACTGGCTATTACATCAACTTAGAAGCTTCATCTGTGTTCTACTATGGTGCATTTAGTGCCTCCGCATACTGCAGCACGAGACATAGCTTTGCAGACGATAAGTACAACCGTTTCAGAGAGAAGAGCGGCCAATGTGACGATCTGGCTTGAAGTCGAGTCGATAACAAATGACGAAAACGGACGGATTTCTCAAGTTTTTACTACATATGAACACTTTTCACATTCTCCCGTGCAACTCGGCTGCTAGTCCTCCTTTCATGCAGAATCTTAAGGTCCTAGCTCATGTCCAAGGCACCAAAGCCCGCTAAAAAGTCAATTATCGATACCTATAACTTGAATTGGACTACTTCTTTCTGGCTATTACATCAACTTAGAACCTTCATCTGTGTTCTACTGTGGTGCTTTTAGTGTCCCCGCATACCGCAGCACGCGATATAGCTTTGCAGACGATAAGTACAATCGTTTCAGAGAGTAGAGCGACCAATGTGACGATCTGGCTTTAAGTCGATTCGATAACAAATGACGAAAACGGACGGATTTTTCGGGTTTTTACTGCATATGAACACTTTTCACATTCTCCCGTGCAACTCGGCTGCTAGTCCTCCTTTTATGCAGAATCTTAATATCCTAGCTCATGTCCAAGGCACCAAAGCCAGCTAAAAAGTCAATAATCGATACCTAAAACTTGAATTGTACTACTTCTTACTGGCTATTACATCAACTTAGGAGCTTCATCTGTGTTCTACTATGGTGCTTTTAGTGTCTCCGCGTACCACAGCATGCGACATAGCTTTGCAGACGATAAGTACAACAGTTTCAGAGAGAAGAGCGGCCAATGTGAGGATCTTTCTTTAAGTCGATTCGATAACAAATTACGAAAACGGACGGATTTCTCAGGTTTTTACTACATAAGAAAACTTTTGACATTCTCCCGTGCAACTCGGCTGCTAGTCCTCCTTTCATGCAGAATCTTAAGGTCCTATCTCATGTCCAAGCCACCAAAGCCGGCTAAAAAGTCAATAATCGATACCTAAAATTTGAATTGTACTACTTCTTACTGGCTAATACATCAACTTAGAAGCTTCATCTGTGTTCTACTATGGTGCTTTTAGTGTCTCCGCATACAGCAGCACGCGACATAGCTTTGCAGACGATAATTACGACCGTTTCAGAGAGAAGAGCGGATAATGTGATGATCTGGCTTTAAGTTGAGTCGATAACAAATGACGAAAACGGACGGATTTCTCAGGTTTTTACTACATATGAACACTTTCACATTCTCCCGTGCAACTCGGCTGCTAGTCCTCCTTTCATGCAGAATCTTAAGGTCCTAGCTCATGCCCAAGGCACCAAATCCAGCTAAAAAGTCAATAATCACTAATTAAAACTTGAATTGTAGTACTTCTTACTGGCTATTACATCAACTTAGAAGCTTCATCTGTGTTCTACTATGGTGCATTTAGTGCCTCCGCATACTGCAGCACGCGATATAGCTTTGCAGACGATAAGTACAATCGTTTCAGAGAGTAGAGCGACCAATGTGACGATCTGGCTTTAAGTCGATTCGATAACAGATGACGAAAACCGACGGATTTCTCAGGTTTTTACTACATATGAACACTTTTCACATTCTCCCGTGCAACTAGGCTGCTAGTCCTCCTTTCATGCAGATTCTTAAGGTCCTAGCACACGCCCAAGGCACCAAAGCCAGCTAAAAAGTCCATAATCGATACCTAAAACTTGAATTGTACTACTTCTTACTTTATATTACATTAAATTAGATGCTTCATCTGTGTTTTACTATGGTGGTTTTAGTGTCTCCGCATACCGCAGCACACGTCATAGCTTTGCAGACGATAAGTACAACGGTTCCAGAGAGAAGAGAGGCCAATGTGGCGATCTGGCTTTAAGTCGATTCGATAACAAATGACGAAAACGGACGGATTTCTAAGGTTTTTAATACATATGAACACTTTTCACATTCTCCCGTGCAACGCGGCTGCTAGTCCTCCTTTCATGCAGAATCTTAAGGTCCTAGCTCATGTCCAAGGCGCCATAGCGACCTAAAAAGCCAATAATCGATAAATAAAACTTGAATTGTACTATATCTTACTGGCTATTACATCAACTTAGAAGCTTCATCTGTGTTCTACTATGGTGCTTTTAGTGTCTCCGCATACCGCAGCACGCGACATAGCTTTGCAGACGATAAGTACAACCGTTTCAGAGAGAAGAGCGGCCAATGTGACGATCTGGCTTTAAGTCGATTCGATAACAAATGACGAAAACGGACGGATTTTTCGGGTTTTTACTGCATATGAACACTTTTCACATTCTCCCGTGCAACTCGGCTGCTAGTCCTCCTTTTATGCAGAATCTTAATATCCTAGCTCATGTCCAAGGCACCAAAGCCAGCTAAAAAGTCAATAATCGATACCTAAAACTTGAATTGTACTACTTCTTACTGGCTATTACATCAACTTAGAAGCTTCATCTGTGTTCTACTATGGTGCTTTTAGTGTCTCCGCGTACCACAGCATGCGACATAGCTTTGCAGACGATAAGTACAACAGTTTCAGAGAGAAGAGCGGCCAATGTGAGGATCTTTCTTTAAGTCGATTCGATAACAAATTACGAAAACGGACGGATTTCTCAGGTTTTTACTACATAAGAAAACTTTTGACATTCTCCCGTGCAACTCGGCTGCTAGTCCTCCTTTCATGCAGAATCTTAAGGTCCTATCTCATGTCCAAGCCACCAAAGCCGGCTAAAAAGTCAATAATCGATACCTAAAATTTGAATTGTACTACTTCTTACTGGCTAATACATCAACTTAGAAGCTTCATCTGTGTTCTACTATGGTGCTTTTAGTGTCTCCGCATACAGCAGCACGCGACATAGCTTTGCAGACGATAATTACGACCGTTTCAGAGAGAAGAGCGGATAATGTGATGATCTGGCTTTAAGTTGAGTCGATAACAAATGACGAAAACGGACGGATTTCTCAGGTTTTTACTACATATGAACACTTTTCACTTTCTCCCGTGCAACTCGGGTGCTAGTTCTCCTTTCATGCAGATTCTTAAGGTCCTAGCTCATGTCCAAGGCACCAAAGCCAGCTAAAAATTCAATAATCGATACCTAAAACTTGAATTGTACTACTTCTTACTGGCTATTACATCAACTTAGAAGCTTCATCTGTGTTCTACTATGGTGCATTTAGTGTCTCCGCATACCGCAGCACGCGACATAGCTTTGCAGACGATAAGTACAACCGTTCCAGAGAGAACAGCGGCCAATGTGACGATCTAGTTTTAAGCCGATGAGATAACAAATGACGAAAACGGACGGATTTCTCAGGTGTTTACTGCATATGAACACTTTTCACTCTGTCCCGTGCAACGCGGCTGTTAGACCTCCCGTCATGCAAAATCTTACTGTCCTAGCTCATGTGCAAGCCACCAAAGCCTGCTAAAAAGATAATAATCGATATCTAAAACTTGTATTGTATTACCTCTTACTGGCTATTACATCAACTGAGAAGCTTCATCTGTGTTCTACTATGGTGCTTTCAGTTTCTCCGCATACCGCAGCACCCGACATAGCTTTGCAGACGATAAACGTAACCTCTTCAGCGAGAAGACCGGCCAATGTGACGATCTAGCTTAAAGCCGATTCGATAACAAATGACGAAAACGGACGGATTTCTCAGGTTTTCACTGCATATGAACACTTTTCACTCTGCCCCGTGCAACGCGGCTGTTAGACCTCCCATCATGCAAAATCTTACGGTCCTAGCTCATGTGCAAGCCACCAAAGCCAGCTAAAAAGTCAATAATCGATACCTAAAACTTGTATTGTATTATCTCTTACTGGCTATTACATCAACTTAGAAGCTTCATCTGTGTTCTACTATGGTGCTTTTAGTGTTTCCGCCTAACGCAGCACGCGATATAGCTTTGCAAACGATAAATGTAACCGGTTCAGGGATAAGAGCGGCTAATGTGTAAATCTGGCTTGAAGTCGATTCGATAACAAATGACGAAAACGGACGTATTTCTCAGGTTTTTACAACATATGAACACTTTTCACATTCTCCCGTGCAACGCGGCTGCTAGTGCTGTTATTATGCAAAATCTTTAGGTTCTAGCGCATGTGCAAGGCACCAAAGCCTACTAAAAAGTCAATAATCGATAAATAAAGCTTGAATTGTACTACTTCTTACTGCCTATTACATCAACTTAAAAGTTTCATCTTTGTTCTACTATGGAGCTTTTAGTGTCTCCGCATACCGCAGCACGCGACATAGCTTTGTAAATGATAAATGTTACCGTTGCAGAGAGAAGAGCGGCCTATGTGGCTTTAAGTCGAATTGATAACAAATGACGAAAACGGAAGGATTTCTCAGGTTTTTACTAGATACGAATACTTTCACATTCTCCCGTGGAACGCGGCTGCTAGTCATCCTTGCATGCAAAATATTAAGGTCGTAGCTCATGGCCAAGGCACCAAAGCCGGCTAAAAAGTCAATATTTGATAACTAAAACTCGAATTGTAGTGTTTCTTACTGGCTATTACATGAACTTAGAGGCTTCATCAGTGTTCTACTATGGTGTTTTTAGTGACCCGCATACCGCAGCGCGAGACCTAGCTTTTCAGACGATAAATGTAAATGTTTCAGAGAGAAGAGCGGCCAATGTGACGATCTGGCTTTAAGTCCATTCGATAACAAATGACGAAAACGGACGGATTTCTCAGGATTTTTCTACATATTAACACTTTTCACATTCTCCCATGCAACGCGGCTGCTAGTCATCCTTGCATGCAAAATATTAAGGTCGTAGCTCATGGCCAAGGCACCAAAGCCGGCTAAAATGTCAATAATCGATATCTAAAACTTGTTTTGTATTAATTCTTACTGGCTATTACATCAACTTAGAAGCTTCATCTGTATTCTACTATGGTGTTTTTAGTGTCTCCGCGTACCGCAGCACGCGACATAGCTTTGCAAACGATAAATGTAACCGATTCAGAGAGACAAGCGGCCTATGTGACGATATGGCTTGAAGTCGATTCGATAACAAATGACAATAACGGACGGATTTCTCAGGTTTTTACAACATATGAACTCTTTTCACATTCTCCCGTGCAACGCGGCTGCTAGACCTTCTTTCATGCAAAATCTTAAGTTCCTAGCCCATGTGCAAGCCACCAAAGCCAGCTAAAAAGTCAATAATCGATATCTAAGACTTGTATTGTCCTACGTCTTACTGGCTATTACATCAACTTAAAAGCTTCATCTGTGTTCTACCATGGTGCTTTTAGCGTCTCCGCATACCGCAGCACGCGACATAGCTTTGCAGACGATAAATATAACCTTTTCAGAGAGAAGAACGGGCAATGTGACGGGCTAGCTAAAAGCCGATTCGATAACAAACGAAACCATACGGATTTTTCAGGTTTTTACTACATATCAACACTTTTCACATTCTCCCGTGCAACGCGGCTGCTAGTCATCCTTTCATGCAAAATCTTAAGGTCGTAGCTCATGACCAAGGCACCAAAGAAGGGTAAAAAGTCAATAATCGATAACTAAAACTTGAATTGTCCTACTTCTTACTGGTTATTACATCAACTTAGAAGCTTCATCTGTGTTCTACTATGGTGTTTTTAGTGACCCAGCATACCGCAGCACGCGACATAGCATTACAGACGATAAATGTAACCGTTTCAGATAGAAGAGCGGCCAATGTGACGATCTGGCTTAAAGTCCATTCGATAACAAATGACGAAAACGGACGGATTTCTCAGGTTTTTTCTACATATTAACACATTTCACATTCTCCCATGCAACGCGGCTGCTATTCATCCTTTCATTCAAAATCTTAAGGTCGTAGCTCATGTCCAAGGCACCAAAGAAAGGTAAAAAGTCAATAATCGATAACTAAAACTTGTATTGTCCTACGTCTTACTGGCTATTACATCAACTTAAAAGCTTCATCTGTGTTCTACTATGGTGCTTTTATCGTCTCCGCATACCGCATCACGCGACATAGCATTACAGACGATAAATGTAGCCGTTTCAGAGAGAAGAGCGGCCAATGTGACGATCTGGCTTTAAGTCCATTCGATAACAAATGACGAAAACGGACGGATTTCTCAGGTTTTTTCTACATATTAAAACTTTTCACATTATCCCATGCAACGCGGCTGCTAGTCATCCTTTCATGCAAAATCTTAAGGTCGTAGCTCATGACCAAGGCACCAAAGAAGGGTAAAAAGTCATTAATCGATAACTAAAACATGAATTGTACTGCTTCTTACAGGCTATTAGATCAGTTTAGAAGCCTCTTATGTGTTCTGCTATGCTGATTTTAGTCTCTCAGCATACCGGAGCACGCGACATAGCTTTGCAGACGATAAATGTAACCCTTTCAGAGAGAACAGCGGCCAATGTGACGATCTAGCTTTAAGCCGATGAGGTAACAAATGACGAAAACGGACGAATTTCTCAGGTTTTTACTGCATATGAACACTTTTCACTCTGTCCCGTGCAACGCGGCTGTTAGACCTCCCATCATGCAAAATCTTAAGGTCCTAGCTCATGTGCAAGCCACCAAAGCCAGCTAAAAAGTCAATAATCGATATCTAAAACTTGTATTGTATTACCTCTTACTGGCTATTAAATCAACTTAGAAGCTTCATCTGTGTTCTACTATGGTGCTTTTAGCGTCTCCGCATACCGCAGCACGCGACATAGCTTTGCAGACGATAAATATAAACTATTCAGAGAGAAGACCGGCCAATGTGACGAGCTAGCTAAAAGCCGATTCGATAACAAATGATGAAAACGTACGGAATTCTCAGGTTTTCACTATATATGAACACTTTTCACATTCTCCCGTGCAACGCGGCTGCTAGTGCTATTATTATGCAAAATCTTTAGGTTTTAGCGCATGTGCAATGCACCAAAGCCGGCTAAAAAGTCAATAATCGATAACTAAAACTTGAATTGCCCTACTTCTTACTGGCTATTACATCAACTTAGAAGCTTCATCTGTGTTCTACTATGGTGCTTTAGTATCACAGCATACCGCAGCACGCGACATAGCTCTGCAGACGATAAATGTAACTGTTTCAGAGCGAAGCACGGCCAATGTGACGATCTGGTTTCAAGTCGATTCGATAACAAATGACGAATGCGGATGGATTTCTCAGGTTTTTACTACATATGAACACTTTTCACATCCTCCCATGCAACGCGGCTGCTAGTCATTCTTTCATGCAAAATCTTAAGGTCGTAGCTCATGTGCAAGGCTCCTAAGAAGGGTAAAAAGTCAATAATCGATAACTAAAACTTGAATAGTACTACTTCTTTCTGGCTATTACATCAACTTAGAAGCTTCATCTGTGTTCTAATATGGTGTTTTTAGTGACCCCGCATACCGCAGCACGCGACATAGCATTACAGACGATAAATGTAACCGTTTCAGAGAGAAGAGCGGCCAATGTGACGATCTGGCTTTAAGTCCATTTGATAACAAATGACGAAAACGGACAGATTTCTCAGGTTTTTTCTACATATTAACACTTTTCACATTCTCCCATGCAACGCGGCTGCTATTCATCCTTTCATGCAAAATCTTAAGGTCGTAGCTCATGTCCAAGGCACCAAAGAAAGGTAAAAAGTCAATAATCGATAACTAAAACTTGAATTGTCTTACTTCTTACTGGCTATTACATCAACTTAGAAGCTTCATCTGTGTTTTACTATGGTGTTTTTAGTGACCCCGCATACCGCAGCACGCGACATAGCATTACAGACGATAAATGTAGCCGTTTCAGAGAGAAGAGCGGCCAATGTGACGATCTGGCTTTAAGTCCATTCGATAACAAATGACGAAAACGGACGGATTTCTCAGGTTTTTTCTACATATTAAAACTTTTCACATTCTCCCATGCAACGCGGCTGCTAGTCATCCTTTCATGCAAAATCTTAAGGTCCTAGCTCATGTGCAAGCCACCAAAGCCAGCTAAAAAGTCAATAATCGATATCTAAGACTTTTATTGTCCTACGTCTTACTGGCTATTACATCAACTTAAAAGCTTCATCTGTGTTCTACTATGGTGCTTTTAGCGTCTCCGCATACCGCATCACGCGACATAGCATTACAGACGATAAATGTAGCCGTTTCAGAGAGAAGAGCGGCCAATGTGACGATCTGGCTTTAAGTCCATTCGATAACAAATGACGAAAACGGACGGATTTCTCAGGATTTTTCTACATATTAAAACTTTTCACATTATCCCATGCAACGCGGCTGCTAGTCATCCTTTCATGCAAAATCTTAAGGTCGTAGCTCATGACCAAGGCACCAAAGAAGGGTAAAAAGTCATTAATCGATAACTAAAACATGAATTGTACTGCTTCTTACTGGCTATTAGATCAGTTTATAAGCCTCTTATGTGTTCTGCTATGCTGATTTTAGTCTCTCAGCATACCGGAGCACGCGACATAGCTTTGCAGACGATAAATGTAACCCTTTCAGAGAGAACAGCGGCCAATGTGACGATCTAGCTTTAAGCCGATGAGATAACAAATGACGAAAACGGACGAATTTCTCAGGTTTTTACTGTATATGAACACTTTTCACTCTGTCCCGTGCAACGCGGCTGTTAGACCTCCCATCATACAAAATCTTAAGGTCCTAGCTCATGTGCAAGCCACCAAAGCCAGCTAAAAAGTCAATAATCGATATCTAAAACTTGTATTGTATTACCTCTTACTGGCTATTAAATCAACTTAGAAGCTTCATCTGTGTTCTACTATGGTGCTTTTAGCGTCTCCGCATACCGCAGCACGCGACATAGCTTTGCAGACGATAAATATAACCTTTTCAGAGAGAAGACCGGCCAATGTGACGAGCTAGCTAAAAGCCGATTCGATAACAAATGATGAAAACGTACGGAATTCTCAGGTTTTCACTACATATGAACACTTTTCACATTCTCCCGTGCAACGCGGCTGCTAGTGCTATTATTATGCAAAATCTTTAGGTTTTAGCGCATGTGCAATGCACCAAAGCCGGCTAAAAAGTCAATAATCGATAACTAAAACTTGAATTGCCCTACTTCTCACTGGCTATTACATCAACTTAGAAGCTTCATCTGTGTTCTACTATGGTGCTTTAGTATCACAGCATACCGCAGCACGCGACATAGCTCTGCAGACGATAAATGTAACCGTTTCAGAGCGAAGCACGGCCAATGTGACGATCTGGTTTCAAGTCGATTCGATAACAAATGACGAATGCGGATGGATTTCTCAGGTTTTTACTACATATGAACACTTTTCACATCCTCCCATGCAACGCGGCTGCTAGTCATTCTTTCATGCAAAATCTTAAGGTCGTAGCTCATGTGCAAGGCTCCTAAGAAGGGTAAAAAGTCAATAATCGATAACTAAAACTTGAATTGTCCTACTTCTTACTGGTTATTACATCAACTTAGAAGCTTCATCTGTGTTCTAATATGGTGTTTTTAGTGACCCCGCATACCGCAGCACGCGACATAGCATTACAGACGATAAATGTAATCGTTTCAGAGAGAAGAGCGGCCAATGTGACGATCTGGCTTTAAGTCCATTTGATAACAAATGACGAAAACGGACGGATTTCTCAGGTTTTTTCTACATATTAACACTTTTCACATTCTCCCATGCAACGCTGCTGCTATTCATCCTTTCATGCAAAATCTTAAGGTCGTAGCTTATGTCCAAGGCACCAAAGAAGGGTAAAATGTCAATAATCGATAACTAAAACTTGAATTGTCCTACATCTTACTGGCTATTACATTAACTTAGAAGCTTCATCTGTGTTCTACTATGGTGTTTTTAGTGACCCCGCATACCGCAGCACGCGACATAGCATTACAGACGATAAATGTAGCCGTTTCAGAGAGAAGAGCGGCCAATGTGACGATCTGTCTTTAAGTCCATTCGATAACAAATGACGAAAACGGACGGATTTCTCAGGTTTTTACTACATATGAACACTTTTCACATTCTCCCGTGCAACGCGGCTGCTAGACCTCCCATCATGTAAAATCGTACGGTCGTAGCTCATGTCGAAGGCACCAAAGCAGGCTCAACAGTAAACAATCGATATCTAAAACTTGTATTGTATTACATCTTACTGGTTATTACATCAACTTAGAAGCTTAATCTGTGTTCTACTAAGGTGTTTTTAGTGACCCCGCATACAGCAGCCCGCGACATAGTTTTGCAGACGATTAATGTAACCATTTCAGAGAGAAAAGCGGCAAATCTGACGATCTATCTTTAAGTCCATTGGAAAACAAGTGACGAAAACGGACGGATTTCACAGGTTTTTACTACATATGAACACTTTGCACATTCTCCCGTCCAACAGGGGGGGGGGGCTAGTTCTCCTTTCATGCAAAATCTTAAGGTCATAGCTAATATCCAAGGCACCAAAGCCTGCTAAAAAGTCAATAATCGATAAATAAAACTTGAATTGTACTACTTCTTACTGCCTATTACATCAACTTAAAAGTTTCATCTTTGTTCTACTATGGAGCTTTTAGTTTCTCCGCATACCGCAGCACGCGACATATCTTTGCAGACGATAAATGTAACCGATTCAGAGAGAAAAACGGCAAATCTGACGATGTATCTCAGGTTTTTACTACATATGAACCCGTTTCACATTCTCCTGTGCAACGGGGGGGCTAGTCCTCCTTTCATGCAAAATCTTAAGGTCCTAGCTCATGTCAAAGGCACCAAAGCCGGCTAAAAAGTCAATAATCGATAACTAAAACTTGAATTGTACTACTTCTTATTGGCTATTACATTAACTTACAAGCTTCATCAGTGTTCTACTGTGGTGTTTTTAGTGACCCGCATACCGCAGCGCGAGACCTAGCTTTTCAGACGATAAATGTAAATGTTTCAGAGAGAAGAGCGGCCAATGTGACGATATGGCATTAAGTCGATTCGATAACTAATGACGAAAACGGACGGATTTCTCAGGTTTTTACTACATATGAACACTTTTCACATTCTCCCGTGCAACGCGGCTGCTAGACCTCTTTTCCTGCATAATCTTAAGGTCCTAACTAATGTCCAAGGCACAAGAGCCTGCTAAAAAGTCAATAATCGATAACTAAAACTTGAATTGTACTACTTCTTACTGGCTATTACATCAACTTAGGAGCTTCATCTGTGTTCTAATAAGGTGTTTTTAGTGACCCCGCATACCGCAGCACGTGACATAGCTTTGCAGACGATAAATGTAACAGTTTCAGGGAGAAGAGCGGCCAATGTGACGATCTAGCTTCAAGCCGATGACATACCAAATGACGAAAACGGACGGATTTCTCAGGTTTTTACTACATATGAACACTTTTCACTCTCTCCGGTGCAACGCGGCTGCTAGACCTACCATCATGCAAAATCGTACGGTCCTAGCTCATGTCGAAGGCACCAAAGCCGGCTCAAAAGTCAACTATCGATATATAAAACTTGAATTGTACTACTTCTTACTGGCCATTACATCAGCTTAGAAGCTTCAACTGTGTTCTACTAAGGTGTTTTTAGTGACCCCGCATACCGCAGCCCGTTACATAGTTTTGCAGACGACTAACGTAACCATTTCAGAGAGAAAAGCGGCAAATCTGACGATGTATCGTTAAGTCCATTCGATAGCAAATGACGAAAACGGACGGATTTCTCAGGTTTTTACTACATATGAACACTTTTCACATTCTCCGGTGCAACGCGGCTGCTAGTCCTCTTTTCATGCAAAATCTTAAGGTCCTGGCTCATGTCGAACGCAACAAAGCCGCCTAAAAAGTCAATAATCGATAACTAAAACTTGAATTGTACTACTTCTTATTTTCTATTACATCCACTTAGAAGCTTCATCTGTGTTCTACTGTTGTGTTTTAGTATCACAGCATACCGCAGCACGCCTTATAGCTTCGCAGACGATAAATGTAACCGTTTCAGAGAGAAGAGCGGCCAATTTGACGATCTGGCTTTAAGTCGATTCGATAACAGATGACGAAACGGACGGATATATCAGGTTTTTACTACATATGAACACTTTTCAAATTCTCCCATGCAACGCGGTTGCTAGTCCTCCTTTCATGCAAAATCTTAAGGTCGTAGCTGATGTCCAATGCACCAAAGAAGGGTAAAAAGCCAATAATCGATAACTAAAACTTGAAATGTACTACATCTTATTGGCTCTTACATCTACTTAGAAGCTTCATCTGTGGTCTGCTATGCTGCCTTTAGAGTCTCCGCATACCGGAGCACGCGACATAGCTTTGAAGACGATAAATGTAAGCGTTTCAAAGAGAAGAGCGGCCAATGTGACGATCTGGCTTTATGCCGATTCTACAACAAATGACGAAAACGGACGGATTTCTCAGGTTTTTACTACATATGAACACTTTTCACATTCTTCCGTGCAACGCGGCTGCTAGTCCTCTTTTCATGCAAAATTTTAAGGTCCTAGCTCATGTGCAAGGCACCAAAGCCGGCTAAAAAGTCAATATTCGATAACTAAAACTTGAATTGTACTACTTCTTATTGGCTATTACATCAACTTAGAAGCTTCTTCTGTGTTCTACTATGGTGCTTTTAGTGTCTCCGCATACCGCAGCACGCGACATAGCTTTGCAGACGATAAATGTAATCCGTTAAAGGAGAAGAGCGGCTAATGTGTAAATCTGGCTTGAAGTCGATTCAATAAAAATTGACGAAAACGGACGGATTTCTCAGGTTTTTACTACATATGAACACATTTCACATCCTCCCATGCAACGCGGCTGCTAGTCCTCCTTTCATGCAAAAGCTTTAGGTTCCAGCTCATGTCCAATGCACCAAAGAAGGGTAAAAAGTCAATAATCGATAACTAAAACTTGAATAGTACTACTTCTTACTGGCTATTACATCAACTTAGAAGCTTCATCTGTGTTCTACTAAGGTGTTTTTAGTGGCCCCAAAAACCGCAGCACGTGACATAGCTTTGCAGACGATAAATGTAACCGTTTCAAAGAGAAGAGCGGCCACTGTGACGATCTGGCTTTAAGTCGATTCTATAACAAATGACGAAAACGGACGGATTTCTCAGGTTTTTACTACATATGAACACTTTTCACATTCTTCCGTGCATCGCGGCTGCTAGTCCTCTTTTCATGCAAAATTTTAAGGTCCTAGCTCATGTGCATGGCACCAAAGCCTGCTAAAAAGTCAATAATCGATAACTAAAACTTGAATTGTACTACTTCTTACTGGCCATTACATCAACTTAGAAGCTTCATATGTGTTCTACTGTGGTGCTTTTTGTGTATCTGCATACCGTAGCGCGACATAGTTTTGCAAACGATTAATGTAACCGTTTCAGAGAGAAGAGCGGCCAATGTGACGATTTATCTTTAAGGCTAATCGATATCAAATGTCAAAAACGGTCGGATTTCTCAGTTTTTTACTACATATGATCACTTTTCACTTTCTCCCGTGCAACACGGCTGCTAGTCCTTCTTTCATACAAAATCTTAAGGTCCTAGCTCATGACCAAGGCACCAAAGAAGGGTAAAAAGTCAATAATCGATAACTAAAACTTGAATAGTACTACTTCTTACTGGCTATTACATCAACTTAGAAGCTTCATCTGTGTTCTACTAAGGTGTTTTTAGTGGCCCCAAAAACCGCAGCACGTGACATAGCTTTGCAGACGATAAATGTAACCGTTTCAAGGAGAAGGGAGCTAATATGATCTAGCTTTAAGCAGATGTGATAACAAATGACGAAAACGGACGGATTTCTCAGGTTATTACTGAATACTTTTCACTCTCTCTCGTGCAACGCGGCTGCTAGTCCTCCTTTCATGCAAAATCTTAAGGTCGTAGCTCATGTCCAAGGTACCAAAGAGTGGTAAAAAGTCATTAAATGATAATTAAAACTTGAATTGTACTACTTCTTATTGGCTATTACATCAACATAGAAACTTCATCTGTGTTCTATTATGGTGCTTTTAGTGTCTCCGCATACCACAGCACGCGACATAGCTTTGCAGCCGATGAATGAACGGTTTCCGAGAGAAGAGCGGCCTATGTGACGATCTGGCTTTAAGTCGATTTGATAACAAATGACGAAAACGGACGAATTTCTCAGGTTTTTAATACATATGAACACTTTTCACATTCTCAAGTGCAACTCGGCTGCTAGTCATCTTTTCATGCAAAATCGTAAGGTCCTAGCTCATGTCCAAGGCACCAAAGAAGGGTAAAAAGGCAATAAACGATAACTAAAAATTGAATTGTTCTACTACTTACTGCCTATTACATCAACTTAGAAGCTTCTTCTGTGTTCTAATATGGTGCTTGTAGTGTCTCCGCATACCGCAGCACGCGACATAGCTTTGCAGACGATAAATGTAATCCTTTCAGGGAGAAGAGCGGCTAATGTGTAAATCTGGCTTGAAGTCGATTCAATAACAAATGACGAAAACGGACGGATTTCTCAGGTCTTTACTACATATGAACACATTTCACATCCTCCCATGCCACGCGGCTGCTAGTCCTCCTTTCATGCAAAATCTTAAGGTCTTAGATTATGTCCAAGGCATCAAAGTAAGGTAAAAAGACATTAATCGATAATTAAATTTGAATTGTACTGCTTCTTACTGGCTATTAGGTCAACTTAGAAGCCTCTTATGAGTTCTTCTATGCTGCTTTAAGTCTCTCCGCATACCGGAGCACGAGACATAGCTTTGCAGACGATAAATGTAACCGTTTCAGAGAGAAGAACGGCCTATGTGACGATCTGGCTTTAAGTCGATTTGATAACAAATGACGAAAACGGACGAATTTCTCAGGTTTTTACAACATATGAACACTTTTCACATTCTCAAGTGCAACTCGGCTGCTAGTCATCTTTTCATGCAAAATCTTAAGGTCCTAGCTCCTGTCCAAGGCGCCAAAGAGGGGTAAAAAGGCAATAAACGATAACTAAAAATTGAATTGTACTACTACTTACGACCTATTACATCAACTTAGAAGCTTCTTCTGTGTTCTAATATGGTACTTGTAGTGTCTCCGCATACCGCAGCACGCGACATAGCTTTGCAGACAATAAATGTAACCGTTTCAGGGAGAAGAGCGGCCAATGTGACGATCTGGTTATAAGTCGATTCGATAACAAATGAGGAATGCTGACGGATTTCTCAGGTTTTTACTACATATGATCACTTTTCACTTTCTCCCGTGCAACACGGCTGCTAGTCCTTCTTTCATACAAAATCTTAAGGTCCTAGCTCATGTCCAATGCACCAAAGAAGGGTAAAAAGTCAATAACCGATAACTAAAACTTAAATTGTACTGCTTCTTACTGGCTATTACATCAACTTAAAAGCCTCTTGTGTGTTCTGCTATGCTGCTTTTAGTGTCTCCGCATACCGCAGCACGCGACATAGATTTGCAGACGATAAATGTAACCGTTCCAGAGAGAAGACGAGCAAGCTAAAAGCCGATTCGATACCAAATGACGAAAACGTACTGATTTCTCAGGTTTTTACTACATGTGAACACTTTTCACATTCTCCCGTGCAACGCGGCTGCTAGTGCTATTTTCATGAAAAATCTTAAGGTCCTAGCTCATGTGCAAGGCGCCAAAGCCGGCTAAAAAGTCAATAATCGATAACTAAAACTTGAATTGTACTACTTCTTATTGGCTATTACATCAACTTAGAAGCTTCATCTGTGTTATACTATGGTGCTTTTAGTGTCTCCGCATACCGCAGCACGCGACATAGCTTTGTAAACGATAAATGTAACCGTTTCAGAGAGAAGAGCGGCCTATGTAGTGATCTGGCTTTAAGTCGAATTGACAACAAATGACGAAAACGGACGGATTTCTAAGGATTTTTCTACATATTAACACTTTTCACATTCTCCCATGCAACGCGGTTGCTAGTCATCCTTTCATGCAAAATCGTAAGGTCCTAGCTAATGTCCAATGCACCAAAGAAGGGTAAAAAGTCAATAATCGATAACTAAAACTTGAAGTGTACTACTTCATACTGCGTATTACATCAACTTAGAAGCTTCATCTGTGTTCTGCTAATGTGTTTTTAATGAACCCGCATACCGCAGCACGCGACATAGCTTTGCAGACGATAAATGTAACCGTTTCAGAGATAAGAGCGGCCAATGTGACGATCTGGCTTTAAGTCGATTCGATAACAAATGACGAAAACGGACGGATTTCTCAGGTTTTTACTACATATGAACACTTTTCACATTCTACCGTGCAACGCGGCTGCTAGTCCTCTTCTCATGCAAAATCTTAAGGTCGTAGCTCATGTGCAAGGCACCAAAGCCGGCTAAAAAGTCAATAATCGATACCTAAAGCTTGAATTGTACTACTTCTTACTGGCCATTACATCAACTTTGAAGCTTCGTCTGTGTTCTACTAAGGTGTTTATATTGACCCCGCATACCGCAGCACGCGACATAGCTTTGTAGACGACAAATGTATCCGTTTCAGAGAGAAGAGCGGCCAATGTGATGATCTAGCTTTAAGTCGATTCGGTAACAAATGACGAAAACGGACGAATTTCTCAGGTTTTTACTACATATGGACACATTCACATTCTCCCGTGCAACGCGGCTGCTAGTCCTCTTCTCATGCAAAATCGTACGCTCCTAGCTCATGTCCAAGGCACCAAAGCCGGCTAAAAAGTCAATAATCGATATCTAAAACTTGTATTGTATTACTTCTTACTGGCTATTACATGAACTAAGAAGCTTCATCTTTGTTCTATTAAGGTGTTTTTAGTGACCCCGCATACCGCAGCACGCGACATAGCTTTGCGGACGATAAGTGTAACCGTTGCAGAGATAAGAGCGGCAAATGTGACGATCTGGCTTTAAGTCGATTCGATAACAAATGACGAAAACGGACGGATTTCTCAGGTTTTTACTACATTTGAACACTTTTCCTTCTCTCCCGTGGAACGCGGCAGCTAGTCCTCTTTTTATGCAAAAGCGTAGGGTCGTATCTCATGTCCAAGACACCAAAGACGGCTAATAAGTCAATAATCGACAACTAAATCTTGAATTGCACTACTTCTTACTGGCTATTACATCAACTTAGAAGCTTCATCTGTGTCTTACTCTATTGCTTTTAGTGTCTGCACATACCACAGCACGCGACGTAGCTTTGCAAACGATAAATGTAACCGTTTCAGAGAGAAGAGCGGCCAATGTGACGATCTGCCTTTAAGTCGATTCGATAACAAATGACGAAAACGGACGGTTTTGTCAGGTTTTTACTACATATGAACACTTTTCACATTCTCCCATGCAACGCGGGTGCTACTCTTTCTTTCATGCAAAATCTTAAGGTCTTAGCTCAAGGCCAATGCAATAAAAGCCGGCAAAAAGTCAATACTCGATAACTAAATCTTGAATTGTACTGTTTCTTACTGGCTACTACATGAACTTAGAAGCTTCATCTGTGTTCTACTACGGTGTATTTCGTGACCCCGCATACCGCAGCGCGCGACTTAGCTTTGCAGACGATAAATGTAACCGTTTCAGACTGAAGAGCGGCCAATGTGACGATCTGGCTTTAAGTCGATTCGATAACAAACGACGAAAACGGACTGATTTCTCTGGTTTTTACTACAAATGAACACTTTTCACATCCTCCCATGCAACTCGGCTGCTAGTCCTCCTTTCATGCAGAATCTCAAGGTCCTAGCTCATGTCCAAGGCACCAAAGCCAGCAAAAAAGTCAATAATCGATACCTAAAACTTGAATTGTACCACTTCTTACTGGCTATTACATCAACTTAGAAGCTTCATCTGTATTCTACTATGGTGCTATTAGTGTCGCCACATACCGCAGCACGCGACATAGCTTTGCAGACGATAAGTACAACCGTTTCAGAGAGAAGAGCGGCCAATGTGACGACCTAGCTTTAAGTCGATTCGATAACAAATGACGAAAACGCACGGATTTCTCAGGTTTTTACTACATATGAACACTTTTCACATTCTCCCATGCAACTCGGCTGCTAGTCCTCCTTTCATGCAGAATCTTAAGGTCCTAGCTCATGACTAAGGCACTAAAGACAACTATAAAGTCAATAATCGATACCTAAAACTTGAATTGTACTACTTCTTACTGGCTATTACATCAACTTCGAAGCTTCATCTGTGTTCTGCTATAGTACTTTTAGTGTCTCCACATACCGCAGCAAGCGACATAGCTTTGCAGACGATAAGTACAACCGTTTCAGAGAGAAGAGCGGCCAGTGTGACGATCTGGCTTTAAGTCGATTCGATAACAAATGACGAAAGCGGACGGATTTCTAAGGTTTTTACTACATATGAACACTTTTCACAATCTACCGTGCTACGCGGCTTCTAGTCCTCCTTTCATGCAAAATCTTAAGTTCCTAGCTCATGTCCAAGGCACCAAAGAAGGGTAAAAAGTCAATAATCGATACCTAAAACTTGAATTGTACTACTTCTTACTGGCTATTACATCAACTTAGAAGCTTCATCTGTGTTCTACTATGGTGATTTTAGTGTCTCCGCACACCGCAGCACGCGACATAGCTTTGCAGACGATTAATGTAACCGTTTCAGACAGAAGAGCCGCCAATCTGACGATCTGGCTTTAACTCGATTCGATAACATATGACGAAAACGGACGGATTTCTCAGGTTTTTACTACATATGAACACTTTTTACATTCTCGCGTGCAACGCGGCTGCTCGTCCTCCTTTCATGCAAAATCTTAAGTTCCTAGCTCATGTCCAAGGCACCAAAGAAGGGTAAAAAGTCAATAATCGATACCTAAATCTTGAATTGTACTACTTCTTACTGGCAATTACATCAACTTAGAAGTTTCGTCTGTGTTCTACTATGGAGCTTTTAGTGTCTCCGCATACCGCAGCACGCGACCTAGCTTTGCAGAAAATAAATGTAAATGTTTCAGACAGAAGAGCGGCCAATGTGACGGTCTGGCTTTAAGTCGATTCGACAACAAATGACGAACACGGACGGATTTCTCAGGTTTTTACTACATATAAACACTTTTCACATTCACCCGTGCAACGCGGCTGCTAGTCCTCCTTTCATGCAAAATTTTAAGTTCCTAGCCCATGTCCAAGGCACCAAAGAAGGGTAAAAAGTCAATAATCGATACCTAAAACTTGAATTGTACTACTTCTTACTGGCTATTACATCAACTTAGAAGTTTCATCTGTGTTCTACTATGGACCTATTAGTGTCTCCGCATACCGCAGCAGGCGACGTAACTTTGCAGACGATAAGTACAACCGTTTCAGAGAGAAGAGCGGCCAATGTGGCGATCTGGCATTAAGTCGATTCGATAACAAATGACGAATACTGACGGTTTTCTAAGGCTTTTACTACATATGAAAACTTTTCACATTCTCCCGTGCAACGCGGCTGCTAGTCCTCCTTTCATGCAAAATCTTAAGTTCCTAGCTCATGTCCAAGCCACCAAAGAAGGGTAAAAGGTCAATAATCGATACCTAAAACTTGAATTGTACTGCTTCTTACTGGCTATTACATCAACTTAGAAGCTTCATCTGTGTTCTACTATGGTTCTTTTAGTGTCTCCGCATACCGCAGCACGCGACATAGCGTTGCATACGATAAATGTAACCGTTTCAGACGGAAGAGCGGCCAGTGTGACAATCTGGCTTTAAGTCGATTCGATAACAAATGACGAAAACGGACGGATTTCTAAGGTTTTTACTACATATGAACACTTTTCACAATCTCCAGTGCTACGCGGCTTCTAGTCCTCCTTTCATGCAATATCTTAAGTTACTAGCTCATGTCCAAGGCACCAAAGCCAGCTAAAAAGTCAAAAATCGATACCTAAAACTTGAATTGTACTACTTCTTACTGGCTATTACATCAACTTAGAAGCTTCATCTGTGTTCTACTATGGTGCTTTTAATGTCTCCGCATACAGCAGCACGCGACATAGCTTTGCAGACGATAAGTGCAACCGTTTCAGAGAGAAGAGTCGCCAATGTGACGATCTGGCTTTAAGTCGATTCGATAACAAATGAAGAACACGGACGGATTTCTCAGGTGTTTACTACATATGAACACTTTTCACATTCTCCCGTGCAACGCGGCTGCTAGTCCTCCTTTCATGCAAAATCCTAAGTTCCTAGCTCATGTCCAAGGCACCAAAGAAGGGTAAAAAGTCAATAATTGATACCTAAAACGTCAATGGTACTACTTCTTACTAACTATTAAATCAAATTTGAAGTTTCATCTGTGTTCTACTATGGAGCTTTTAGTGTCTCCGCATACCGCAGCACGCGACCTAGCTTTGCAGAAAATAAATGTAAATGTTTCAGATAGAAGAGCGGCCAATGTGACGGTCTGGCTTTAAGTCGATTCGTCAACAAATGACGAACACGAACGGATTTCTCAGGTTTTTACTACATATGAACACTTTTCACATTCACCCGTGCAACGCGGCTGCTAGTCCTCCTTTCATGCAAAATCTTAAGTTCCTAGCCCATGTCCAAGGCACCAAAGAAGGGTAAAAGGTCAATAATCGATACCTAAAACTTGAATTTTACTACTTCTTACTGACTATTACATCAAGTTAGAAGTTTCATCTGTGTTCTACTATGGACCTATTAGTGTCTCCGCGTACCGCAGCAGGCGACATAACTTTGCAGACGATAAGTACAACCGTTTCAGAGAGAAGAGCGGCCAATGTGGCGATCTGGCTTTTAGTCGATTCGATAACAAATGACGAAAACTGACGGATTTATAAGGCGCTTACTACATATGAAAACTTTTCACATTCTCCCGTGCAACGCGGCTGCTAGTCCTCCTTTCATGCAAAATCTTAAGTTCCTAGCTCATGTCCAAGGTACCAAAGCCAGCAAAAAAGTCAATAATCGGTAACTAAAACTTGAATTGTACTACTTCTTATTGGGTATTACATCAACTTAGAAGCTTCATCTGTGTTCTACTATGGTGCTTTTAGTGTCTCCGCACACCGCAGCACGCGACATAGCTTTGCAGACGATAAATGCAACCGTTTCAGACAGAAGAGCCGCCAATGTGACGATCTGGCTTTAAGTCGATTCGATAACAAATGACGAAAACGGACGGATTTCTCAGGTTTTTACTACATATGAACACTTTTCACATTCTCCCGTGCAACGCGGCTGCTAGTCCTCCTTTCATGCAAAATTTTAAGTTCCTAGCTCATGTCCAAGCCACCAAAGAAGGGTAAAAGGTCAATAATGGATACCTAAAACTTGAATTGTACTGCTTCTTACTGGCTATTACATCAACTTAGAAGCTTCATCTGTGTTCTACTATGGTTCTTTTAGTGTCTCCGCATACCGCAGCACGCGACATAGCGTTGCATACGATAAATGTAACCGTTTCAGAGAGAAGAGCGGCCAATGTGGCGATCTGGCTTTAAGTCGATTCGATAACAAATGACGAAAACTGACGGATTTATAAGGCGCTTACTACAAATGAACACTTTTCACATCCTCCCATGCAACTCGGCTGCTAGTCCTCCTTTCATGCAGAATCTCAAGGTCCTAGCTCATGTCCAAGGCACCAAAGCCAGCAAAAAAGTCAATAATCGATACCTAAAACTTGAATTGTACTACTTCTTACTGGCTATTACATCAACTTAGAAGCTTCATCTGTATTCTACTATGGTGCTATTAGTGTCGCCACATACCGCAGCACGCGACATAGCTTTGCAGACGATAAGTACAACAGTTTCAGAGAGAAGAGCGGCCAATGTGACGACCTAGCTTTAAGTCGATTCGATAACAAATGACGAAAACGCACGGATTTCTCAGGTTTTTACTACATATGAACACTTTTCACATTCTCCCATGCAACTCGGCTGCTAGTCCTCCTTTCATGCAGAATCTTAAGGTCCTAGCTCATGTCTAAGGCACTAAAGACAACTATAAAGTCAATAATCGATACCTAAAACTTGAATTGTACTACTTCTTACTGGCTATTACATCAACTTCGAAGCTTCATCTGTGTTCTGCTATAGTACTTTTAGTGTCTCCACATACCGCAGCAAGCGACATAGCTTTGCAGACGATAAGTACAACCGTTTCAGAGAGAAGAGCGGCCAGTGTGACGATCTGGCTTTAAGTCGATTCGATAACAAATGACGAAAACGAACGGATTTCTCAGGTTTTTACTACATATGAACACTTTTCACATTCTCCCGTGCAACTCGGCTGCTAGTACTCCTTTCATGCAGAATCTTAAGGCCCTAGCTCATGTCCAAGGCACCAAAGCCAGCTAAAAAGTCAATAATCGAAACCTAAAACTTGAATTGTACTACTTTTTACTGGCTATTACATCAATTTAGAAGTTTCATCTGTGTTCTACTATGAAGCTTTTAGTGTCTCCGCATACCGCAGCACGAGACATAGCTTTGCAGACGATAAGTACAACAGTCTCAGAGAGAAGAGCGGCCGATGTGACGATCTGGCTTTAAGTCGATTCGATAACAAATGACGAAAGCGGACGGATTTCTAAGGTTTTTACTACATATGAACACTTTTCACAATCTACCGTGCTACGCGGCTTCTAGTCCTCCTTTCATGCAAAATCTTAAGTTCCTAGCTCATGTCCAAGGCACCAAAGAAGGGTAAAAAGTCAATAATCGATACCTAAATCTTGAATTGTACTACTTCTTACTGGCAATTACATCAACTTAGAAGTTTCGTCTGTGTTCTACTATGGAGCTTTTAGTGTCTCCGCATACCGCAGCACGCGACCTAGCTTTGCAGAAAATAAATGTAAATGTTTCAGACAGAAGAGCGGCCAATGTGACGGTCTGGCTTTAAGTCGATTCGACAACAAATGACGAACACGGACGGATTTCTCAGGTTTTTACTACATATAAACACTTTTCACATTCACCCGTGCAACGCGGCTGCTAGTCCTCCTTTCATGCAAAATTTTAAGTTCCTAGCCCATGTCCAAGGCACCAAAGAAGGGTAAAAAGTCAATAATCGATACCTAAAACTTGAATTGTACTACTTCTTACTGGCTATTACATCAACTTAGAAGTTTCATCTGTGTTCTACTATGGACCTATTAGTGTCTCCGCATACCGCAGCACGCGACATAGCGTTGCATACGATAAATGTAACCGTTTCAGACGGAAGAGCGGCCAGTTTGACAATCTGGCTTTAAGTCGATTCGATAACAAATGACGAAAACGGACGGATTTCTAAGGTTTTTACTACATATGAACACTTTTCACAATCTCCAGTGCTACGCGGCTTCTAGTCCTCCTTTCATGCAATATCTTAAGTTACTAGCTCATGTCCAAGGCACCAAAGCCAGCTAAAAAGTCAAAAATCGATACCTAAAACTTGAATTGTACTACTTCTTACTGGCTATTACATCAACTTAGAAGCTTCATCTGTGTTCTACTATGGTGCTTTTAATGTCTCCGCATACAGCAGCACGCGACATAGCTTTGCAGACGATAAGTGCAACCGTTTCAGAGAGAAGAGTCGCCAATGTGACGATCTGGCTTTAAGTCGATTCGATAACAAATGAAGAACACGGACGGATTTCTCAGGTGTTTACTACATATGAACACTTTTCACATTCTCCCGTGCAACGCGGCTGCTAGTCCTCCTTTCATGCAAAATCCTAAGTTCCTAGCTCATGTCCAAGGCACCAAAGCCAGCTAAAAAGTCAATAATCGATACTTAAAACTTGAATTGTACTACTTCTTACTGGCTATTACATCAACTTAGAAGTTTCATCTGTGTTCTACTATGGAGCTTTTAGTGTCTCCGCATACCGCAGCATGCGACATTGCTTTGCAGACGATAAATGTAACCGTTTTAGACAAGAGAGCGCCCAATGAGACGATCTGGCTTTAAGTCGATTCGATAACAAATGCCGTAAGCGGACGGATTTCTAAGGTTATGACTACATATGAACACTTTTCAAATTCTCCCAAGCAACTCGGCTTCTAGTCCTCCTTTCATGCATAATCTTAAGGACCTAGCTCATGTCCAAGGCACCAAAGCCAGCTACAAAGTCAATTATCGATAACTAAAACTTGAATTGTACTACTACTTACTAGCTATTATATCAACTTAGAAGCTTCATCTGTGTTCTACTATGGTGCTTTTAGTGTCTCCACATACCGCAGCACGCGACATTGCTTTGCAGACGATAAATGTAACCGTTTCAGCGGATAGAGCGGCAAATGTGACGATCTGGCTATAAGTCGATTCGATAACAAATGACGAAAACGGACGGATTTGTCCGGTTTTTACTACATATGAACACTTTTCACATTGTCCCGTGCAATTCGGCTGCTAGTCCTCCTTTCATGCAAAATTTTTAGGTCGTAGCTCATGTCCAAGGCACCAAAGCCAGCTAAATAGTCAATAATCGGTAACTAAAACTTGAATTGTACTACTTCTTACTGGCTATTACATCAACTTAGAAGCGTCATGTGTGTTCTACTATGGTGCTTTTAGTGTCTCCGCATACCGCAGCATGCGACATAGCTTTGCAGACGATAAGTACAACCGTTTCAGAGAGATGAGCGACCAATGTGACGATCTGGCTTTAAGTCGTTTCGATAACAAATGACGAAAACGGACGGATTTCTTAGGTATTTACTACATATGAACACTTTTCACACTCTCCCGTGCTACGCGGCTTCTAGTCTTCCTTTCATGCAAAATCGTAAGTTCCTAGCTCATGTCCAAGGCACCAAAGAAGGGTAAAAAGTCAATAATCGATACCTAAAACTTGAATTGTACTACTTCTTACTGGCTATTACATCAACTCAGAAGCTTCAACTGTGTTCTACTATGGTGCTTTTAGTGTCTCCGCATACCATAGCACGCGACATAGCTTTACAGACAATAAGTACAACCGTTTCAGAGAGATGAGCGGCTAATGTGACGATCTGGATTTAAGTCGATTCGATAACAAATGACGAAAAGGAACGGATTTCTCAGGTTTTTACTACATAAGAACACTTTTCACATTCTCCCGTGCTACGCGGCTGCTAGTCCTCCTTTCATGCAAAATTTTAAGTTCCTAGCTCATGTCCAAGCCACCAAAGAAGGGTAAAAAGTCAATAATCGATACCTAAAACTTGAATTGTACTGCTTCTAACTGGCTATTACATCAACTTAGAAGCTTCATCTGTGTTCTACTATGGTTCCTTTAGTGTCTTCGCATACCGCAGCACGCGACATAGGTTGCATACGATAAATGTAACCGTTTCAGACGGAAGAGCGGCCAATATGACGATCTGGCTTTAAGTCGATTCGATAACAAATGACGAAAACGGACGGATTTCTAAGGTTTTTACTACATATGAACACTTTTCACAATCTCCCGTTCTACGCGGCTTCTAGTCCTTCTTTCGTGCAAAATCTTAAGTTCCTAGCTCATGTCCAAGGCACCAAAGCCAGCTAAAAAGTCAAAAATCGATACCTAAAACTTGAATTGTACTACTTCTTACTGCTATTACATCAACTTAGAAGCTTCATCTGTGTTCTACTATGGTGCTTTTAGTGTCTCCGCATGCAGCAGCACGCGACATAGCTTTGCAGACGATAAGTACAACCGTTTCAGAGAGAAGAGCGGCCAATGTGACGATCTGGCTTTAAGTCGATACGATAACAAATGAAGAACACGGACGGATTTCTCAGGTTTTTACTACATATGAACACTTTTGACATTCTCCCGCGCAACGCGGCTGCTAGTAATCCTTTCGTGCAAAATCTTAAGTTCCTAGCTCATGTCCAAGCCACCAAAGAAGGGTAAAAGGTCAATAATGGATACCTAAAACTTGAATTGTACTGCTTCTTACTGGCTATTACGTCAACTTAGAAGCTTCATCTGTGTTCTACTATGGTTCTTTTAGTGTCTCCGCATACCGCAGCACGCGACATAGCGTTGCATACGATAAATGTAACCGTTTCAGACGGAAGAGCGGCCAATGTGACAATCTGGCTTTGAGTCGATTCGATAACATATGACGAAAACTGACGGATTTCTAAGGCTTTTACTACATATGAAAACTTTTCACATTCTCCCGTGCAACGCGGCTGCTAGTCCTCCTTTCATGCAAAATCTTAAGTTCCTAGCTCATGTCCAAGGCACCAAAGCCAGCAAAAAAGTCAATAATCGGTAACTAAAACTTGAATTGTACTACTTCTTCTTGGGTATTACATCAACTTAGAAGCTTCATCTGTGTTCTACTATGGTGCTTTTAGTGTCTCCGCAGACCGCAGCACGCGACATAGCTTTGCAGACGATAAATGCAACCGTTTCAGACAGAAGAGCCGCCAATGTGACGATCTGGCTTTAAGTCGATTCGATAACAAATGACGAAAACGGACGGATTTCTCAGGTTTTTACTACATATGAACACTTTTCACATTCTCCCGTGCAACGCGGCTGCTAGTCCTCCTTTCATGCAAAATCTTAAGTTCCTAGCTCATGTCCAAGCCACCAAAGAAGGGTAAAAGGTCAATAATGGATACCTAAAACTTGAATTGTACTGCTTCTTACTGGCTATTACATCAACTTAGAAGCTTCATCTGTGTTCTACTATGGTTCTTTTAGTGTCTCCGCATACCGCAGCACGCGACATAGCGTTGCATACGATAAATGTAACCGTTTCAGACGGAAGAGCGGCCAATGTGACAATCTGGCTTTAAGTCGATTCGATAACAAATGACAAAAACGGACGGATTTCTAAGGTTTTTACTACATATGAACACTTTTCACAATCTCCCGTGCTACGCGGCTTCTAGTCCTCCTTTCATGCAAAATCTTAAGTTCCTAGCTCATGTCCAAGGCACCAAAGCCAGCTAAAAAGTCAATAATCGATACCTAAAACTTGAATTGTACTACTTCTTACTGGCTATTACATCAACTTAGAAGCTTCATCTGTGTTCTACTATGGTGCTTTTAGTGTCTCCGCATACAGCAGCACGCGACATAGCTTTGCAGACGATAAGTACAACCGTTTCAGAGAGAAGAGCGGCCAATGTGACGATCTGGCTTTAAGTCGATTCGATAACAAATGAAGAACACGGACGGATTTCTCAGGTTTTTACTACATATGAACACTTTTGACATTCTCCCGCGCAACGCGGCTGCTAGTAATCCTTTCGTGCAAAATCTTAAGTTCCTAGCTCATGTCCAAGCCACCAAAGAAGGGTAAAAGGTCAATAATCGATACCTAAAACTTGAATTGTACTGCTTCTTACTGGCTATTACATCAACTTAGAAGCTTCATCTGTGTTCTACTATGGTTCTTTTAGTGTCTCCGCATTCCGCAGCACGCGACATAGCGTTGCATACGATAAATGTAACCGTTTCAGACGGAAGAGCGGCCAATGTGACAATCTGGCTTTAAGTCGATTCGATAACAAATGACGAAAACGGACGGATTTCTAAGGTTTTTACTACATATGAACACTTTTCACAATCTCTCGTGCTACGCGGCTTCTAGTCCTCCTTTCATGCAAAATCTTAAGTTCCTAGCTCATGTCCAAGGCACCAAAGCCAGCTAAAAATTCAAAAATCGATACCTAAAACTTGAATTGTACTACTTCTTACTGGCTATTACATCAATTTAGAAGGTTCATCTGTGTTCTACTATGGTGCTTTTAGTGTCTCCGCATACAGCAGCACGCGACATAGCTTTGCAGACGATAAGTACAACCGTTTCAGAGAGAAGAGCGGCCAATGTACGCACTGGCTTTAAGTCGATTCAATAACAAATGACGAAAACGGACGGATTTCTCAGGTGTTTACTACATATGAACACTTTTCACATTCTCCCGTGCAACGCGGCTGCTAGTCCTCCTTTCATGCAAAATGTCAAGGTTCTAGCTCATGTCCAAGGCACCAAAGCCAGCAAAAAAGTCGATTATCTTTAACTAAAACTTGAATTGTACTACTTCTTACTGGCTATTACATCAACTTAGAAGTTTCATCTGTGTTCTACTATGGAGCTTTTAGTGTCTCCGCATACCGCAGCATGCGACATTGCTTTGCAGACGATAAATGTAACCGTTTTAGACAAGAGAGCGCCCAATGAGACGATCTGGCTTTAAGTCGATTCGATAACAAATGCCGTAAGCGGACGGATTTCTAAGGTTATGACTACATATGAACACTTTTCAAATTCTCCCATGCAACTCGGCTTCTAGTCCTCCTTTCATGCATAATCTTAAGGACCTAGCTCATGTCCAAGGCACCAAAGCCAGCTACAAAGTCAATTATCGATAACTAAAACTTGAATTGTACTACTACTTACTAGCTATTATATCAACTTAGAAGCTTCATCTGTGTTCTACTATGGTTCTTTTAGTGTCTCCGCATACCGCAGCACGCGACATAGCGTTGCATACGATAAATGTAACCGTTTCAGACGGAAGAGCGGCCAATGTGACAATCTGGCTTTGAGTCGATTCGATAACAAATGACGAAAACGGACGGATTTCTCAGGTGTTTACTACATATGAACACTTTTCACATTCTCCCGTGCAACGCGGCTGCTAGTCCTCCTTTCATGCAAAATGTCAAGGTTCTAGCTCATGTCCAAGGCACCAAAGCCAGCAAAAAAGTCGATTATCTTTAACTAAAACTTGAATTGTACTACTTCTTACTGGCTATTACATCAACTTAGAAGCATCATGTGTGTTCTACTATGGTGCTTTTAGTGTCTCCGCATACCGCAGCATGCGACATACCTTTGCAGACGATAAGTACAACCGTTTCAGAGAGATGAGCGACCAATGTGACGATCTGGCTTTAAGTCGTTTCGATAACAAATGACGAAAACGGACGGATTTCTTAGGTATTTACTACATATGAACACTTTTCACACTCTCCCGTGCTACGCGGCTTCTAGTCTTCCTTTCATGCAAAATCGTAAGTTCCTAGCTCATGTCCAAGGCACCAAAGAAGGGTAAAAAGTCAATAATCGATACCTAAAACTTGAATTGTACTACTTCTTACTGGCTATTACATCAACTCAGAAGCTTCAACTGTGTTCTACTATGGTGCTTTTAGTGTCTCCGCATACCATAGCACGCGACATAGCTTTACAGACAATAAGTACAACCGTTTCAGAGAGATGAGCGGCTAATGTGACGATCTGGATTTAAGTCGATTCGATAACAAATGACGAAAAGGAACGGATTTCTCAGGTTTTTACTACATAAGAACACTTTTCACATTCTCCCGTGCTACGCGGCTGCTAGTCCTCCTTTCATGCAAAATTTTAAGTTCCTAGCTCATGTCCAAGCCACCAAAGAAGGGTAAAAAGTCAATAATCGATACCTAAAACTTGAATTGTACTGCTTCTAACTGGCTATTACATCAACTTAGAAGCTTCATCTGTGTTCTACTATGGTTCCTTTAGTGTCTTCGCATACCGCAGCACGCGACATAGGTTGCATACGATAAATGTAACCGTTTCAGACGGAAGAGCGGCCAATATGACGATCTGGCTTTAAGTCGATTCGATAACAAATGACGAAAACGGACGGATTCCTAAGGTTTTTACTACATATGAACACTTTTCACAATCTCCCGTTCTACGCGGCTTCTAGTCCTTCTTTCGTGCAAAATCTTAAGTTCCTAGCTCATGTCCAAGGCACCAAAGCCAGCTAAAAAGTCAAAAATCGATACCTAAAACTTGAATTGTACTACTTCTTACTGCTATTACATCAACTTAGAAGCTTCATCTGTGTTCTACTATGGTGCTTTTAGTGTCTCCGCATGCAGCAGCACGCGACATAGCTTTGCAGACGATAAGTACAACCGTTTCAGAGAGAAGAGCGGCCAATGTGACGATCTGGCTTTAAGTCGATACGATAACAAATGAAGAACACGGACGGATTTCTCAGGTTTTTACTACATATGAACACTTTTGACATTCTCCCGCGCAACGCGGCTGCTAGTAATCCTTTCGTGCAAAATCTTAAGTTCCTAGCTCATGTCCAAGCCACCAAAGAAGGGTAAAAGGTCAATAATGGATACCTAAAACTTGAATTGTACTGCTTCTTACTGGCTATTACGTCAACTTAGAAGCTTCATCTGTGTTCTACTATGGTTCTTTTAGTGTCTCCGCATACCGCAGCACGCGACATAGCGTTGCATACGATAAATGTAACCGTTTCAGACGGAAGAGCGGCCAATGTGACAATCTGGCTTTAAGTCGATTCGATAACATATGACGAAAACTGACGGATTTCTAAGGCTTTTACTACATATGAAAACTTTTCACATTCTCCCGTGCAACGCGGCTGCTAGTCCTCCTTTCATGCAAAATCTTAAGTTCCTAGCTCATGTCCAAGGCACCAAAGCCAGCAAAAAAGTCAATAATCGGTAACTAAAACTTGAATTGTACTACTTCTTCTTGGGTATTATATCAACTTAGAAGCTTCATCTGTGTTCTACTATGGTGCTTTTAGTGTCTCCGCAGACCGCAGCACGCGACATAGCTTTGCAGACGATAAATGCAACCGTTTAAGACAGAAGAGCCGCCAATGTGACGATCTGGCTTTAAGTCGATTCGATAACAAATGACGAAAACGGACGGATTTCTCAGGTTTTTACTACATATGAACACTTTTCACAATCTCTCGTGCTACGCGGCTTCTAGTCGTCCTTTCATGCAAAATCTTAAGTTCCTAGCTCATGTCCAAGGCACCAAAGCCAGCTAAAAATTCAAAAATCGATACCTAAAACTTGAATTGTACTACTTCTTACTGGCTATTACATCAATTTAGAAGGTTCATCTGTGTTCTACTATGGTGCTTTTAGTGTCTCCGCATACAGCAGCACGCGACATAGCTTTGCAGACGATAAGTACAACCGTTTCAGAGAGAAGAGCGGCCAATGTACGCACTGGCTTTAAGTCGATTCAATAACAAATGACGAAAACGGACGGATTTCTCAGGTGTTTACTACATATGAACACTTTTCACATTCTCCCGTGCAACGCGGCTGCTAGTCCTCCTTTCATGCAAAATGTCAAGGTTCTAGCTCATGTCCAAGGCACCAAAGCCAGCAAAAAAGTCGATTATCTTTAACTAAAACTTGAATTGTACTACTTCTTACTGGCTATTACATCAACTTAGAAGTTTCATCTGTGTTCTACTATGGAGCTTTTAGTGTCTCCGCATACCGCAGCATGCGACATTGCTTTGCAGACGATAAATGTAACCGTTTTAGACAAGAGAGCGCCCAATGAGACGATCTGGCTTTAAGTCGATTCGATAACAAATGCCGTAAGCGGACGGATTTCTAAGGTTATGACTACATATGAACACTTTTCAAATTCTCCCATGCAACTCGGATTCTAGTCCTCCTTTCATGCATAATCTTAAGGACCTAGCTCATGTCCAAGGCACCAAAGCCAGCTACAAAGTCAATTATCGATAACTAAAACTTGAATTGTACTACTACTTACTAGCTATTATATCAACTTAGAAGCTTCATCTGTGTTCTACTATGGTGCTTTTAGTGTCTCCACATACCGCAGCACGCGACATTGCTTTGCAGACGATAAATGTAACCGTTTCAGCGGATAGAGCGGCAAATGTGACGATCTGGCTATAAGTCGATTCGATAACAAATGACGAAAACGGACGGATTTGTCAGGTTTTTACTACATATGAACACTTTTCACATTGTCCCGTGCAATTCGGCTGCTAGTCCTCCTTTCATGCAAAATTTTTAGGTCGTAGCTCATGTCCAAGGCACCAAAGCCAGCTAAATAGTCAATAATCGGTAACTAAAACTTGAATTGTACTACTTCTTACTGGCTATTACATCAACTTAGAAGCATCATGTGTGTTCTACTATGGTGCTTTTAGTGTCTCCGCATACCGCAGCATGCGACATAGCTTTGCAGACGATAAGTACAACCGTTTCAGAGAGATGAGCGACCAATGCGACGATCTGGCTTTACGTCGTTTCAATAACAAATAACGAAAACGGACGGATTTCTTAGGTATTTACTACATATGAACACTTTTCACACTCTCCCGTGCTACGCGGCTTCTAGTCTTCCTTTCATGCAAAATCGTAAGTTCCTAGCTCATGTCCAAGGCACCAAAGAAGGGTAAAAAGTCAATAATCGATACCTAAAACTTGAATTGTACTACTTCTTACTGGCTATTACATCAACTCAGAAGCTTCAACTGTGTTCTACTATGGTGCTTTTAGTGTCTCCGCATACCATAGCACGCGACATAGCTTTACAGACAATAAGTACAACCGTTTCAGAGAGATGAGCGGCTAATGTGACGATCTGGATTTAAGTCGATTCGATAACAAATGACGAAAAGGAACGGATTTCTCAGGTTTTTACTACATATGAACACTTTTCACATTCTCCCGTGCAACGCGGCTGCTAGTCCTCCTTTCATGCAAAATCTTAACTTCCTAGCTCATGTCCAAGCCACCAAAGAAGGGTAAAAGGTCAATAATGGATACCTAAAACTTGAATTGTACTGCTTCTTACTGGCTATTACATCAACTTAGAAGCTTCATCTGTGTTCTACTATGGTTCTTTTAGTGTCTCCGCATACCGCAGCACGCGACATAGCGTTGCATACGATAAATGTAACCGTTTCAGACGGAAGAGCGGCCAATGTGACAATCTGGCTTTAAGTCGATTCGATAACAAATGACAAAAACGGACGGATTTCTAAGGTTTTTACTACATATGAACACTTTTCACAATCTCCCGTGCTACGCGGCTTCTAGTCCTCCTTTCATGCAAAATCTTAAGTTCCTAGCTCATGTCCAAGGCACCAAAGAAGGGTAAAAGGTCAATAATCGATACCTAAAACTTGAATAGTACTGCTTCTTACTGGCTATTACATCAACTTAGAAGCTTCATCTGTGTTCTACTATGGTTCTTTTAGTGTCTCCGCATACCGCAGCATGCGACATAGCTTTGCAGACGATAAGTACAACCGTTTCAGAGAGATGAGCGGCCAATGTGACGATCTGGCTTTAAGTCGTTTCGATAACAAATGACGAAAACGGACGGATTTCTAAGGTATTTACTACATATGAACACTTTTCACACTCTCCCGTGCTACGCGGCTTCTAGTCTTCCTTTCATGCAAAATCGTAAGTTCCTAGCTCATGTCCAAGGCACCAAAGAAGGGTAAAAAGTCAATAATCGATACCTAAAACTTGAATTGTACTACTTCTTACTGGCTATTACATCAACTCAGAAGCTTCAACTGTGTTCTACTATGGTGCTTTTAGTGTCTCCGCATACCATAGCACGCGACATAGCTTTACAGACAATAAGTACAACGGTTTCAGAGAGATGAGCGGCTAATGTGACGATCTGGATTTAAGTCGATTCGATAACAAATGACGAAAAGGAACGGATTTCTCAGGTTTTTACTACATAAGAACACTTTTCACATTCTCCCGTGCAACGCGGCTGCTAGTCCTCCTTTCATGCAAAATTTTAAGTTCCTAGCTCATGTCCAAGCCACCAAAGAAGGGTAAAAAGTCAATAATCGATACCTAAAACTTGAATTGTACTGCTTCTTACTGGCTATTACATCAACTTAGAAGCTTCATCTGTGTTCTACTATGGTTCCTTTAGTGTCTTCGCATACCGCAGCACGCGACATAGGTTGCATACGATGAATGTAACCGTTTCAGACGGAAGAGCGGCCAATATGACGATCTGGCTTTAAGTCGATTCGATAACAAATGACGAAAACGGACGGATTTCTAAGGTTTTTACTACATATGAACACTTTTCACAATCTCCCGTCCTACGCGGCTTCTAGTCCTTCTTTCGTGCAAAATCTTAAGTTCCTAGCTCATGTCCAAGGCACCAAAGCCAGCTAAAAAGTCAATAATCGATACCTAAAACTTGAATTGTACTACTTCTTACTGGCTATTACATCAACTTAGAAGCTTCATCTGTGTTCTACTATGGTGCTTTTAGTGTCTCCGCATACAGCAGCACGCGACATAGCTTTGCAGACGATAAATGTAACAGTTTCAGCGGATAGAGCGGCCAATGTGACGATACGGCTTTAAGTCGATTCGATAACAAATGCCGAAAGCGGACGGATTTCTAAGGTTATTACTACATATGAACACTTTTCACATTCTCCCATGCAACTCGGCTGCTAGTCCTCCTTTCATGCAGAATCTTAAGGACCTAGCTCATGTCCAAGGCACCAATGCCAGCTAAAAGTCAATAATCGATACCTAAAACTTGAATTGTACTACTTCTTACTGGCTATTACATCAACTTAGAAGCTTCATCTGTGTTCTACTATGGTGCATTTAGTGTCTCCACATACCGCAGCACGCGACACGGCTTTGCAGACGATAAGTACAACCGTTTCAGAGAGAAGAGCGGCCAATGTACGCCCTGGCTTTAAGTCGATTCGATAACAAATGACGAAAACGGACGGATTTCTCAGGTGTTTACTACATATGAACACTTTTCACATTCTCCCGTGCAACTCTGCTGCTAGTCCTCCTTTCATGCACAATGTTAAGGTCCTACCTCATGTCCAAGTCACCAAAGATAGCTAAAAAGTCAATAATCGATACCGAAAACTTGAATTGTACTACTTCTTACTGGCTATTACAACAACTTTGAAGAGTCATCTGTGTTCTACTATGGTGCTTTTAGTGTCTCCGCATACCGCAGCACGCGACATTGCTTTGCAGACGATAAATGTAACCGTTTTAGACAGAAGAGCGCCCAATGAGTCGATCTGGCTTTAAGTCGATTCGATAACAAATGCCGAAAGCGGACGGCTTTCTAAGGTTATTACTACATATGAACACTTTTCAAATTCTCCCATGCAACTCGGCTCCTAGTCCTCTTTCATGCATTATCTTAAGGACCTAGCTCATGTCCAAGGCACCAAAGCCAGCTACAAAGTCAATTATCGATAACTAAAACTTGAATTGTACTACTACTTACTAGCTATTATATCAACTTAGAAGCTTCATCTGTGTTCTTCTATGGTGCTTTTAGTGTCTCCGCACACCGCAGCACGCGACATTGCTTTGCAGACGATAAATGTAACCGTTTCAGACAGAAGAGCCGCCAATCTGACGATCTGGCTTTAACTCGATTCGATAACAAATGACGAAAACGGACGGATTTCTCAGGTTCTTACTACATATGAACACTTTTCACATTCTCCCGTGCAACGCGGCTGCTAGTCATTCTTTCATGCAAAATCTTAAGTTCCTAGCTCATGTCCAAGGCACCAAAGAAGGTTAAAAAGTCAATAATCGATACCTATAACATGAATTGAACTACTTCTTCCTGGCTATTACATCAACTTAGAAGTTTCATCTGTGTTCTTCTATGCAGCTTTTAGTGCCTCCGCATACCGCAGCACGCGACATAACTTTGCAGACTATAAGTACAACCGTTTCAGAGAGAAGAGCGGCCAATGTGACGATCTGGCTTTAAGTCGATTCGATAACAAATGACGAAAACTGACGGATTTCTAAGGCTTTTACTACATATGAACACTTTTCACATTCTCCCGTGCAACGCGGCTGCTAGTCCTCCTTTCATGCAAAATGTTAAGGTTCTAGCTCATGTCCAAGGCACCAAAGCCAGCAAAAAAGTCAATAATCTATAACTAAAACTTGAATTGTACTACTTCTTAATGCCTATTACATCATCTTAGAAGCTTCGTCTGTGTTCTACTATGATGCTTTTAGTGTCTCCGCACACCGCAGCACGCGACATAGTTTTGCATACGATAAATGTAACCGTTTCAGACAGAAGAGCGGCCACAGTGTGAATCTGTCTTTAAGTCGATTCTATAACAAATGACGAAAACGGACGGATTTCTCAGGTTTTTACTACATATGAACACTTTTCACATTCTCGCGTGCAACGCGGCTGCTCGTCCTCCTTTCACGCAAAATCTTAACTTCCTAGCTCATGTCCAAGGCACCAAAGAAGGGTAAAAAGTCAATAATCGATACCTAAATCTTGAATTGTACTACTTCTTACTGGCAATTACATCAACTTAGAAGTTTCGTCTGTGTTCTACTATGGAGCTTTTAGTGTCTCCGCATACCGCAGCACGCGACCTAGCTTTGCAGAAAATAAATGTAAATGTTTCAGACAGAAGAGCGGCCAATGTGACGGTCTGGCTTTAAGTCGATTCGATAACAAATGACGAAAACTGACGGATTTCTATTTTTACTACATATGAACACTTTTCACAATATCCCGTGCTACGCGGCTTCTAGTCCTCCTTTCGTGCAAAATCTTAAGTTCCTAGCTTATGTCCAAGTCACCAAAGCCAGCTAAAAAGTCAAAAATCGATACCTAAAACTTGAATTGTACTACTTCTTACTGGCTATTACAACAACTCAGAAGATACATCTGTGTTCTACTATGGGGCTTTTAGTGTCTCCGCACACCGCAGCACGCGACATTGCTTTGCAGACGATAAATGTAACCGTTTCAGACAGAAGAGCCGCCAATCTGACGATCTGGCTTTAACTCGATTCGATAACAAATGACGAAAACGGACGGATTTCTCAGGTTTTTACTACATATGAACACTTTTCACATTCTCCCGTGCAACGCGGCTGCTAGTCCCTCTTTCATGCAAAATCTTAAGTTCCTAGCTCATGTCCAAGGCACCAAAGAAGGTTAAAAAGTCAATAATCGATACCTAAAACATGAATTGTACTACTTCTTCCTGGCTATTACATCAACTTAGAAGTTTCATCTGTGTTCTTCTATGGAGCTTTTAGTGTCTCCGCATACCGCAGCACGCGACATAACTTTGCAAACGATAAGTACAACCGTTTCAGAGAGAAGAGCGGCCAATGTGACGATCTGGCACTAAGTCGATTCGATAACAAATGACGAAAACTGACGGATTTCTAAGGCTTTTACTACATATGAACACTTTTCACATTCTCCCGTGCAATGCGGCTGCTAGTCCTCCTTTCATGCAAAATGTTAAGGTTCTAGCTCATGTCCAAGGCACCAAAGCCAGCAAAAAAGTCAATAATCTATAACTAAAACTTGAATTGTACTACTTCTTATTGCCTATTACATCAACTTAGAAGCTTCATCTGTGTTCTACTATGTTGCTTTTAGTGTCTCCGCATACAGCAGCACGCGACATAGCTTTGCAGACGATAAATGTAATCGTTTCAGCGGATAGAGCGGCCAATGTGACGATACGGCTTTAAGTCGATTCGATAACAAATGCCGAAAGCGGACGGATTTCTAAGGTTATTACTACATATGAACACTTTTCACATTCTCCCATGCAACTCGGCTGCTAGTCCTCCTTTCATGCAAAATCTTAAGTTCCTAGCTCATGTCCAAGGCACCAAAGAAGGGTAAAAAGTCAATAATCGATACCTAAAACGTCAATTGTACTACTTCTTACTAGCTATTAAATCAAATTTGAAGCTTCATCTGTGTTCTAATATGTTGCTTTTAGTGTATCCGCATACCGCAGCACGCGACATTGCTTTGCAGACGATAAATGTAACCGTTTTAGACAAAAGAGCGCCCAATGAGTCGATCTGGCTTAAAGTCGATTCGATAACAAATGCCGTAAGCGGACGGATTTCGAAGGTTATTTCTACATATGAACACTTTTCAAATTCTCCCATGCAACTCGGCTTCTAGTCCTCCTTTCATGCATAATCTTAAGGACCTAGCTCATGTCCAAGGCACCAAAGCCAGCTACAAAGTCAATTATCGATAACTAAAACTTGAATTTTACTACTACTTATTAGCTATTATATCAACTTAGTAGCTTCATCTGTGTTCTACTATGGTGCTTTTAGTGTCTCCACATACCGCAGCACGCGACATAGCTTTGCAGACGATAAATGTAACCGTTTCAGCGGATAGAGCGGCAAATGTGACGATCTGGCTATAAGTCGATTCGATAACAAATGACGAAAACGGACGGATTTGTCAGGTTTTTACTACATATGAACACTTTTCACATTGTCCCGTGCAATTCGGCTGCTAGTCCTCCTTTCATGCCAAATTTTTAGGTCGTAGCTCATGTCCAAGGCACCAAAGCCAGCTAAATAGTCAATAATCGGTAACTAAAACTTGAATTGTACTACTTCTTACTTGCTATTACATCAATTTAGAAGCATCATGTGTGTTCTACTATGGTGCTTTTAGTGTCTCCGCATACCGCAGCACGCGACATATCTTTGCAGACGATAAGTACAACCGTTTCAGAGAGATGAGCGGCCAATGTGACGATCTGGCTTTAAGTCGTTTCGATAACAAATGACGAAAACGGACGGATTTCTCAGGTATTTACTACATATGAACACTTTCCACATTCTCCCGTGCAACGCGGCTGCTAGTCCTCCTTTCATGCAAAATCTTAAGTTCCTAGCTCATGTCCAAGGCACCAAAGAAGGGTAAAAAGTCAATAATCGATACCTAAAACGTCAATTGTACTACTTCTTACTGGCTATTACATCAACTTAGAAGTTTCATCTGTGTTCTAGTATGGTGCTTTTAGTGTCTCCGCTTACCGCAGCACGCGACATAGCTTTGCAGACGATAAGTACAACCGTCTCAGAGAGAAGAGCGGCCAATCTGACGATCTTTCTTTAAGTCGATTCGATAACAAATGACGAAGCTAACGGATTTCTTAGGTTTTTACTACATATGAACACTTTTCACATTCTCCCGTGCAACGCGGCTTCTAGTCTTCCTTTCATGCAAAATCTTAAATTCCTAGCTCATGTCCAAGGCACCAAAGAAGGGTAAAAAGTCAATAATCGATACCTAAAACTTGAATTGTACTACTTCTTACTGGCTATTACAACAACTCAGAAGCTTCAACTGTGTTCTACTATGGTGCTTTTAGTGTCTCCGCATACCGCAGCACGCGACATAGCTTTACAGACAATAAGTACAACCGTTTAAGAGAGATGAGCGGCTAATGTGACGATCTGTCTTTAAGTCGATTCGATAACAAATGACGAAAACGAACGGATTTCTCAGGTTTTTACTACATACGACCACTTTTCACATTCTACCGTGCAACTCGGATGCTAGTCCTCCATTCAGGCAGAAATTTAAGGTCCTAGCTCATGTCCAAGGCACCAAAGCCAGCTAAAAAGTCAATAATCGATAACTAAAACTTGAATTGTACTACTTCTTACTGGCTATTACATCAACTTAGAAGCTTCATCTGTGTTCTACTATGGTGCTTTTAGTGTCTCCGCATACCGCAGCACGCGACATAGCTTTGCAGACGATAGGTACAACCGTTTCAGAGAGATGAGCGGCCAATGTACGCCCTGGCTTTAAGTCGATTCGATAACAAATGACGAAAACGGACGGATTTCTCAGGTGTTTACTACATATGAACACTTTTCACATTCTCCCGTGCAACTCGGCTGCTAGTCCTCCTTTCATGCACAATGTTAAGGTCCTACCTCATGTCCAAGTCACCAAAGATAGCTAAAAAGTCAATAATCGATACCGAAAACTTGAATTGTAGTACTTCTTACTGGCTATTACAACAACTCAGAAGATTCATCTGTGTTCTACTATGGTGCTTTTAGTGTCTCCGCATACCGCAGCACGCGACATTGCTTTGCAGACGATAAATGTAACCGTTTTAGACAAAAGAGCGCCCAATGAGTCGATCTGGCTTTAAGTCGATTCGATAACAAATGCCGAAAGCGGACGGATTTCTAAGGTTATTACTACATATGAACACTTTTCAAATTCTCCCATGCAACTCGGCTTCTAGTCCTCCTTCCATGCATTATCTTAAGGACCTAGCTCATGTCCAAGGCACCATAGCCAGCTACAAAGTCAATTATCGATAACTAAAACTTGAATTGTACTACTACTTACTAGCTATTATATCATCTGTGTTCTACTATGGTGCTTTTAGTGTCTCCGCACACCGCAGCACGCGACATAGCTTTGCAGACGATAAATGTAACCGTTTCAGACAGAAGAGCCGCCAATCTGACGATCTGGCTTTAACTCGATTCGATAACAAATGACGAAAACGGACGGATTTCTCAGGTTTTTACTACATATGAACACTTTTCACATTCTCCCGTGCAACGAGGCTGCTAGTCCTCCTTTCATGCAAAATCTTAAGTTCCTAGCTCATGTCCAAGGCACCAAAGAAGGTTAAAAAGTCAATAATCGATACCTAAAACATGAATTGTACTACTTCTTCCTGGCTATTACATCAACTTAGAAGTTTCATCTGTGTTCTTCTATGGAGCTTTTAGTGTCTCCGCATACCGCAGCACGCGACATAACTTTGCAGACGATAAGTACAACCGTTTCAGAGAGAAGAGCGGCCAATGTGACGATCTGGCTTTAAGTCGATTCGATAACAAAAGACGAAAACTGACGGATTTCTAAGGCTTTTACTACATATGAACACTTTTCACATTCTCCCGTGCAACGCGGCTGCTAGTCCTCCTTTCATGCAAAATGTCAAGGTTCTAGCTCATGTCCAAGGCACCAAATCCAGCAAAAAAGTCGATTATCTTTAACTAAAACTTGAATTGTACTACTTCTTATTGCCTATTACATCAACTTAGAAGCTTCATCTGTGTTCTACTATGGTTCTTTTAGTGTCTCCGCATACCGCAGCACGCGACATAGTGTTGCATACGATAAATGTAACCGTTTCAGACGGAAGAGCGGCCAATGTGACAATCTGGCTTTAAGTCGATTCGATAACAAATGACGAAAATGGACGGATTTCTAAGGTTTTTACTACATATGAACACTTTTCACAATCTCCCGTGCTACGCGGCTTCTAGTCCTCCTTTCATGCAAAATCTTAAGTTCCTAGCTCATGTCCAAGGCACAAAAGCCAGCAAAAAAGTCAAAAATCGATACCTAAAACTTGAATTGTACTACTTCTTACTGGCTATTACATCAACTTAGAAGCTTCATCTGTGTTCTACTATGTTGCTTTTAGTGTCTCCGCATACAGCAGCACGCGACATAGCTTTGCAGACGATAAATGTAATCGTTTCAGCGGATAGAGCGGCCAATGTGACGATACGGCTTTAAGTCGATTCGATAACAAATGCCGAAAGCGGACGGATTTCTAAGGTTATTACTACATATGAACACTTTTCACATTCTCCCATGCAACTCGGCTGCTAGTCCTCCTTTCATGCAGAATCTTAAGGACCTAGCTCATGTCCAAGGCACCAAAGCCAGCTAAAAAGTCAATAATCGATACTTAAAACTTGAATTGTACTACTACTTACTGGCTATTACATCAACTTAGAAGCTTCATCTGTGTTCTACTATGGTGCTTTTAGTGTCTCCACATACCGCAGCGCGCGACACGGCTTTGCAGACGATAAGTACAACCGTTTCAGAGAGAAGAGCGGCCAATGTACGCACTGGCTTTAAGTCGATTCGATAACAAATGACGAAAACGGACGGATTTCTCAGGTGTTTACTATATATGAACACTTTTCACATTCTCCCGTGCAACGCGGCTGCTAGTCCTCCTTTCATGCAAAATCTTAAGTTCCTAGCTCATGTCCAAGGCACCAAAGAAGGGTAAAAAGTCAATAATCGATACCTAAAACGTCAATTGTACTACTTCTTACTAGCTATTAAATCAAATTTGAAGTTTCATCTGTGTTCTACTATGGAGCTTTTAGTGTCTCCGCATACCGCAGCTCGCGACATTGCTTTGCAGACAATAAATGTAACCGTTTTAGACAAAAGAGCGCCCAATGAGACGATCTGGCTTTAAGTTGATTCGATAACAAATGCCGTAAGCGGACGGATTTCGAAGGTTATTACTACATATGAACACTTTTCAAATTCTCCCATGCAACTCGGCTTCAAGTCCTCCTTTCATGCATAATCTTAAGGACCTAGCTCATGTTCAAGGCACCAAAGCCAGCTACAAAGTCAATTATCGATAACTAAAACTTGAATTGTACTACTACTTACTAGCTATTATATCAACTTAGAAGCTTCATCTGTGTTCTACTATGGTGCTTTTAGTGTCTCCACATACCGCAGCACGCGACATAGCTTTGCAGACGATAAATGTAACCGTTTCAGAGGATAGAGCGGCAAATGTGACGATCTGGCTATAAGTCGATTCGATAACAAATGACGAAAACGGACGGATTTGTCAGGTTTTTACTACATATGAACACTTTTCACATTGTCCCGTGCAATTCGGCTGCTAGTCCTCCTTTCATGCAAAATTTTTAGGTCGTAGCTCATGTCCAAGGCACCAAAGCCAGCTAAATAGTCAATAATCGGTAACTAAAACTTGAATTGTACTACTTCTTACTGGCTATTACATCAACTTAGAAGCATCATGTGTGTTCTACTATGGTGCTTTTAGTGTCTCCGCATACCGCAGCACGCGACATAGCTTTGCAGACGATAAGTACAACCGTTTCAGAGAGATGAGCGGCCAATGTGACGATCTGGCTTTAAGTCGTTTCGATAACAAATGACGAAAACGGACGGATTTCTCAGGTATTTACTACATATGAACACTTTTCACATTCTCCCGTGCAACGCGGCTGCTAGTCCTCCTTTCATGCAAAATCTTAAGTTCCTAGCTCATGTCCAAGGCACCAAAGAAGGGTAAAAAGTCAATAATCGATACCTAAAACGTCAATTGTACTACTTCTTACTGGCTATTACATCAACTTAGAAGTTTCATCTCTGTTCTACTATGGAGCTTTTAGTGTCTCCGCTTACCGCAGCACGCGACATAGATTTGCAGACGATAAGTACAACCGTCTCAGAGAGAAGAGCGGCCAACCTGACAATCTTTCTTTAAGTCGATTCGATAACAAATGACGAAAACGGACGGATTTCTAAGGTTTTTACTACATATGAACATTTTTCACATTCTCCCGTGCTACGCGGCTTCTAGACTTCCTTTCTTGCAAAATCTTAAGTTCCTAGCTCATGTCAAAGGCACCAAAGAAGGGTAAAAAGTCAATAATCGATACCTAAAACTTGAATTGTACTACTTCTTACTGGCTATTACAACAACTCAGAAGCTTCAACTGTGTTCTACTATGGTGCTTTTAGTGTCTCCGCATACCGCAGCACGCGACATAGCTTTACAGACAATAAGTACAACCGTTTCAGAGAGATGAGCGGCTAATGTGACGATATGGCTTTAAGTCGATTCGATAACAAATGACGAAAACGAACGGATTTCTCAGGTTTTTACTACATACGAACACTTTTCACATTCTACCGTGCAACTCGGATGCTAGTCCTCCTTTCATGCAGAAATTTAAGGTCCTAGCTCATGTCCAAGGCACCAAAGCCAGCTAAAAGGTCAATAATCGATAACTAAAACTTGAATTGTACTACTTCTTACTGGCTATTACATCAACTCAGAAGCTTCATCTGTGTTCTACTATGGTGCTTTTAGTGTCTCCGCATACCGCAGCACGCGACATAGCTTTGCAGACGATAGGTACAACCGTTTCAGAGAGATGAGCGGCCAATGTGACGATCTGGCTTTAAGTCGTTTCGATAACAAATGACGAAAACGGACGGATTTCTCAGGTGTTTACTACATATGAACACTTTTCACATTCTCCCGTGCAACGCGGCTGCTAGTCCTCCTTTCATGCAAAACCTTAAGTTCCTAGCTCATGTCCAAGGCACCAAAGAAGGGTAAAAAGTCAATAATCGATACCTAAAACGTGAATTGTACTACTTCTTACTGGCTATTACATCAACTTAGAATTTTCATCTGTGTTCTACTATGGAGCTTTTAGTGTCTCCGCATACCGCAGCACGCGACATAGCTTTGCAGACGATAAATGTAACCGTTTCAGACAGAAGAGCGGCCAATGAGACGATCTGGCTTTAATTGGATTTGATAACAAATGACGAACACGGACGGATTTCTCAGGTTTTTACTACATATGAACACTTTTCACATTCTCCCGCGCAACGCGGCTGCTAGTCCTCCTTTCATGCAAAATCTTAAGTTCCTAGCTCATGTCCAAGGCACCAAAGAAGGGTAAAAAGTCAATAATCGATACCTAAAACGTCAATTGTACTACTTCTTACTGGCTATTACATCAACTTAGAAGTTTCATCTGTGTTCTGCTATGGAGCTTTTAGTGTCTCCGCATACCGCAGCACGCGACATAGCTTTGCAGACGATAAATGTAACCGTTTCAGACAGAAGAGCGCCCAATGTGACGATCTGGCTTTAATTGGATTTGATAACAAATGACGAACACGGACGGATTTCTCAGGTTTTTACTACATATGAACACTTTTCACATTCTCCCGCGCAACGCGGCTGCTAGTCCTCCTTTCATGCAAAATCTTAAGTTCCTAGATCATGTCCAAGTCACCAAAGAAGGGTAAAAAGTCAATAATCGATACCTAAAACTTGAATTGTACTACTTCTTACTGGCTATTACATCAACTCAGAAGCTTCAACTGTGTTCTACTATGGTGCTTTTAGTGTCTCCGCATACCGCAGCACGCGACATAGCTTTACAGACAATAAATACAACCGTTTCAGAGAGATGAGCGGCTAATGTGACGATCTGGCTTTAAGTCGATTCGATAACAAATGACGAAAACGAACGGATTTCTCAGGTTTTTACTACATACGAACACTTTTCACATTCCACCGTGCAACTCGGATGCTAGTCCTCCTTTCATGCAGAATCTTAAAGTCCTAGCTCTTGTACAAGGCCTCAAAGCCAGCTAAAACGTCAATAATCAGTACCTAAAACTTGAATTGTACTACTTCTTACTGGCTATTACATCAACTTAGAAGTTTCATCTGTGTTCTGCTATGGAGCTTTTAGTGTCTCCGCATACCGCAGCACGCGACAGTGCTTTGCAGACGATAAATGTAACCGTTTCAGACAAAAGAGCGCCCAATGTGACGATCTCGCTTTAAGTCGATTCGATAACAAATGCCGAAAGCGGACGGATTTCTAAGGTTATTACTACATATGAACACTTTTCAAATTCTCCCATGGAACCCGGCTTCTAGTCCTCCTTTCATGCATAATCTTAAGGACCTAGCTCATGTCCAAGGCACCAAAGCCAGCTACAAAGTCAATCATCAATAACTAAAACTTGAATTGTACTACTTCTTACGGGCTATTGCATCAACTTAGAAGCTTCATCTGTGTTCTACTATGGTGTTTTTAGTGTCTCCACATACCGCAGCACGCGACATAGCTTTGCAGACGATAAATGTAACCGTTTCAGACAGAAGAGCGGCCAATGTGACGATCTGGCTTTAAGTCGATTCGATAACAAATGCCGAAAGCGGACGTATTTCTGAGGTTATTACTACATATGAACACTTTTCACATTCTCCCATTCAACTCGGCTGCTAGTCCTCCTTTCATGCAGAATCTTAAGGACCTAGCTCATGTCCAAGGCACCAGAGCCAGCTAAAAAGTCAATAATCGATAACTAAAACATGAATTGTACTACTTCTTACTGGCTATTACATCAACTTAGAAGCTTCATCTGTGTTCTACTATGGTGCTTTTAGTGTCTCCACATACCGCAGCACGCGAGACAGCTTTGCAGACGATAAGTACAACCGTATCAGAGAGAAGAGCGGCCAATGTGACGCACTAGCTTTAAGTCGATTCGATAACAAATGACGAAAACGGACGGATTTCTCAGGTGTTTACTACATATGAACACTTTTCACGTTCTCCCGTGCAACGCGGCTGCTAGTCCTCCTTTCATGCAAAATCTTAAGTTCCTAGCTCATGTCCAAGGCACCAAAGATGGGTAAAACGTCAATCATCAATAACTAAAACTTGAATTGTACTACTTCTTACGGGCTATTGCATCAACTTAGAAGCTTCATCTGTGTTCTACTATGGTGCTTTTAGTGTCTCCACATACCGCAGCACGCGACATAGCTTTGCAGACGATAAATGTAACCGTTTCAGACAGAAGAGCGGCCAATGTGACGATCTGGCTTAAAGTCGATTCGATAACAATTGACGAAAACGGACGGATTTCTCAGGTTCTTACTACATATGAACACTTTTCACATTCTCCCGTGCAATTCGGATGCTAGTCCACCTTTCATGCAAAGTGTTAAGGTCCTAGCTCCTGTCCAAGGCACTAAAGCCAGCTAAAAAGTCAATAATCGATACTAAAAACTTGAATTGTACTACTACTTACTGGCTATTACATCAACTTAGAAGCTTCATCTGTGTTCTACTATGGTGCTTTTAGTGTCTCCACATACCGCAGCGCGCGACACGGCTTTGCAGACGATAAGTACAACCGTTTCAGAGAGAAGAGCGGCCAATGTACGCACTGGCTTTAAGTCGATTCGATAACAAATGACGAAAACGGACGGATTTCTCAGGTGTTTACTACATATGAACACTTTTCACATTCTCCCGTGCAACGCGGCTGCTAGTCCTCCTTTCATGCAAAATCTTAAGTTCCTAGCTCATGTCCAAGGCACCAAAGAAGGGTAAAAAGTCAATAATCGATACCTAAAACGTCAATTGTACTACTTCTTACTAGCTATTAAATCAAATTTGAAGTTTCATCTGTGTTCTACTATGGAGCTTTTAGTGTCTCCGCATACCGCAGCACGCGACATTGCTTTGCAGACGATAAATGTAACCGTTTTAGACAAAAGAGCGCCCAATGAGACGATCTGGCTTTAAGTTGATTCGATAACAAATGCCGTAAGCGGACGGATTTCGAAGGTTATTACTACATATGAACACTTTTCAAATTCTCCCATGCAACTCGGCTTCAAGTCCTCCTTTCATGCATAATCTTAAGGACCTAGCTCATGTTCAAGGCACCAAAGCCAGCTACAAAGTCAATTATCGATAACTAAAACTTGAATTGTACTACTACTTACTAGCTATTATATCAACTTAGAAGCTTCATCTGTGTTCTACTATGGTGCTTTTAGTGTCTCCACATACCGCAGCACGCGACATAGCGTTGCAGACGATAAATGTAACCGTTTCAGAGGATAGAGCGGCAATTGTGACGATCTGGCTATAAGTCGATTCGATAACAAATGACGAAAACGGACGGATTTGTCAGGTTTTTACTACATATGAACACTTTTCACATTGTCCCGTGCAATTCGGCTGCTAGTCCTCCTTTCATGCAAAATTTTTAGGTCGTAGCTCATGTCCAAGGCACCAAAGCCAGCTAAATAGTCAATAATCGGTAACTAAAACTTGAATTGTACTACTTCTTACTGGCTATTACATCAACTTAGAAGCATCATGTGTGTTCTACTATGGTGCTTTTAGTGTCTCCGCATACCGCAGCACGCGACATAGCTTTGCAGACGATAAGTACAACCGTTTCAGAGAGATGAGCGGCCAATGTGACGATCTGGCTTTAAGTCGTTTCGATAACAAATGACGAAAACGGACGGATTTCTCAGGTATTTACTACATATGAACACTTTTCACATTCTCCCGTGCAACGCGGCTGCTAGTCCTCCTTTCATGCAAAATCTTAAGTTCCTAGCTCATGTCCAAGGCACCAAAGAAGGGTAAAAAGTCAATAATCGATACCTAAAACGTCAATTGTACTACTTCTTACTGGCTATTACATCAACTTAGAAGTTTCATCTCTGTTCTACTATGGAGCTTTTAGTGTCTCCGCTTACCGCAGCACGCGACATAGATTTGCAGACGATAAGTACAACCGTCTCAGAGAGAAGAGCGGCCAACCTGACAATCTTTCTTTAAGTCGATTCGATAACAAATGACGAAAACGGACGGATTTCTAAGGTTTTTACTACATATGAACATTTTTCACATTCTCCCGTGCTACGCGGCTTCTAGACTTCCTTTCATGCAAAATCTTAAGTTCCTAGCTCATGTCAAAGGCACCAAAGAAGGGTAAAAAGTCAATAATCGATACCTAAAACTTGAATTGTACTACTTCTTACTGGCTATTACAACAACTCAGAAGCTTCAACTGTGTTCTACTATGGTGCTTTTAGTGTCTCCGCATACCGCAGCACGCGACATAGCTTTACAGACAATAAGTACAACCGTTTCAGAGAGATGAGCGGCTAATGTGACGATATGGCTTTAAGTCGATTCGATAACAAATGACGAAAACGAACGGATTTCTCAGGTTTTTACTACATACGAACACTTTTCACATTCTACCGTGCAACTCGGATGCTAGTCCTCCTTTCATGCAGACATTTAAGGTCCTAGCTCATGTCCAAGGCACCAAAGCCAGCTAAAAGGTCAATAATCGATAACTAAAACTTGAATTGTACTACTTCTTACTGGCTATTACATCAACTCAGAAGCTTCATCTGTGTTCTACTATGGTGCTTTTAGTGTCTCCGCATACCGCAGCACGCGACATAGCTTTGCAGACGATAAATGTAACCGTTTCAGACAGAAGAGCGGCCAATGAGACGATCTGGCTTTAATTGGATTTGATAACAAATGACGAACACGGACGGATTTCTCAGGTTTTTACTACATATGAACACATTTCACATTCTCCCGCGCAACGCGGCTGCTAGTCCTCCTTTCATGCAAAATCTTAAGTTCCTAGCTCATGTCCAAGGCACCAAAGAAGGGTAAAAAGTCAATAATCGATACCTAAAACGTCAATTGTACTACTTCTTACTGGCTATTACATCAACTTAGAAGTTTCATCTGTGTTCTGCTATGGAGCTTTTAGTGTCTCCGCATACCGCAGCACGCGACATAGCTTTGCAGACGATAAATGTAACCGTTTCAGACAGAAGAGCGCCCAATCTGACGATCTGGCTTTAATTGGATTTGATAACAAATGACGAACACGGACGGATTTCTCAGGTTTTTACTACATATGAACACTTTTCACATTCTCCCGCGCAACGCGGCTGCTAGTCCTCCTTTCATGCAAAATCTTAAGTTCCTAGATCATGTCCAAGTCACCAAAGAAGGGTAAAAAGTCAATAATCGATACCTAAAACTTGAATTGTACTACTTCTTACTGGCTATTACATCAACTCAGAAGCTTCAACTGTGTTCTACTATGGTGCTTTTAGTGTCTCCGCATACCGCAGCACGCGACATAGCTTTACAGACAATAAATACAACCGTTTCAGAGAGATGAGCGGCTAATGTGACGATCTGGCTTTAAGTCGATTCGATAACAAATGACGAAAACGAACGGATTTCTCAGGTTTTTACTACATACGAACACTTTTCACATTCCACCGTGCAACTCGGATGCTAGTTCTCCTTTCATGCAGAAATTTAAGGTCGTAGCTCATGTCCAAGGCACCAAAGCCAGCTAAAAAGTTAATAATCGATACCTAGAACCTGAATTGTACTACATCTTACTGGCTATTACATCAAATTAGAGGCTTCATCTGTGTTCTACTATGGTGCTCTTAGTGTCTCCGCATACCGCAGCACGCGACATACCTTCGCAGACGATAAAGGGAGCCGTTTGAGACAGAAGTGCTTCCAATGTGACGATGTGGCTTTAATTCGATTCGGTAACAAATGCCGATAGCGCACGGATTTCTCAGGTTTTTACTGCATATGAACACTTTTCACATTCTCCCGTGCAACGCGGCTGCTAGTCCTCCTTTCATGCAAAATCTTAAGTTCCTAGCTCATCTCACAGGCACCAAAGAAGGGTAAAAAGTCAATAATCGATATCTAAAACTTGAATTGTACTACTTCTTACTTTCTATTACATAAACTTAGAAGTTTCATCTGCGTTCTACTAAGGAGCTTTTAGTGTCTCCGCACACCGCAGCACGCGACAGTGCTTTGCAGACGATAAATGTAACCGTTTCAGACAAAAGAGCGCCCAATGTGACGATCTCGCTTTAAGTCGATTCGATAACAAATGCCGAAAGCGGACGGATTTCTAAGGTTATTACTACATATGAACACTTTTCAAATTCTCCCATGGAACCCGGCTTCTAGTCCTCCTTTCATGCATAATCTTAAGGACCTAGCTCATGTCCAAGGCACCAAAGCCAGCTACAAAGTCAATCATCAATAACTAAAACTTGAATTGTACTACTTCTTACGGGCTATTGCATCAACTTAGAAGCTTCATCTGTGTTCTACTATGGTGTTTTTAGTGTCTCCACATACCGCAGCACGCGACATAGCTTTGCAGACGATAAATGTAACCGTTTCAGACAGAAGAGCGGCCAATGTGACGATCTGGCTTTAAGTCGATTCGATAACAAATGCCGAAAGCGGACGTATTTCTGAGGTTATTACTACATATGAACACTTTTCACATTCTCCCATTCAACTCGGCTGCTAGTCCTCCTTTCATGCAGAATCTTAAGGACCTAGCTCATGTCCAAGGCACCAGAGCCAGCTAAAAAGTCAATAATCGATAACTAAAACATGAATCGTACTACTTCTTACTGGCTATTACATCAACTTAGAAGCTTCATCTGTGTTCTACTATGGTGCTTTTAGTGTCTCCACATACCGCAGCACGCGAGACAGCTTTGCAGACGATAAGTACAACCGTATCAGAGAGAAGAGCGGCCAATGTGACGCACTAGCTTTAAGTCGATTCGATAACAAATGACGAAAACGGACGGATTTCTCAGGTGTTTACTACATATGAACACTTTTCACGTTCTCCCGTGCAACGCGGCTGCTAGTCCTCCTTTCATGCAAAATCTTAAGTTCCTAGCTCATGTCCAAGGCACCAAAGATGGGTAAAACGTCAATCATCAATAACTAAAACTTGAATTGTACTACTTCTTACGGGCTATTGCATCAACTTAGAAGCTTCATCTGTGTTCTACTATGGTGCTTTTAGTGTCTCCACATACCGCAGCACGCGACATAGCTTTGCGGACGATAAATGTAACCGTTTCAGACAGAAGAGCGGCCAATGTGACGATCTGGCTTAAAGTCGATTCGATAACAATTGACGAAAACGGACGGATTTCTCAGGTTCTTACTACATATGAACACTTTTCACATTCTCCCGTGCAATTCGGATGCTAGTCCACCTTTCATGCAAAGTGTTAAGGTCCTAGCTCCTGTCCAAGGCACTAAAGCCAGCTAAAAAGTCAATAATCGATAACTAATACTTGAATTGTACTACTTCTTACTGGCTATTACATCAACTTAGAAGCTTCATCTGTGTTCTGCTATGGTGCTTTTAGTGTCTCCGCATACCGCAGCACGCGACATAGCTTTACAGACAATAAGTACAACCGTTTCAGAGAGATGAGCGGCTAATGTGACGATATGGCTTTAAGTCGATTCGATAACAAATGACGAAAACGAACGGATTTCTCAGGTTTTTACTACATATGAACACTTTTCACATTCTGCCGTGCAACTCGGATGCTTGTCCTCCTTTCATGCAGAAATTTAAGGTCCTAGCTCATGTCCAAGGCACCAAAGCCAGCTAAAAAGTCAATAATCGATACCTAAAACTTGAATTCTACTACTTCTTAGTGGCTATTACATCAACTTAGAAGCTTCATCTGTGTTCTACTATGGTGCTTTTAGTGTCTCCGCATACCGCAGCACGCGACATACCTTCGCATACGGTAAATGTAGCCGTTTCAGACAGAAGTGCTTCCGATGTGACGATGTGGCATTAATTCGATTCGGTAACAAATGCCGATAGCGGACGGATTTCTCAGGTTTTTACTACATATGAACACTTTTCACATTCTCCCGTGCAACGCGGCTGCTAGTCCTCCTTTCATGCAAAATCTTAAGTTAATAGCTCATCTCCAAGGCACCAAAGAAGGGAATAAAGTCAATAATCGATACCTAAAACTTGAATTGTACTACTTGTTACTTTCTATTACATCAACTTAGAAGTTTCATCTGCGTTCTACTACGGAGCTGATAGTGTCTCCGCATACCGCAGCGCGCGACATAGCTTTGCAGACGATAAATGTAACCGTTTCAGACAGAAGAGCAGCTAATGTGACGATCTGGCTTTTAGTGGATTCGATAACAAATGACGAACACGGACGGATTTCTCAGGTTTTTACTACATATGAACACTTTTCACATTCTCCCGCGCAACGCGGCTGCTAGTCCTCCTTTCAAGCAAAATCTTAAGTTCCTAGCTCATGTCCAAGCCACCAAAGCCAGCTAAATAGTCAATAATCGATAACTAAAACTTGAATTGTACTACTTCTTACTGGCTATTACATCAGCTTAGAAGCTTCATCTGTGTTCTAATATGGTACTTTTAGTGTCACCGCATACTGCAGCACGCGACATAGCTTTGCAGGCGATAAATTTAACCGTTTCAGACAGAAGTGCGGCCAATGTGACGATGTGGCTTTAAGTCGATTCGGTAACAAATGACGAAAGCGGACGGATTTCTCAGTTTTTTACTACATATGAACACTTTTCACATTCTCCCGTGCAACTCGGCTGCTAGTCCTCCTTTCATGCAGAATGTTAAAGTCCTAGCTCATGTCCAAGCCACCAAAGCCAGCTAAATAGTCAATAATCGATAACTAAAACTTGAATTGTACTACTTCCCACTGGCCATTACATCAACTTAGAAGCTTTATCTGTGTTCTACTATGGTGCTTTTAGTGTTTCCGCATACCGCAGCACGCGACATAGCTTTGCAGACGATAAATTTAACCGTTTCAGACAGAAGTGCGGCCAATGTGACGATGTGGCTTTAAGTCGATTCGGTAACAAATGACGAAAGCGGACGGATTTCTCAGGTTTTTACTACATATGAACACTTTCCACATTCTCCCGTGCAACGCCGCTGCTAGTCCTCCTTTCATGCAAAATCTTAAGTTCCTAGCTCATGTCCAAGGCACCAAAGAAGAATAAAAAGTCAATAAACTATACATAAAACTTGAATTGTACTACTTCTTATTGGCTATTATATAAAATTAGAAGCTTCATCAGTGTTCTACTATGGTGCTTTTAGTGTCTCCGCATACCGCCGCACACGACATAGCTTTGCAGACGATAAGTACTACCGTTTCAGAGAGAAGAGCGGGCAATGTGACGATCTGGCTTTAAGTCGATTCGATAACAAATGACGAAAATGGACGGATCTCTCAGGTTTTTACTACATATGAACACTTTTCACATTCTCCCGTGCAACTCTGCTGCTAGTCAACCATTCATGCAAAATGTTAAGGTCCTAGTTCATGTCCACGGCACCAAAGCCAGCTAAAAAGTCAATAATCGGTAACTAAAACGTGAATTGTACTACTTCTTACTGGCTTTTACATCAACTTAGAAGCTTCATCTGTGTTCTAATATGGTGCTTTTAGTGTCTCCGCATACAGCAGCACGCGACATAGCTTTGCAGACGATAAGTACAACCGTTTCAGAGAGATGAGCCGCCAATGAGACGATCTGGCTTTAAGTCGATTCGATAACAAATGACGAAAACGAACGGATTTCTCAGGTTTTTACTACATATGAACACATTTCACATTCTCCCGTGCAACGCGGCAGCTAGTCCTCTTTTCATGCAAAATCTTAAGTGCCTAGCTCATGTCCAAGGCACCAAAGAAGGGTAAAAAGTCAATAATCGATAAATAAAACTTGAATTGTACTACCTCTTACTTTCTATTACATCAACTTAGAAGTTTCATCTGTGTTCTACTACGGAGCTTTTAGTGTCTCCGCATACCGCAGCACGCGACATAGCTTTGCAGACGATAAGTACAACCGTCTCAGAGAGAAGGGCGGCCAATGTGACCATCTGCTTTTAAGTCGATTCGATAACAAATGACGAAATTGGACGGATTTCTAAGGTTTTTACTACATATGAACACTTTTCACATTCTCCCGTGCAACGCGGATGCTAGTCCTCCTTTCATGCAAAATCTTACGTTCCTATCTAATGTCCAAGGCACCAAAGAAGGGTAAGAAGTCAATAATCGATACCCAAAACTTGAATTGTACTACTTCTTACTGGCTATTACATCAACTTAGAAGCTTCATCTGTGTTCTACTATGGTGCTTTAAGTGTCTCCACATACCGCAGCACGCGACATAGCTTTGCAGACGATAAATGTAACCGTTTCAGACAGAAGAGCGGCCAATGTGACGATCTGGCTTTAAGTCGATTCGATAACAAATGACGAAAACGGACCAATTTCTCAGGTTTTCACTACATATGAACACTTTTCACATTCTCCCGTGCAATTCGGCTGCTAGTCCTCCTTTCATGCTAAATGTTAAGGTCCTAGCTCATGTCCAAGGCACCAAAGCCAGCTAAAATATCAAAAATCGATAACTAAAACTTGAATTGTACTACCTCTTACTGGCTATTACATCAACTTAGAAGCTTCATCTGTGTTCTACTATGGTGCTTTTAGTGACTCCGCATACCGCAGCAAGCGACATAGCTTTGCAGACGATAAGTACATCCGTTTCAGAGAGATGAGCGGCCAATGTGACGATCTGGCTTTAAGTCGGTTCGGTAACAAATGACGAAAACGAACGGATTTCTCAGGAATTTACTACATATGAACACTTTTCACATTCTCTCGTGCGACACGGCAGCTAGTCCTCCTTTCATGCAAAATCTTAAGTTCCTTGCTCATGTCCAAGGCACCAAAGAAGGGTAAAAAGTCAATAATCGAAACCTAAAATTTGAATTGTACTACTTCTTACTGGCTATTACTTCAACTTAGAAGCTTTTTCTGTGTTGTACTATGGTGCTTTTAGTGTCTCCGCATACCGCAGTTCGCGACATAGCTTTGCAGACGATTAATGTAACCGTCTCAGGGAGAAAAGCGGCCAATATGACGATCTGGCTTTAAGTCGATTCGATAACAAATGACGAAAATGGATGGATTTCTCAGGTTTTTACTACATATGAACACTTTTCCAATTCTCCCGTGCAACTCGGCTCCTCGTCCTCCTTACATGAAGAATCTTAAGGTCCTAGCTCATGACGAAGGCACCAAAGCCAGCTATAAAGTCAATAATCGATACCTAAAACTTGAATTGTAACACTTGTTACTGGCTATTACATCAGCTTAGAAGCTTCATCTGTGTTCTTCTATGGTGCTTTTAGTGTCTCCGCGTACCACAGCATGCGACATAGCTTTGCAGACGATAAGTACAACAGTTTCAGAGAGAAGAGCGGCCAATGTGAGGATCTTTCTTTAAGTCGATTCGATAACAAATTACGAAAACGGACGGATTTCTCAGGTTTTTACTACATAAGAAAACTTTTGACATTCTCCCGTGCAACTCGGCTGCTAGTCCTCCTTTCATGCAGAATCTTAAGGTCCTATCTCATGTCCAAGCCACCAAAGCCGGCTAAAAAGTCAATAATCGATACCTAAAATTTGAATTGTACTACTTCTTACTGGCTAATACATCAACTTAGAAGCTTCATCTGTGTTTTACTATGGTGCTTTTAGTGTCTCCGCATACCGCAGCACGCGACATAGCTTTGCAGACGGTAAGTACAAACGTTTCAGAAAGGAGAGCGGCTAATATGACGATCACGCTTCAAGTCGATTTGAAAACAAGTGACGAAAACGTACGGATTTCTCAGGTTTTTACTACTTTTGAACACTTTTCACATTCTCCCGTGCAACTCGGCTGCTAGTCCTCCTTTCATGCAGAATCTTAAGGTGTTAGTTCTTGTCCAAGGCCTCAAAGCCAGCTAAAACGTCAATAATCAATACCTAAAACTTGAAATGTACTACTTCTTACTGGCTATTACATCAACTTAGAAGCGTCATCTGTGTTCCACTATGGTGCTTTTAGTGTCTCTGCGTACCGCAGCGCGCGACATTGCTTTGCAGACGATAAGTACAACCGTTTCAGACAGAAATGCGGCCAATGTGACGATCTGGCTTTAAGTCGATTCGATAATAAATGACGAAAACGGACGGATTTCTAAGGTTTTTACTACATAAGAACACTTTTCACATTCTCCCGTGCAACTCGGCTGCTAGTCTGCCTTTCAAGCAGAATCTTAAGGTCCTAGGTAATGTCCAAGGCACCAAAGCCAGCTAAAAAGTCAATAATTGATACCTAAAATTTGAGTTGTACTACGTCTTACTGGCTATTACATCAACTTAGAAGGTTCATCTGTGTTCTACTATGGTGCTTTTAGTGTCTCCGCATACCGAAACACGCGACATAGCTTTGCAGACGATAAGTACAACCGTTTCAGGAAGAAGAGCGACCAATGTGACTATCTGGCTTTAAGTCGATTCGATAAGAAATGACGAAAACGGACGGCTTTCTAAGGTTTTTACTACATATGAACACTTTACCCATTCTCCCGTACAACTCGGCTGCTAGTCATCCTTTCAAGCAGAATCTTAATGTCCTAGCTCATGTCCAAGGCACCTAAGCCAGCTAAAAAGTCAATAATCAATACCTAAAACTTGAATTGTACTACTTCTTACTGGCTATTACATCAACTTCGAAGTTTCATCTGTGTTCTACTATGGTGCTTTTAGTGTCTCCGCATACCGCAGAACGCGACATAGCTTTGCAGACAATAAGTACAACCGTTTCAGAGACAAGAGCGGTGAATGTGACGATCAGGCTTTAAGTCGATTCGATAACAAATGACGAAAAGGGACGGATTTCTCAGGTTTTAACTACATATGAACACTTTTCACATTCTCCCGTGCAACTCGGCTGCTAGTCCCCTTTTCATTCAGAATCTTAAGGTCCTAGGTAATGTCCAAGGCACCAAAGCAAGCTAAAATGTCAATAATCGATACCTAAAACTTGAATTGTACTACTTCTTACTGGCTATTACATCAACTTAGAAGCTTCATCTCTGATCAACTATGGTGCTTTTAATGTCTCCGCATACCGCAGCACGCGACATAGCTTTGCAGACGATAATTTACAACCATTTCCGAGAGAAGAGCGCCCAATGTGACAATCTGCCTTTAAGTCGATTCGTTAACAAATGTCTAAAACGGACGGAATTCTCAGGTTTTTACTACATATGAACCCTTTTCACGTTCTCCCGTGAAGCGCGGCTGCTATTCCGCCTTTCATGCCAAATCTTAAGTTTCCACCTCATGTCCAAGGCACCAAAGCCTTCTAAAAATCAAAAATCGATAACCAAAACTTGAATTGTACTGCTTCTTACTGGCTATTGCTTCAACTTATAAGCTTCTTCTGTGTTCTACTATGGTGCTTTTAGTGTCTCCGCATACCGCAGCACGCGACATAGCTTTGCAGACGAGAAGTACAACCGTTTCAGAGAGAAGAGTGGCCAATGTGACGATCTGGCTACAAGTCGATTCGATAACAAATGACGAAAACGGACGGATTTCTCAGGTGTTTACTACATATGAACACTTTTCACATTCTCCCGTACAACGCGGCTGCTAGTCCTCCTTTCATGCAAAATCTTAAGGTCCTAGGTCATAACCAAGGCACCAAAATTGGGTATAAAGACAATAATCGATACCTAAGATTTGAAATGCAGAAGATACATGTAACCGTTTCAGAGAGAAGAGCGGCCAATGTGACGATCTGGCTTTAAGTCGATTCGATAACAAATGACGAAAACGGGCGGATTTCTCAGGTTTTTACTACATATAAACACGTTTCACATTCTCCCGTACAACGCGGCTGCTAGTCCTCCTTTCATGCAAAATCTTAATGTCCTAGGTCATGTCCAAGCCACCAAAGACGGCTAAAAAGTGAATAATCGACAACTAAAACATGAATTGTACTACTTCTTACTGGCTATTACTTCAACTTAGAAGCTTATACTGTGTTCTACTATGGTGCTTTTAGTGTCTCCGCATACCGCAGCACGCGACATAGCCTTGCAGACGATAAGGACAACCGTTTCAGAGAGAAGAGCGGCCAATGTGACGATGTGGCTTTAAGTCGATTGGATAAGAAGTGACGAAAACGGACGGATTTCTCCGATTTTTACTACATATCAACACTTTTCACATTCTCCCGTGCAACTCGGCGGCTAGTCCTCCTTTCATGCAGAATCTGAAGGACCTAACTCATGTCCAAGTCACCAAAGCCAGCTAAAAAGTCAATAATCAATACCTAAAACTTGAATTGTACTACTTCTTACTGGCTATTAAATCAAATTTGAAGCTTGATCTGTGTTCTACTATGGTGCTTTTAGTGTCTCCGCATACCGCAGCACGCGACATAGCTTTGCAGACGGTAAGTACAACGGTTTCAGAGAGAAGAGCGGCCAATGTGACGATCTGGCTCTAAGTCGATTCTATTACAAATGACGAAAACGGACAAATTTCTCAGGTTTTTACTACATATGAACACTTTTCACATTTTCCCCCGTATAGCTCGGCTGCTAGTCCATCTTTCATGCAGAATCTTAAGGTCCTAGCTCATGTCCAAGGCACCAAAGCTAGCTAAAAAGTCAACAATCGATACCTAAAACTTGAATTGTACTACTTTTTACTGGCTATTACATCACCTTAGAAGCTTCACCTGTGTTCTACTATGGTGCTTTTAGTGTCTCCGCATACCGCAGCACGCGGCATAGCTTTGCAGACGATAAGTTCAACCGTTTCAGATAGAAGAGCGGCCAATGTGGCGATCTGGCTTTAAGTCGATTCGATAACAAATTACGATAACGGACGGATTTCTCAGGTTTTTACTACATAAGAAAACTTTTCACATTCTCAGTTGCAACTCGGCTGCTAGTCCTCCTTTCATGCAGAATCTTAAGGTCCTAGCTCATTTCCAAGGCACCAAAAAAAGCTAAAAAGTCAATAATCGATACCAAAAACTTGAATTGTACTACTTCTTACTGGCAATTACATCAACTTAGAAGATTCATCTGTGTTCTACTATAGTCCTTTTAGTGTCTCCTCATACCGCAGCACGCGACATTGCTTTGCAGACGGTAAGTACAACCGTTTCAGAAAGAAGAGCGGCCAATGTGACGATCAGGCTTCAAGTCGATTCGATAACAAATGACGAAAACGGACGGATTTCTCAGGTTTTTACTACATAAAAAAACTTTTCACGTTCTCCCGTGCAACTCGGCTGCTAGTCCTCCTTTCATGCAGAATCTTAAGGTCTTAGCTCATGTCCAAGGCACCAAAAAAAGCTAAAAAGTCAATAATCGATAACTAAAACTTGAATTGTACTACTTCTTACTGGCTATTACATCAACTTAGAAGCTTCATCTCTGATCAACTATGGTGCTTTTTAACGTCTCCGCATACCGCAGCACGCGACATATCTTTGCAGACGATAATTTACAACAATTTCCGAGAGAAGAGCGGCCAATGTGACGATCTGCCTTTAAGTCGATTCGATAACAAATGACGAAAACGGACGGAATTCTCAGGTTTTTACTACATATGAACCCTTTTCACATTCTCCCGTGCAACGCGGCTGCTACTCCTCCTTTCATGCCACATCTTAAGGTTCCACCTATTGTCCAAAGCATCACAGCGGGATAAAAATCAATAATCGATAACCAAAACTTGAATTGTACTGCTTCTTACTGGCTATTGCTTCAACTAATAAGCTTCTTCTGTGTTATACTATGGTGCTTTTAGTGTCTCCGCATACCGCAGCACGCGACATAGCTTTGCAGACTATAAATATAACCGTCTCAGAGAGAAAAGCGGCCAATGTGACGATCTGGCTTTAAATCGATTCGATAACAAATGACGTAAACGGACGGATTTCTCAGGTTTTTACAACATATGAACACTTTTCAAATTCTCCCGTGCAACTCGGCTGCTAGTCCTCCTTTCATGCAGAAACTTAAAGTCCTAGCTCTTGTACAAGGCCTCAAAGCCAGCTAAAACGTCAATAATCAGTACCTAAAACTTGAATTGTACTACTTCTTACTGGCTATTACATCAACTTAGAAGCTTTATCTGTGTTTTACTATGGTGCTTTTAGTGTCTCCGCATACCGCAGCACGCGACATAGCTTTGCAGACGATAAGTACAACCGTTTCAGAGAGAAGAGCGGCCAATGTGACGATCAGGCTTCAAGTCGATTCGATAACAAATGACGAAAACGGACGGATTTCTCAGGTTTTTACTACATAAGAAAACTTTTCACGTACTCCCGTGCAACTCGGTTGCTAGTCCTCCTTTCATGCAGAATCTTAAGGTCCTAGCTCATGTCCAAGGCACCAAAGAAGGGTAAAAAGTCAATAATCAATACCTAAATTTTGAATTGTACTACTTCTTACTGGCTATTACGTCAACTTAGAAGCTTCTTCTGTGTTCTACTATGGTGCTTTTAGTGTCTCCGCATACCGCAGCACGCGACATAGCTATGCAGACGATAAATGTAACCATTTCAGACAGAAGAGCGGCCAATGTGACGATCTGGCTTAAGTCGAATCTATTACAAATGACGAAAACAGACGGATTTCTCAGGTTTTTACTATATAAGAAAACTTTTCACATTCTCCCGTGGAACTCGGCTGCTAGTCCTCTTTTCATGTAGAATCTTAAGGTCCTAGCTCATGTCCAAGGCACCAAAAAAAAATAAAAAGTCAATAATCGATACCTAAAACTTGAATTGTACTACTTCTTACTGGCAATTACATCAACTTAGAAGCTTCATCTGTGTTCTACTATGGTCCATTTAGTGTCTCCGCATACCGCAGCACGCGACATAGCTTTGCAGACGGTAAGTACAACCGTTTCAGAGAGAAGAGCGGCCAATGTGACCATCCGGCTTTAAGTCGATTCGATAACAAATGACGTAAACGGACGGATTTCTCAGGTTTTTACTACATATGAACACTTTTCACATTCTCCCGTGCAACTCGGCTGCTAGTCCTCATTTCATGCAGAAACTTAAGGTCCTAGCTCTTGTCCAAGGCCTCAAAGCCAGCTAAAACGTCAATAATCAATACCTAAAACATGAATTGTACTACTTCTTACTGGCTATTACATCAACTTAGAAGCTTCATCTGTGTTTTACTATGGTGCTTTTAGTGTCTCCGCATACCGCAGCACGCGACATAGCTTCGCAGACGATAAGTACAACCGTATCAGAGAGAAGGGCGGCCAATGTGACGATCAGGCATCAAGTAAATTGATAACAAATGACAAAAACGGACGGATTTCTCAGGTTTTTACTACATATGAACACTTTTCCCATTCTCCCGTCCAACTCGGCTGCTAGTCATCCTTTCAAGCAGAATCTTGAGGTCCTAGCTCATGTCCAAGGCACCAAAGCCAGCTAAAAACAAAATAATCGATACCTAAAACTTGAATTGTACTACTTCTTCCTTGCTATTACATCAACATAGAAGCTTCATCTGTGTTCTACTATGGTGCTTTTAGTGTCTCCGCATACCGCAACACGCGACATAGCTTTGCAGACGATAAGTACAACCGTTTCAGAGAGAAGAGCGGCCAATGTGACGATCTGGCTTTAAGTCGATCGATAACAAATGACGAAAACGGACGTCTTTCTCAGGTTTTTACTACATATGAACACATTTCCCATTCTCAAGTGCAACTCGGCTGCTAGTCCTCCTTTCATGCAAAATCTTAAGGCCCTAGGTCATGTCCAAGCCACCAAAGCCGGCTAGAAAGTGAATAATCGACAACTAAAACTTGAATTGTACTACTTCTTACTGTCTATTATTTCAACTTGGAAGCTTCTTCTGTGTTCTACTATGGTGCTTTTAGTGTCTCCGCATACCGCAGCATGCGACATAGCTTTGCAGACGATAAATGTAACCGTCTCAGAGAGAAAATCGGCCAATGTGACGATCTGGCTTTAAGTCGATTCGATAATAAATGAATAAAACGGACGGAATTCTAAGGTTTTTACTACATATGAACCCTTTTCACATTCTCCCGTGCAACTCGGCTTCTAGTCATCCTTTCATGCAGAATCTTAAGGTCCTAGCTCATGTCCAAGCCACCAAAGCCGGCTAAAAAGTGAAAAATCGATAACTAAAACTTGAATTGTACTACTTCTTACTGGCTATTACATCAACTTAGAAGCATCATCTGTGTTCTACCATGGTGCTTTTAGTGTCTCCGCATACGAAAGCACGCGACATAGCTTTGCAGGCGATAAGTACAACCATTTCAGAGAGAAGAGCTGTCGATGTGACGATCTGGGTTTAAGTCGATTCGATAACAAATGACAAAAACGGACGGATTTCTCAGGTTTTTACTACATATGAACACTTTTCACATTCTCCCGTGCAACTCGGCTGCTAGTCCTCCTTTTATGCAGAATCTTAAAGTCCTAGCTCAAGTCCAAGGCACCAAAGCCAGCTAAAAAGTCAATAATCAATACCTAAATCTTGAATTGTACTACTTCTTACTGGCTCTTACATCAACTTAGAAGCTTCATCTCTGATCAACTATGGTGCTTTTTAACGTCTCCGCATACCGCAGCACGCGACATATCTTTGCAGACGATAATTTACAACCATTTCCGAGAGAAGAGCGGCCAATGTGACGATCTGCCTTTAAGTCGATTCGATAACAAATGACGAAAACGGACGGAATTCTCAGGTTTTTACTACATATGAACCCTTTTCACATTCTCGCGTGCAACGCGGCTGCTACTCCTCCTTTCATGCCACATCTTAAGGTTCCACCTCATGTCCAAAGCATCACAGCGGGCTAAAAATCAATAATCGATAACCAAAACTTGAATTGTACTGCTTCTTACTGGCTATTGCTTCAACTTATAAGCTTCTTCTGTGTTATACTATGGTGCTTTTAGTGTCTCCGCATACCGCAGCACGCGACATAGCTTTGCAGACTATAAATATAACCGTCTCAGAGAGAAAAGCGGCCAATGTGACGATCTGGCTTTAAATCGATTCGATAACAAATGACGTAAACGGACGGATTTCTCAGGTTTTTACAACATATGAACACTTTTCAAATTCTCCCGTGCAACTCGGCTGCTAGTCCTCCTTTCATGCAGAATCTTAAAGTCCTAGCTCTTGTACAAGGCCTCAAAGCCAGCTAAAACGTCAATAATCAGTACCTAAAACTTGAATTGTACTACTTCTTACTGGCTATTACATCAACTTAGAAGCTTTATCTGTGTTTTACTATGGTGCTTTTAGTGTCTCCGCATACCGCAGCACGCGACATAGCTTTGAAGACGATAAGTACAACCGTTTCAGAGAGAAGAGCGGCCAATGTGACGATCAGGCTTCAAGTCGATTCGATAACAAATGACGAAAACGGACGGATTTCTCAGGTTTTTACTACATAAGAAAACTTTTCACGTACTCCCGTGCAACTCGGTTGCTAGTCCTCATTTCATGCAGAATCTTAAGGTCCTAGCTCATGTCCAAGGCACCAAAGAAGGGTAAAAAGTCAATAATCAATACCTAAATTTTGAATTGTACTACTTCTTACTGGCTATTACGTCAACTTAGAAGCTTCTTCTGTGTTCTACTATGGTGCTTTTAGTGTCTCCGCATACCGCAGCACGCGACATAGCTATGCAGACGATAAATGTAACCGTTTCAGACAGAAGAGCGGCCAATGTGACGATCTGGCTTAAGTCGAATCTATTACAAATGACGAAAACAGACGGATTTCTCAGGTTTTTACTATATAAGAAAACTTTTCACATTCTCCCGTGGAACTCGGCTGCTAGTCCTCTTTTCATGTAGAATCTTAAGGTCCTAGCTCATGTCCAAGGCACCAAAAAAAAATAAAAAGTCAATAATCGATACCTAAAACTTGAATTGTACTACTTCTTACTGGCAATTACATCAACTTAGAAGCTTCATCTGTGTTCTACTATGGTCCATTTAGTGTCTCCGCATACCGCAGCACGCGACATAGCTTTGCAGACGGTAAGTACAACCGTTTCAGAGAGAAGAGCGGCCAATGTGACCATCCGGCTTTAAGTCGATTCGATAACAAATGACGTAAACGGACGGATTTCTCAGGTTTTTACTACATATGAACACTTTTCACATTCTCCCGTGCAACTCGGCTGCTAGTCCTCATTTCATGCAGAAACTTAAGGTCCTAGCTCTTGTCCAAGGCCTCAAAGCCAGCTAAAACGTCAATAATCAATACCTAAAACTTGAATTATACTACTTCTTACTGGCTATTACATCAACTTAGAAGCTTCATCTGTGTTTTACTATGGTGCTTTTAGTGTCTCCGCATACCGCAGCACGCGACATAGCTTCGCAGACGATAAGTACAACCGTATCAGAGAGAAGGGTGGCCAATGTGACGATCAGGCATCAAGTAAATTGATAACAAATGACAAAAACGGACGGATTTCTCAGGTTTTTACTACATATGAACACTTTTCCCATTCTCCCGTCCAACTCGGCTGCTAGTCATCCTTTCAAGCAGAATCTTGAGGTCCTAGCTCATGTCCAAGGCACCAAAGCCAGCTAAAAACAAAATAATCGATACCTAAAACTTGAATTGTACTACTTCTTCCTTGCTATTACATCAACATAGAAGCTTCATCTGTGTTCTACTATGGTGCTTTTAGTGTCTCCGCATACCGCAACACGCGACATAGCTTTGCAGACGATAAGTACAACCGTTTCAGAGAGAAGAGCGGCCAATGTGACGATCTGGCTTTAAGTCGATCGATAACAAATGACGAAAACGGACGTCTTTCTCAGGTTTTTACTACATATGAACACATTTCCCATTCTCAAGTGCAACTCGGCTGCTAGTCCTCCTTTCATGCAAAATCTTAAGGCCCTAGGTCATGTCCAAGCCACCAAAGCCGGCTAGAAAGTGAATAATCGACAACTAAAACTTGAATTGTACTACTTCTTACTGTCTATTATTTCAACTTGGAAGCTTCTTCTGTGTTCTACTATGGTGCTTTTAGTGTCTCCGCATACCGCAGCATGCGACATAGCTTTGCAGACGATAAATGTAACCGTCTCAGAGAGAAAATCGGCCAATGTGACGATCTGGCTTTAAGTCGATTCGATAATAAATGAATAAAACGGACGGAATTCTAAGGTTTTTACTACATATGAACCCTTTTCACATTCTCCCGTGCAACTCGGCTTCTAGTCATCCTTTCATGCAGAATCTTAAGGTCCTAGCTCATGTCCAAGCCACCAAAGCCGGCTAAAAAGTGAAAAATCGATAACTAAAACTTGAATTGTACTACTTCTTACTGGCTATTACATCAACTTAGAAGCATCATCTGTGTTCTACCATGGTGCTTTTAGTGTCTCCGCATACGAAAGCACGCGACATAGCTTTGCAGGCGATAAGTACAACCATTTCAGAGAGAAGAGCTGTCGATGTGACGATCTGGGTTTAAGTCGATTCGATAACAAATGACAACAACGGACGGATTTCTCAGGTTTTTACTACATATGAACACTTTTCACATTCTCCCGTGCAACTCGGCTGCTAGTCCTCCTTTCATGCAGAATATTAAAGTCCTAGCTCAAGTCCAAGGCACCAAAGCCAGCTAAAAAGTCAATAATCAATACCTAAAACTTGAATTGTACTATTTCTTACTGGCTATTACATCAACTTAGCAGCTTCATCTCTGATCAACTATGGTGCTTTTTAATGTCTCCGCATACCGCAGCACACGACATAGCTTTGCAGACGATAATTTACAATCATTTCCGAGAGAAGAGCGGCCAATATGACGATGTGGCTTTAAGTCTATTCGATAATAAATGACGAAAACGGACGGAATTCTAAGGTTTGTACTACATATGAACCCTTTTCACATTCTCCCGTGCAACGCGGCTGCTACTCCTCCTTTCATGCTAAATTTTAAGGTTCCACCTCATGTCCAAGGCACCAAAGCCGGCTAAAAATCAATAATCGATAACCAAAACTTGAATTGTACTGCTTCTTACTGGCTATTGCTTCAACTTATAAGCTTCTTCTGTGTTCTACTATGGTGCTTTTAGTGTCTCCGCATACCGCAGCACGCGACAAAGCTTTGCAGACTATAAATAAAACCGTCTCAGAGAGAAAAGCGGCCAATGTGACGATCTGGCTTCAAGTCGATTCGATAACAAATGACGAAAACGGACGGATTTCTCAGGTTTTTACTACATATGAACACTTTTCACAATCTCCCGTGCAACGCGGCTGCTAGTCCTCTTTTCATGCAAAATCGTAAGGTCCTAGGTCATGTCCAAGCCACCAAAGTCGGCTAAACTGTGTGTAATCGACAACTAAAACTTGAATTGTACTACTTCTTACTGGCTACTACATCAACTTAGAAGCTTCTTCTGTGTTCTACTATGGTGCTTTTAGTGTCTCCGCATACCGAGAGCACGCGACATAGCTTTGCAGACGAGAAGTACAACCGTTTCAGAGAGAAGAGTGGCCAATGTGACGATCTGGCTTCAAGTCGATTCGATAACAAATGAGGAAAACGGACGGATTTCTCAGGTGTTTACTACATATGAACACTTTTCACATTCTCCCGTGCAACTTGGCTGCTAGTCCTCCTTTCATGCAAAATCTGAAGGACCTAACTAATGTCCAAGTCACCAAAGCCAGCTAAAAAGTCAATAATCAATACCTAGAACTTGAATTGTACTACTTCTTACTGGCTATTAAATCAAATTTGAAGCTTGATCTGTGTTCTACTATGGTGCTTTTAGTGTCTCCGCATACCGCAGCACGCGACATAGCTTTGCAGACGATAAGTACAACCGGTTCAGAGAGAAGAGCGGCCAATGTGACGATCTGGCTCTAAGTCGAATCTATTACAAATGACGAAAACGGACGGATTTCTCAGGTTTTTACTACATATGAACACTTTTCACATTCTCCCGTATAACTCGGCTGCTAGTCCTCCTTTCATGCAGAATCTTAAGGTCCTAGCTCATGTCCAAGGCAACAAAGCTAGCTAAAGAGTCAACAATCGATACTTAAAACTTGAATTGTACTACGTTTTACTGGCTATTACATAACCTTAGAAGCTTCATCTGTGTTCTTCTATGGTGCTTTTAGTGTCTCCGCATACCGCAGCACGCGACATAGCTTTGCAGACGATCAGTACAACCGCTTCAGATAGAAGAGCGGCTAACGTGGCGATCTGGCTTTAAGTCGATTCGATAACAAATTACGATAACGGACGGATTTCTCAGGTTTTTACTACATAAGAAAACTTTTCACATTCTCCCGTGCAACTCGGCTGCTAGTCCTCCTTTCATGCAGAATCTTAAGGTCCTAGCTCATGTCCAAGGCACCAAAAAAAAGCTAAAAAGTCAATAATCGATACCTAAAACTTGAATTGTTCTACTTCTTACTGGCAATTACATCAACTTAGAAGCTTCATCTGTGTTCTACTATGGTGCTTTTAGTGTCTCCGCATACGGCAGCACGCGACATAGCTTCGCAGGCGATAAGTACAACCGTTTCAGAGAGAAGAGCGGCCAATGTGACGATCGGGCTTTAAGTTGATTCGATAACAAATGACGTAAACGGACGGATTTCTCAGATTTTTACTACATATGAACACTTTTCACATTCTCCCGTGCAACTCCGCTGCTAGTCCTCCTTTCATGCAGAATCTTAAGGTCCTAGCTCTTGTCCAAGGCCTCAAAGCTAGCTAAAACGTCAATAATCAATACCTAAAACTTGAATTGTACTACTTCTTACTGGCTATTACATCAACTTAGAAGCTTCATCTGTGTTCTACTATGGTGCTTTTAGTGTCTCCGCATACCGCAACACGCGACATAGCTTTGCAGACGATAAGTACAACCGTTTCAGAGAGAAGAGCGGCCAATGTGACGATCTGGCTCTAAGTCGACTCGATAATAAATGACGAAAACGGACGGATTTCTCAGGTTTTTACTACATATGAACACTTTTCACATTCTCCCGTGCAACTCGGCTGCTAGTCCCCCTTTCACGCAGAATCTTAAGGTCCTAGCTCATGTCCAAGGCACCAAAGCCAGCTAAAAAGTCAATAATCGATACATAAAACTTGAATTGTACTACTTCTTACTGGCTATTACATCAACTTCGAAGCTTCGTCTGTGTTCTACTATGGTCCTTTTAGCGTCTCCGCATACCGCAGCGCGCTACTAGCTTTGCAGACGATAAGTACAACCGTTCTAGGGAGAAGAGCGGCCAATGTGACCATCTGGCTTTAAGTGGATTCGATAACAAATGACGAAAACGGACGGATTTCTCAGGTTTTTACTACATATGAACACTTTTCACATTCTCCCGTCCAACGCGGCTGCTAGTCCTCCTTTCATGCAAAATCTTAAGGTCCTAAGTCATGTCCAAGCCACCAAAGCCGGCTAAAATGTGAATAATCGACAACTAAATCTTGAATTGTACTACTTCTTACTGGCTATTACTTCAACTTAGAAGCTTCTTCTGTGTTCTACTATGGTGCTTTTAGTGTCTCCGCATACCGCAGCACGCGACATAGCTTTGCAGACGATAAATATAACCGTCTCAGAGGGAAAAGCGGATAATGTGACGATCTGGCTTTAAAACGATTCGATAACAAATGACGAAATCGGACGGAATTCCCAGGTTTTTACTACATATGAACACTTTTCACATTCTCCCGTGCAACGCGGCTGCTAGTCCTCCTTTCATGCAAAATCTTAAGCTCCTAGGTCATGTCCAAGCCACCAAAGCCGGCTAAAATGTGAATAATCGACAACTAAATCTTGAATGGTACTACTTCTTACTGGCTATTACTTCAACTTAGAAGCTTCTTCTGTGTTCTACTAAGGTGCTTTTAGTGTCTCCGCATACCGCAGCACGCGACATAGCTTTGCAGACGATAAATGTAACCGTCTCAGAGAGAAAAGCGGCCAATGTGACGATCTGGCTTTAAGACGATTCGATAACAAATGACGAAAACGGACGGAATTCTCAGGTATTTACTACATATGAACACTTTTCACATTCTCCCGTGCTATGCGGCTGCTAGTCCTCTTTTCATGCAAAATCGTAAGGTCCTAGGTCATGTCCAAGCCACCAAAGTCGGCTAAAAAGTGTGTAATCAACAACTAAAACTTGAATTGTACTACTTCTTACTGGCTATTACATCAACTTAGAAGCTTCTTCTGTGTTCGACTATGGTGCTTTTAGTTTCTCCGCATACCGAGGGCACGCGACATAGCTTTGCAGACGAGAAATACAACCGTTTCAGAGAGAAGAGCGGCCAAAATGACGATCTGGCTTCACGTCGATTCGATAACAAATGACGAAAACGGACGGATTTCTCAGGTGTTTACTACATATGAACACTTTTCACATTCTCCCGTGCAACGCAGCTGCTAGTCCTCCTTCCATGCAAAATCTTAAGTTCCTAGCTCTTGTCCAAGGCACCAAAAAAGTGTAAAAAGTGAATAATCGACAACTAAAACTTGAATTGTACTACTTTTTAATGGCTATTACATCAACTTAGAAGCTTCTTCTGTGTTCTGCTATGGCGCTTTTAGTGTCTCCGCATACCGCAGCACGCGACATAGCTTTGCAGACGATAAATGTAACTGTTTCAGAGAGAGGAGCGGCTAATGTGACGATCTGGCTTGAAGTCGATTCGATAACAAATGACGAAACAGGACGGATTTCTCAGGTTTTTACTACATATGAACACTTGTCACATTCTCCCGTGCAACGCGGCTGCTAGTCCTCTTTTCATGCCAAATCGTAAGGTCTTTGGTCATGTCCAAGCGAACAAAGTCGGCTAAAAAGTGAATAATCGACAACTAAAACTTGAATTGTACTACTTCTTACTGGCTATTACATCAACTTAGAAGCTTCTTCTGTGTTCTACTATGGTGCTTTTAGTGTCTCCGCATACCCAGGGCACGCGACATAGCTTTGCAGACGAGAAGTACAACCGTTTCAGAGAGAAGAGCGGCCAATGTGACAATCTGGCTTTAAGTCGATTCGATAACAAATGACGAAAACGGACGGATTTCTCAGGTTTTTACTACATATGAACACTTTTCACATTCTCCCGTGCAACTCGGCTGCTAGTCCCCCTTTCACGCAGAATCTTAAGGTCCTAGCTCATGTCCAAGGCACCAAAACCAGCTAAAAAGTCAATAATCGATACATAAAACTTGAATTGTACTACTTCTTACTGGCTATTACATCAACTTCGAAGCTTCGTCTGTGTTCTACTATGGTGCTTTTAGTGTCTCCGCATACCGCAGCGCGCTACTAGCTTTGCAGACGATAAGTACAACCGTTCCAGGGAGAAGAGCGGCCAATGTGACCATCTGGCTTTAAGTAGAATCGATAACAAATGACGAAAACGGACGGATTTCTAAGGTTTTTCCTACATATGAACACTTTTCACATTCTACCGTGCAACTCGGCTGCTAGTCCTTTTTTCATGCAAAATCTTAAGGTCCTAAGTCATGTCCAAGCCACCAAAGCCGGCTAAAATGTGAATAATCGACAACTAAATCTTGAATTGTACTACTTCTTACTGGCTATTACTTCAACTTAGAAGCTTCTTCTGTGTTCTACTATGGTGCTTTTAGTGTCTCCGCATACCGCAGCACGCGACATAGCTTTGCAGACGATAAATGTAACCGTCTCAGAGAGAAAAGCGGATAATGTGACGATCTGTTTTAAGACGATTCGATAACAAATGACGAAAACGGACGGATTTCTAAGGTGTTTACTACATATGAACACTTTTCACATTCTCCCGTGCAACGCAGCTGCTAGTCCTCCTTCCATGCAAAATCTTAAGTTCCTAGCTCTTGTCCAAGGCACCAAAAAAGGGTAAAAAGTGAATAATCGACAACTAAAACTTGAATTGTACTACTTTTTACTGGCTATTACATCAACTTAGAAGCTTCTTCTGTGTTCTGCTATGGCGCTTTTAGTGTCTCCGCATACCGCAGCACGCGACATAGCTTTGCAGACGATAAATGTAACTGTTTCAGAGAGAAGAACGGCCAATGTGACGATCTGGCTTGAAGTCGATTCGATAACAAATGACGAAACAGGACGGATTTCTCTGGTTTTTACTACATATGAACACTTGTCACATTCTCCCGTGCAACGCGGCTGCTAGTCCTCTTTTCATTCCAAATCGTAAGGTCTTTGGTCATGTCCAAGCCAACAAAGTCGGCCAAAAAGTGAATAATCGACAACTAAAACTTGAATTGTACTACTTCTTACTGGCTATTACATCAACTTAGAAGCTTCTTCTGTGTTCTACTATGGTGCTTTTAGTGTCTCCGCATACCGAGGGCACGCGACATAGCTTTGCAGACGAGAAGTACAACCGTTTCAGAGAGAAGAGCGGCCAATGTGACGATCTGGCTTTAAGTCGATTCGATAACAAATGACGAAAACGGACGGATTTCTCAGGTGTTTTCTACATATGAACACTTTTCAAATTCTCCCGGCAACGCAGCTGCTAGTCCTCTTTCCATGCAAAATCTTAAGTTCCTAGCTCATGTCCAAGGTACCAAAAAAGGGTAAAAAGTGAATAATCGACAACTAAAACATGAATTGTACTACTTCTTACTGGCTTTTACTTCAACTTAGAAGCTTCTTCTGTGTTCTACTATGGTGCTTTTAGTGTCTCCGCATACCGCAGCACGCGACATAGCTTCGCAGACGATAAATGTAACCGTCTCAGAGAGAAAAGCGGCCAATGTGACGATCTGGCCTTAAGACGATTCGATAACAAATGACGAAAACGGACGGATTTCTCAGGTTTTTACTACATATGAACACTTTTCACATTCTCCAGTGCAACGTGGCTGCTAGTCCTCCTTTCATGCAAAATCTTAAGGTCCTAGGTCATGTCCAAGCCGCCAAAGCCGGCTAAAAAATGAATAATCGACAACTAACACATGAATTGTACTACTTCTTACTGGCTTTTACTTCAACTTAGAAGCTTCTTCTGTGTTCTACTATGGTGCTTTTAGTGTCTCCGCATACCGCAGCACGCGACATAGCTTTGCAGACGATAAATGTAACTGTTTCAGAGAGAAGAGCGGCCAATGTGACGATCTGGCTATAAGTCGATTCGATAACAAATGACGAAACCGGACGGATTTCTCAGGTTTTTACTACATATGCACACTTGTCACATTCTCCCGTGCAACGCGGCTGCTAGTCCTCCTTTCATGCTAAATCTCAAGGTCCTAGGTCATGTCCAAGCCACCAAAGCAAGCTAAAATGTGAATAATCGACAACTAAAACTTGAATTGTACTACTTCTTACTGGCTATTACATCAACTTAGAAGCTTCTTCTGTGTTCTACTATGGTGCTTTTAGTGTCTCCGCATACCGAGGGCACGCGACATAGCTTTGCAGACAAGAAGTACAACCGATTCAGAGAGAAGAGCGGCCAAAATGACGATCTGGCTTCACGTCGATTCGATAACAAATGACGAAAACGGACGGATTTCTCAGGTGTTTACTACATATGAACACTTTTCACATTCTCCCGTGCAACGCAGCTGCTAGTCCTCCTTCCATGCAAAATCTTAAGTTCCTAGCTCTTGTCCAAGGCACCAAAAAAGGGTAAAAAGTCAATAATCGATACCTAAAACTTGAATTGTACTACTTCTTACTGGCTATTACATCAACTTAGAAGCTTCTTCTGTGTTCTACTATGGTGCTTTTAGTGTATCCGCATACCGCAGCACGCGACATAGCTTTGCAGACGATAAATGTAACTGTTTCAGAGAGAAGAGCGGCCAATGTGACGATCTGGCTATAAGTCGATTCGATAACAAATGACGATACCGGACGGATTTCTCAGGTTTTTACTACATATGAACACTTGTCACATTCTCCCGTGCAACGCAGCTGCTAGTCCTTCTTCTATGCAAAATCTTAAGTTCCTAGCTCTTGTCCAAGGCACCAAAAAAGGGTAAAAAGTCAATAATCGATACCTAAAACTTGAATTGTACTACTTCTTACTGGCTATTACATCAACTTAGAAGCTTCTTCTGTGTTCTACTATGGTGCTTTTAGTGTCTCCGCATACCGCAGCACGCGACATAGCTATGCAGACGATAAATGTAACCGTCTCAGAGAGAAAAGCGGCCAATGTGATGATCTGGCTTTAAGTCGATTCGATAACAAATGACGAAAACGGACGGATTTCTCAGGTTTTTGCTACATATGAACACTTTTCACATTCTCCAGTGCAACGTGGCTGCTAGTCCTCCTTTCATGCAAAATCTTAAGGTCCTAGGTCATGTCCAAGCCGTTAAAGCCGGCTAAAAAATGAATAATCGACAACTAACTAATGAATTGTACTACTTCTTACTGGCTTTAATTCAACTTAGAAGCTTCTTCTGTGTTCTACTATGTTGCTTTTAGTGTTTCCGCATACCGCAGCACGCGACATAGCTTTGCTGACGATAAATGTAACCGTTTCAGAGAGAAGAGCAGCCAATGTGACGATCTGGCTTTAAGTCGATTCGATAACAAATGACGAAAACGGACGGATTTCTCAGGTTTTTACTACATATGAACACTTTTCACATTCTCCCGTGCAACGCGGCTGCTAGTCCTCCTTTCATTTAAAATCTTAAGGTCCTAGGTCATGTCCAAGCCACCAAAGCCGGCTAAAAAGTGAATAATCGACAACTAAAAATTGAATTGTACTACATCTTACTGGCTATTACTTCAACTTAGAAGCTTCTTCTGTGTTCTCCTATGGTGCTTTTAGTGTCTCCGCATACCGCAACACGCGACATAGCTTTGCAGACGATAAATGTAACTGTTTCATAGAGAAGAGCGGCCAATGTGACGATCTGGCTTTAAGTCGATTCGATAACAAATGACGAAACCGGACGGATTTCTCAGGTCTTTACTTCATATGAACACTTTTCACATTCTCCCGTGCAACGCGGATGCTAGTCCTTCTTTCATGGAAAATCTTAAGGACCTAGGTCATGTCCAATCCACCACAGCCGGCTAAAAAGTGAATAATCGACAACTAAAACTTGAATTGTACTACCTCTTACTGGCTATTACTTCAACTTAGAAACTACTTCTGTGTTCTACTATGGTCCTTTTAGTGTTTCAGCATACCGCAGCACGCGACATAGGTTTGCAGTCGATAAATGTAACCGTCTCAGAGAGAAAAGCGGCCAATGTGACGTTCTGGCTTTAAGTTGATTCGAAAACAAGTGACGAAAACGGACGGATTTCTCAGGTTTTTACTACATATGAACAATTTTCACATTCTCCCGTGCAACGCGGCTGCTAGTCCTCCTTTCATCCAAAACCTTAAGGTCCTAGGTCATGTCCAAGCCACCAACGCCGGCTAAAAAGTGAATAATCGACAACTAAAACTTGAATTGTACTACTTCTTACTGGCTTTTACTTCAACTTAGAAGCTTCTTCTGTGTTCTACTATGGTGCTTTTAGTGTCTCCGCATACCGCAGCACGCGACATAGCTTTGCAGACGATAAATGTAACCGTTTCAGAGAGAAGAGCGGCCAATGTGACGATGTGGCTTTAAGTCGAATCGATAACAAATGACGGAAACGGACGGATTTCTCAGGTTTTTACTACATATGAACACTTTTCACATTCTCCCGTGCAACGCGGCTGCTAGTCCTCCTTTCATGCAAACTCTTAAGGTCCTAGGTCATGTCCAAGCCACGAAAGCCGGCTAAAAAGTGAATAATCGACAACTAAAACTTGAATTGTACTACTTCTTACTGGCTATTACTTCAACTTAGAAGCTTCTTCTGTGTTCTACTATCTTGCTTTTAGTGTTTCAGCATACCGCAGCATGCGACATTGGTTTGCAGACGATAAATGTAACCGTCTCAGAGAGAAAAGCGGCCAATGTGACGATCTGGCTTTAAGTCGATTCGATAACAAATGACGTAAACGGACGGATTTCTCAGGTGTTTACTACATATGAACACTTTTCAAATTCTCCCGTGCAACGCAGCTGCTAGTCCTCCTTCCATGCAAAATCTTATGTTCCTCGCTCATGTCCAAGGCACCAAAAAAGGGTAAAAAGTCAATAATCGATACCTAAAACTTGAACTGTACTACTTCTTACTGGCTATTGCATCAACTTAGAAGTTTCATCTGTGTTCTACTATGGTGCTTTTAGTGTCTCCGCATACCGCAGCACGCGACATAGCTTTGCAGACGATAAGTACAACCGTCTCAGAGAGAAAAGCGGCCAATGTGACGATCTGGCTTTAAGTCGATTCGATGACAAATGACGAAAACGGACGGATTTCTCAGGTTTTTACTACATATGAACACTTTTCACATTCTCCAGTGCAACGAGGCTGCTAGTCCTCCTTTCATGCAAAATCTTAAGGTCCTAGGTCATGTCCAAGCCGCCAAAGCCGGCTAAAAAGTGAATAATCGACCACTAAAACATGAATTGTACTAATTCTTACTGGCTTTTACTTCAACTTAGAAGCTTCTTCTGTGTTCTACTATGGTGCTTTTAGTGTCTCCGCATACCGCAGCACGTGACATAGCTTTGCAGACGATAAATGTAACCGTTCCAGAGAGAAGAGCGGCCAATGTGACGATCTGGCTTTAAGTCGATTCGATAACAAATGACGAAAACGGACGGATTTCTCAGGTTTTTACTACATATGAACACTTTTCACATTCTCCCCTGCAACGCGGCTGCTACTCCTACTTTCATGCAAAATCTAAAGGTCCTAGGTCATGTCCAAGCCACCAAAGCCGGCTAAAAAGTGAATGATCGACAACTAAAACTTGAATTGTACTACATCTTACCGGCTATTACTTCAACTTGGAAGCTACTTCTGTGTTCTACTATGGTGCTTTTAGTGTTTCAGCATACCGCAACACGCGACATAGCTTTGCAGACGATAAGTACAACCGTCTCAGAGAGAAAAGCGGCCAATGTGACGATCTGGCTTTAAGTCGATTCGATAACAAATGACGAAAACGGACGGATTTCTCAGGTTTTTACTACATATGAACACTTTTCACATTCTCCAGTGCAACGTGGCTGCTTGTCCTTCTTTCACGCAAAATCTTAAGGTCCTAGGTCATGTCCAAGCCGCCAAAGCCGGCTAAAAAGTGAATAATCGACAACTAAAACATGAATTGTACTACTTCTTACTGGCTTTTACTTCAACTTAGAAGCTTCTTCTGTGTTCTACTATGGTGCTTTTATTGTCTCCGCATACCGCAGCACGCGACATAGCTTTGCAGACGATAAATGTAACCGTTTGAGAGAGAAGAGCGGCCTATGTGACGATCTGGCTTTAAGTCGATTCGATAACAAATGACGAAACCGGACGGATTTCTCTGGTCTTTACTACATATGAACACATTTCACATTCTCCCGTGCAACGCGGATGCTAGTCCTCCTTTCATGCAAAATCTTGAGGCCATAGGTCATGTCCAAGCCACCAAAGCCGGCTAGAAAGTGAATAATCGACAACTAAAACTTGAATTGTACTACTTCTTACTGTCTATTATTTCAACTTGGAAGCTTCTTCTGTGTTCTACTATGGTGCTTTTAGTGTCTCCGCATAGCGCAGCATGCGACATAGCTTTGCAGACGATAAATGTAACCGTCTCAGAGAGAAAAGCGGCCAATGTGGCGATCTGGCTTTCAGTCGATTCGATAACAAATGACGAAATCGGACGGATTTCTCAGGTCTTTACTACATATGAACACTTTTCACATTCTTCCGTGCAACGCGGATGCTAGTCCTCCTTTCATGCAAAATCTTAGGGTCATAGGTCATGTCCAAGCCACCACAGCCGGCTATGAAATGAATAATCGACAACTAAAACTTGAATTGTACTACTTCTTACTGGCTATTACTTCAACTTAGAAGCTTCTTCTGAGTTCTACTATGGTGCTTTTAGTGTCTCCGCATACCGCAGAACGCGACATAGCTATGCAGACGATAAATGTAACCGTCTCAGAGAGAAAAGCGGCCAATGTGATGATCTGGCTTTAAGTCGATTCGATAACAAATGACGAAAACGGACGGATTTCTCAGGTCTTTACTACATATGAACACTTTTCACATTCTCCCGTGCAACGCGGCTGCTAGTCCTTCTTACATGCAAAATCTTAACGTCCTAGGTCATGTCCAAGCCACCAAAGCCGGCTAAAAATGAATAATCGACAACTAAAACTTGAATTGTACTACTTCTTACTGGCTATTACTTCAACTTAGAAGCTACGTCTGTGTTCTACTTGGTGCTTTTAGTGTTTCAGCATACCGCAGCACGCGACATAGCTTTGCAGACGATAAATGTAACCGTCTCAGAGAGAAAAGCGGCCAATGTGTCGATCTGGCTTTAAGTCGATTCGATAACAAATGACGAAAACGGACGGATTTCTCAGGTTTTTACTACATATGAACACTTTTCACATTCTTCCGTGCAACGTGGCTGCTAGTCCTCCTTTCATGCAAAATCTTAAGTTCCTAGGACATTTCCAAGCCACCAAAGCCGGCTAAAAAAGTGAATAATCGACAACTAAAACTTGAAGTGTACCACTTCTTACTGGCTATTACTTCAACTTAGAAGCTTCTTCTGTGTTCTACTATGGTGCTCTTAGTGTCTCCGCATACCGCAGAACGCGACATAGCTATGCAGACGATAAATGTAACCGTCTCAGAGAGAAAAGCGGCCAATGTGATGATCTGGCTTTAAGTCGATTCGATAACAAATGAAGAAAACGGACGGATTTCTCAGGTCTTTACTACATATGAACACTTTTCACATTCTCCCGTGAAACGCGGCTGCTAGTCCTTCTTTCATGCAAAATCTTAACGTCCTAGGTCATGTCCAAGCCACCAAAGCCGGCTAAAAATGAATAATCGACAACTAAAACTTGAATTGTACTACTTCTTACTGGCTATTACTTCAACTTAGAAGCTACGTCTGTGTTCTACTTGGTGCTTTCAGTGTTTCAGCATACCGCAGCACGCGACATAGCTTTGCAGACGATAAATGTAACCGTCTCAGAGAGAAAAGCGGCCAATGTGACGATCTGGCTTTAAGTCGATTCGATAACAAATGACGAAAACGGACGGATTTCTCAGGTTTTTACTACAAATGAACACTTTTCACATTCTCCCATGCAACGCGGCTGCTAGTCCTCTTTTTATGCAAAAACTTAAGGACCTAGGTCATGTCCAAGCCATCAAAGCCGGCTAAAAAGTGAATAATCGACAACTAAAACTTGAATTGTACTACTACTTACTGGTTATTACTTCAACTTAGAAGCTACTTCTGTGTTCTACTATGGTGCTTTTAGTGTTTCAGCATACCGCAGCACGCGACATAGGTTTGCAGACGATAAATGTAACCGTCTCAGAGAGAAAAGCGGCCAATGTGACGTTCTGGCTTTAACTCGATTCGATAACAAATGACGAAAACGGACGGATTTCTCAGGTTTTTACTAACTGTGAACACTTTTCACATTCACCCGTGCAACGCGGCTGCTAGTCCTCCTTTTATGCAACATCTTAAGGACGTAGGTCATGTCCAAGCGACCAAAGCCGGCTAAAAAGTGAATAATCGACAACTAAAACTTGAATTTTACTACTTCTTACTGTCTATTATTTCAACTTGGAAGCTTCTTCTGTGTTCTACGATGGTGCTTTTAGTGTCTCCGCATACCGCAGCATGCGACATAGCTTTGCAGACGATAAATGTAACCGTTATAGAGAGAAGAGCGGCCAATGTGACGATATTGCTTTAAGTCGATTCGATAACAAATGACGAAAACCGACGGATTTCTCAGGTTTTTACTACATATGAACACTTTTCACATTCTTCCGTCCAACGTGGCTGCTAGTCCTCCTTTCATGCAAAATCTTAAGTTCCTAGGACATGTCCATGCCACCAAAGCCTGCTAAAAAGTGAATAAACGACAACTAAAACTTGAATTGTACTACTTCTTACTGGCTATTACTTCAACTTAGAAGCTTCTTCTGTGTTCTGCTATGGTGCTTTTAGTGTCTCCGCATACCGCAGAACGCGACATAGCTATGCAGACGATAAATGTAACCGTCTCAGAGAGAAAAGCGGCCAATGTGATGATCTGGCTTTAAGTCGATTCGAGAACAAATGACGAAAACGGACAGATTTCTGAGGTCTTTACTACATATGAACACTTTTCACATTCTCCCGTGCAACGCGGCTGCTAGTCCTTCTTTCATGCAAAATCTTAACGTCCTAGGTCATGTCCAAGCCACCAAAGCCGGCTAAAAATGAATAATCGACAACTAAAACTTGAATTGTACTACTTCTTACTGGCTATTACTTCAACTTAGAAGCTACGTCTGTGTTCTACTTGGTGCTTTTAGTGTTTCAGCATACCTCAGCACGCGACATACCTTTGCAGACGATAAATGTAACCGTCTCAGAGAGAAAAGCGGCCAATGTGACGATCTGGCTTTAAGTCGATTCGATAACAAATGACGAAAACGGACGGATTTCTCAGATTTTTACTACAAATGAACACTTTTCACATTCTCCCATGCAACGCGGCTGCTAGCCCTCCTTTTATGCAAAAACTTAAGGACCTAGGTCATGTCCAAGCCACCAAAGCCGGCTAAAAAGTGAATAATCGACAACTAAAACTTGAATTGTACTACTACTTACTGGCTATTACTTCAACTTAGAAGCTACTTCTGTGTTCTACTATGGTGCTTTTAGTGTTTCAGCATACCGCAAACGGCGACATAGCTTTGCAGACGATAAATGTAACCGTCTCAGAGGGAAAAGCGGCCAATGTGACGATCTGGCTTTAAGTCGATTCGATAACAAATGACGAAAACAGACGGATTTCTCAGGTTTTTACTACATATGAACACTTTTCACATTCTCCCGTGCAACGCGGCCTCTAGTCCTCCTTTTATGCAAACTCTTAAGGACCTAGGTCATGTCCAAGCCACCAAAGCCGGCTAAAAAGTGAATAATCGACAACTAAAACTTGAATTGTACTACTTCTTACTGGCTATTACTTCAACTTAGAAGCTTCTTCTGTGTTCTACTGTGGTGCTTTTAGTGTCTTCGCATACCGCAGCACGCGACATAGCTTTGCAGACAATAAATGTAACCGTCTCAGAGAGAAAAGCGGCCAATGTGACGATCTGGCTTTAAGTCGATTCGATAACAAATGACGAAAACGGACGGATTTCTCAGGTTTTTACTACAAATGAACACTTTTCACATTCTCCCATGCAACGCGGCTGCTAGTCCTCCTTTTATGCAAAATCTTAAGGACCTAGGTCATGTCCAAGCCACCAAAGCCGGCTAAAAAGTGAATAATCGACAACTAAAACTTGAATTGTACTACTACTTACTGGCTATTACTTCAACTTAGAAGCTACTTCTGTGTTCTACTATGGTGCTTTTAGTGTTTCAGCATACCGCAGCACGCGACATAGCTTTGCAGACGATAAATGTAACCGTCTCAGAGAGAAAAGCGGCCAATGTGACGTTCTGGCTTTAAGTCGATTCGATAACAAATGACGAAAACGGACGGATTTCTCAGGTTTTTACTAACTGTGAACACTTTTCACATTCACCCGTGCAACGCGGCTGCTAGTCCTCCTTTCATGCAAAATCTTAAGGTCCTAGGTCATGTCTAAGCCACGAAAGCCGGCTAAAAAGTGAATAATCGACAACTAAAACATGAATTGTACTACTTCTTACTGGCTTTTACTTCAACTTAGAAGCTTCTTCTGTGTTCTACTATGGTGCTTTTAGTGTCTCCGCATACCGCAGGTCGTGAAATAGCCTTGCAGACGATAAATGTAAATGTTTCATAGAGAAAAGCGGCCAATGTGACGATCTGGCTTTATGTCGATTCGATAACAAATGACGAAACCGGACGGATTTCTCAGGTCTTTACTACATATGAACACTTTTCACATTCTCCCGTGCAACGCGGATGCTGGTCCTCCTTTCATGCAAAATCTTAGGGTCCTAGGTCATGTCCAAGCCACCACAGCCGGCTATGAAATGAATAATCGACAACTAAAACTTGAATTGTACTACTTCTTACTGGCTATTACTTCAACTTAGAAGCTACTTCTGTGTTCTACTTTGGTGCTTTTAGTGTTTCAGCATACCGCAGCACGCGACATAGGTTTGCAGACGATAAATGTAACCGTCTCAGAGAGAAAAGCGGCCAATGTGACGTTCTGGCTTTAACTCGATTCGATAACAAATGACGAAAACGGACGGATTTCTCAGGTTTTTACTAACTGTGAACACTTTTCACATTCACCCGTGCAACGCGGCTGCTAGTCCTCCTTTTATGCAACATCTTAAGGACCTAGGTCATGTCCAAGCCACCAAAGCCGGCTAAAAAGTGAATAATCGACAACTAAAACTTGAATTTTACTACTTCTTACTGTCTATTATTTCAACTTGGAAGCTTCTTCTGTGTTCTACGATGGTGCTTTTAGTGTCTCCGCATACCGCAGCATGCGACATAGCTTTGCAGACGATAAATGTAACCGTTATAGAGAGAAGAGCGGCCAATGTGACGATATTGCTTTAAGTCGATTCGATAACAAATGACGAAAACCGACGGATTTCTCAGGTTTTTACTACATATGAACACTTTTCACATTCTTCCGTGCAACGTGGCTGCTAGTCCTCCTTTCATGCAAAATCTTAAGTTCCTAGGACATGTCCATGCCACCAAAGCCTGCTAAAAAGTGAATAATCGACAACTAAAACTTGAATTGTACTACTTCTTACTGGCTATTACTTCAACTTAGTAGCTTCTTCTGTGTTCTGCTATGGTGCTTTTAGTGTCTCCGCATACCGCAGAACGCGACATAGCTATGCAGACGATAAATGTAACCGTCTCAGAGAGAAAAGCGGCCAATGTGATGATCTGGCTTTAAGTCGATTCGATAACAAATGACGAAAACGGACGGATTTCTCAGGTCTTTACTACATATGAACGCTTTTCACATTCTCCCGTGCAACGCGGCTGCTAGTCCTTCTTTCATGCAAAATCTTAACGTCCTAGGTCATGTCCAAGTCACCAAAGCCGGCTAAAAATGAATAATCGACAACTAAAACTTGAATTGTACTACTTCTTACTGGCTATTACTTCAACTTAGAAGCTACGTCTGTGTTCTACTTGGTGCTTTTAGTGTTTCAGCATACCGCAGCACGCGACATACCTTTGCAGACGATAAATGTAACCGTCTCAGAGAGAAAAGCGGCCAATGTGACGATCTGGCTTTAAGTCGATTCGATAACAAATGACGAAAACGGACGGATTTCTCAGATTTTTACTACAAATGAACACTTTTCACATTCTCCCATGCAACGCGGCTGCTAGCCCTCCTTTTATGCAAAAACTTAAGGACCTAGGTCATGTCCAATCCACTAAAGCCGGCTAAAAAGTGAATAATCGACAACTAAAACTTGAATTGTACTACTACTTACTGGCTATTACTTCAACTTAGAAGCTACTTCTGTGTTCTACTATGGTGCTTTTAGTGTTTCAGCATACCGCAGCACGCGACATAGCTTTGCAGACGATAAATGTAACCGTCTCAGAGGGAAAAGCGGCAATTGTGACGATCTGGCTTTAAGTCGATTCGATAACAAATGACGAAAACAGACGGATTTCTCAGGTTTTTACTACATATGAACACTTTTCACATTCTCCCGTGCAACGCGGCCTCTAGTCCTCCTTTTATGCAAAATCTTAAGGACCTAGGTCATGTCCAAGCCACCAAAGCCGGCTAAAAAGTGAATAATCGACAACTAAAACTTGAATTGTACTACTTCTTACTGGCTATTACTTCAACTTAGAAGCTTCTTCTGTGTTCTACTGTGGTGCTTTTAGTGTCTTCGCATACCGCAGCACGCGACATAGCTTTGCAGACAATAAATGTAACCGTCTCAGAGAGAAAAGCGGCCAATGTGACGATCTGGCTTTAAGTCGATTCGATAACAAATGACGAAAACGGACGGATTTCTCAGGTTTTTACTACAAATGAACACTTTTCACATTCTCCCATGCAACGCGGCTGCTAGTCCTCCTTTTATGCAAAATCTTAAGGACCTAGGTCATGTCCAAGCCACCAAAGCCGGCTAAAAAGTGAATAATCGACAACTAAAACTTGAATTGTACTACTACTTACTGGCTATTACTTCAACTTAGAAGCTACTTCTGTGTTCTACTATGGTGCTTTTAGTGTTTCAGCATACCGCAGCACGCGACATAGCTTTGCAGACGATAGATGTAACCGTCTCAGAGAGAAAAGCGGCCAATGTGACGATCTGGCTTTAAGTCGATTCGATAACAAATAACGAAAACGGACGGATTTCTCAGGTTTTTACTACATATGAACACTTTTCACATTCTTCCGTGCAACGTGGCTGCTAGTCCTCCTTTCATGCAAAATCTTAAGTTCCTAGGACATGTCCAAGCCACCAAAGCCGGCTAAAAAAGTGAATAATCGACAACTAAAACTTGAATTGTACCACTTCTTACTGGCTATTACTTCAACTTAGAAGCTTCTTCTGTGTTCTACTATGGTGCTTTTAGTGTCTCCGCATACCGCAGAACGCGACATAGCTATGCAGACGATAAATGTAACCGTCTCAGAGAGAAAAGCGGCCAATGTGATGATCTGGCTTTAAGTCGATTCGATAACAAATGACGAAAACGGACGGATTTCTCAGGTTTTTACTAACTGTGAACACTTTTCACATTCACCCGTGCAACGCGGCTGCTAGTCCTCCTTTCATGCAAAATCTTAAGGTCCTAGGTCATGTCCAAGCCACGAAAGCCGGCTAAAAAGTGAATAATCGACAACTAAAACATGAATTGTACTACTTCTTACTGGCTTTTACTTCAACTTAGAAGCTTCTTCTGTGTTCTACTATGGTGCTTTTAGTGTCTCCGCATACCGCAGAACGCGACATAGCTATGCAGACGATAAATGTAACCGTCTCAGAGAGAAAAGCGGCCAATGTGATGATCTGGCTTTAAGTCGATTCGATAACAAATGACGAAAACGGACGGATTTCTCAGGTCTTTACTACATATGAACACTTTTCACATTCTCCCGTGCAACGCGGATGCTGGTCCTCCTTTCATGCAAAATCTTAGGGTCCTAGGTCATGTCCAAGCCACCACAGCCGGCTATGAAATGAATAATCGACAACTAAAACTTGAATTGTACTACTTCTTACTGGCTATTACTTCAACTTAGAAGCTACTTCTGTGTTCTACTTTGGTGCTTTTAGTGTTTCAGCATACCGCAGCACGCGACATAGGTTTGCAGACGATAAATGTAACCGTCTGAGAGAGAAAAGCGGCCAATGTGACGTTCTGGCTTTAACTCGATTCGATAACAAATGACGAAAACGGACGGATTTCTCAGGTTTTTACTAACTGTGAACACTTTTCACATTCACCCGTGCAACGCGGCTGCTAGTCCTCCTTTTATGCAACATCTTAAGGACGTAGGTCATGTCCAAGCGACCAAAGCCGGCTAAAAAGTGAATAATCGACAACTAAAACTTGAATTTTACTACTTCTTACTGTCTATTATTTCAACTTGGAAGCTTCTTCTGTGTTCTACGATGGTGCTTTTAGTGTCTCCGCATACCGCAGCATGCGACATAGCTTTGCAGACGATAAATGTAACCGTTATAGAGAGAAGAGCGGCCAATGTGACGATATTGCTTTAAGTCGATTCGATAACAAATGACGAAAACCGACGGATTTCTCAGGTTTTTACTACATATGAACACTTTTCACATTCTTCCGTCCAACGTGGCTGCTAGTCCTCCTTTCATGCAAAAACCTAAGTTCCTAGGACATGTCCATGCCACCAAAGCCTGCTAAAAAGTGAATAATCGACAACTAAAACTTGAATTGTACTACTTCTTACTGGCTATTACTTCAACTTAGAAGCTTCTTCTGTGTTCTGCTATGGTGCTTTTAGTGTCTCCGCATACCGCAGAACGCGACATAGCTATGCAGACGATAAATGTAACCGTCTCAGAGAGAAAAGCGGCCAATGTGATGATCTGGCTTTAAGTCGATTCGATAACAAATGACGAAAACGGACGGATTTCTCAAGTCTTTACTACATATGAACACTTTTCACATTCTCTCGTGCAACGCGGCTGCTAGTCCTTCTTTCATGCAAAATCTTAACGTCCTAGGTCATGTCCAAGCCACCAAAGCCGGCTAAAAATGAATAATCGACAACTAAAACTTGAATTGTACTACTTCTTACTGGCTATTACTTCAACTTAGAAGCTACGTCTGTGTTCTACTTGGTGCTTTTAGTGTTTCAGCATACCTCAGCACGCGACATACCTTTGCAGACGATAAATGTAACCGTCTCAGAGAGAAAAGCGGCCAATGTGACGATCTGGCTTTAAGTCGATTCGATAACAAATGACGAAAACGGACGGATTTCTCAGATTTTTACTACAAATGAACACTTTTCACATTCTCCCATGCAACGCGGCTGCTAGCCCTCCTTTTATGCAAAAACTTAAGGACCTAGGTCATGTCCAAGCCACCAAAGCCGGCTAAAAAGTGAATAATCGACAACTAAAACTTGAATTGTACTACTACTTACTGGCTATTACTTCAACTTAGAAGCTACTTCTGTGTTCTACTATGGTGCTTTTAGTGTTTCAGCATACCGCAGCACGCGACATAGCTTTGCAGACGATAAATGTAACCGTCTCAGAGGGAAAAGCGGCCTATGTGACGATCTGGCTTTAAGTCGATTCGATAACAAATGACGAAAACAGACGGATTTCTCAGGTTTTTACTACATATGAACACTTTTCACATTCTCCCGTGCAACGCGGCCTCTAGTCCTCCTTTTATGCAAACTCTTAAGGACCTAGGTCATGTCCAAGCCACCAAAGCCGGCTAAAAAGTGAATAATCGACAACTAAAACTTGAATTGTACTACTTCTTACTGGCTATTACTTCAACTTAGAAGCTTCTTCTGTGTTCTACTGTGGTGCTTTTAGTGTCTTCGCATACCGCAGCACGCGACATAGCTTTGCAGACAATAAATGTAACCGTCTCAGAGAGAAAAGCTGCCAATGTGACGATCTGGCTTTAAGTCGATTCGATAACAAATGACGAAAACGGACGGATTTCTCAGGTTTTTACTACAAATGAACACTTTTCACATTCTCCCATGCAACGCGGCTGCTAGTCCTCCTTTTATGCAAGATCTTAAGGACCTAGGTCATGTCCAAGCCACCAAAGCCGGCTAAAAAGTGAATAATCGACAACTAAAACTTGAATTGTACTACTACTTACTGGCTATTACTTCAACTTAGAAGCTACTTCTGTGTTCTACTATGGTGCTTTTAGTGTTTCAGCATACCGCAGCACGCGACATAGCTTTGCAGACGATAAATGTAACCGTCTCAGAGAGAAAAGCGGCCAATGTGACGTTCTGGCTTTAAGTCGATTCGATAACAAATGACGAAAACGGACGGATTTCTCAGGTTTTTACTAACTGTGAACACTTTTCACATTCACCCGTGCAACGCGGCTGCTAGTCCTCCTTTCATGCAAAATCTTAAGGTCCTAGGTCATGTCTAAGCCACGAAAGCCGGCTAAAAAGTGAATAATCGACAACTAAAACATGAATTGTACTACTTCTTACTGGCTTTTACTTCAACTTAGAAGCTTCTTCTGTGTTCTACTATGGTGCTTTTAGTGTCTCCGCATACCGCAGGTCGTGAAATAGCCTTGCAGACGATAAATGTAAATGTTTCATAGAGAAAAGCGGCCAATGTGACGATCTGGCTTTATGTCGATTCGATAACAAATGACGAAACCGGACGGATTTCTCAGGTCTTTACTACATATGAACACTTTTCACATTCTCCCGTGCAACGCGGATGCTAGTCCTCCTTTCATGCAAAATCTTAGGGTCCTAGGTCATGTCCAAGCCACCACAGCCGGCTATGAAATGAATAATCGACAACTAAAACTTGAATTGTACTACTTCTTACTGGCTATTACTTCAACTTAGAAGCTACTTCTGTGTTCTACTTTGGTGCTTTTAGTGTTTCAGCATACCGCAGCACGCGACATAGGTTTGCAGACGATAAATGTAACCGTCTCAGAGAGAAAAGCGGCCAATGTGACGTTCTGGCTTTAACTCGATTCGATAACAAATGACGAAAACGGACGGATTTCTCAGGTTTTTACTAACTGTGAACACTTTTCACATTCACCCGTGCAACGCGGCTGCTAGTCCTCCTTTTATGCAACATCTTAAGGACCTAGGTCATGTCCAAGCCACCAAAGCCGGCTAAAAAGTGAATAATCGACAACTAAAACTTGAATTTTACTACTTCTTACTGTCTATTATTTCAACTTGGAAGCTTCTTCTGTGTTCTACGATGGTGCTTTTAGTGTCTCCGCATACCGCAGCATGCGACATAGCTTTGCAGACGATAAATGTAACCGTTATAGAGAGAAGAGCGGCCAATGTGACGATATTGCTTTAAGTCGATTCGATAACAAATGACGAAAACCGACGGATTTCTCAGGTCTTTACTACATATGAACACTTTTCACATTCTTCCGTGCAACGTGGCTGCTAGTCCTCCTTTCATGCAAAATCTTAAGTTCCTAGGACATGTCCATGCCACCAAAGCCTGCTAAAAAGTGAATAATCGACAACTAAAACTTGAATTGTACTACTTCTTACTGGCTATTACTTCAACTTAGAAGCTTCTTCTGTGTTCTGCTATGGTGCTTTTAGTGTCTCCGCATACCGCAGAACGCGACATAGCTATGCAGACGATAAATGTAACCGTCTCAGAGAGAAAAGCGGCCAATGTGATGATCTGGCTTTAAGTCGATTCGATAACAAATGACGAAAACGGACGGATTTCTCAGGTCTTTACTACATATGAACACTTTTCACATTCTCCCGTGCAACGCGGCTGCTAGTCCTTCTTTCATGCAAAATCTTAACGTCCTAGGTCATGTCCAAGTCACCAAAGCCGGCTAAAAATGAATAATCGACAACTAAAACTTGAATTGTACTACTTCTTACTGGCTATTACTTCAACTTAGAAGCTACGTCTGTGTTCTACTTGGTGCTTTTAGTGTTTCAGCATACCTCAGCACGCGACATACCTTTGCAGACGATAAATGTAACCGTCTCAGACAGAAAAGCGGCCAATGTGACGATCTGGCTTTAAGTCGATTCGATAACAAATGACGAAAACGGACGGATTTCTCAGATTTTTACTACAAATGAACACTTTTCACATTCTCCCATGCAACGCGGCTGCTAGCCCTCCTTTTATGCAAAAACTTAAGGACCTAGGTCATGTCCAATCCACCAAAGCCGGCTAAAAAGTGAATAATCGACAACTAAAACTTGAATTGTACTACTACTTACTGGCTATTACTTCAACTTAGAAGCTACTTCTGTGTTCTACTATGGTGCTTTTAGTGTTTCAGCATACCGCAGCACGCGACATAGCTTTGCAGACGATAAATGTAACCGTCTCAGAGGGAAAAGCGGCCATTGTGACGATCTGGCTTTAAGTCGATTCGATAACAAATGACGAAAACAGACGGATTTCTCAGGTTTTTACTACATATGAACACTTTTCACATTCTCCCGTGCAACGCGGCCTCTAGTCCTCCTTTTATGCAAAATCTTAAGGACCTAGGTCATGTCCAAGCCACCAAAGCCGGCTAAAAAGTGAATAATCGACAACTAAAACTTGAATTGTACTACTTCTTACTGGCTATTACTTCAACTTAGAAGCTTCTTCTGTGTTCTACTGTGGTGCTTTTAGTGTCTTCGCATACCGCAGCACGCGACATAGCTTTGCAGACAATAAATGTAACCGTCCCAGAGAGAAAAGCGGCCAATGTGACGATCTGGCTTTAAGTCGAATCGATAACAAATGATGAAAACGGACGGATTTGTCAGGTTTTTACTACATATGAACACTTTTCACATTCTCCCGTGCAACGCGGCTGCTAGTCCTCCTTTCATGCAAAATCTTAAGGGTCCTAGGTCATGTCCAAGCCACCAAAGCCGGCTAAAAAGTGAATAATCGACAACTAAAACTTGAATTGTACTACTTCTTACTGGCTATTACTTCAACTTAGAAGTTTCTTCGGTGTTCTACTATGGTGCTTTTAGTGTCTCCGCATACCGCAGCACGCGACATAGCTTTGCAGACGATAAATTTAACCGTCTCAGAGAGAAAAGAGACTAATGTGACGATCTGGCTATAAGTCGATTCGATAACAAATGACGAAAACCGACGGATTTCTCAGGTTTTTACTACATATGAACACTTTTCACATTCACCCGTGCAACGCGGCTGCTAGTCCTCCTTTCGTGCAAAATCTTAATGTCCTAGGTCATATCCAAGCCACCAAAGCCGGCTAAAAAGTGAATAATCGATAATTAAAACTTGAATTGTACAACTTCTTACTGGCTATTACTTCAATTTAGAAGCTTCTTCTGAGTTCTACTATGGTGCTTTTAGTGTTTCCGCATACCGCAGCTCGCGACATAGCTTTGCAGACGATAAATGTAACCGTCTCAGAGAGAAAAGAGGCCAATGTCACGATCTGGCTATAAGTCGATTCGATAACAAATGACGAAAACGGACGGATTTCTCAGGTTTTTACTACATATGAACACTTTTCACATTCTCCCGTGCAACGCGGCTGCTAGTCCTGCTTTCATGCAAAATCTTATGGTTCCACCAAATGTCCAAGCCACCAAAGCCGGCTAAAAGTGAATAATCGATAACTAAAACTTGAATTGTACTACTTCTTACTGGCTATTATTTCAACCTAGAAGCTTCTTGTGTGTTCTACTATGGTGCTTTTAGTGTCTCCGCATACCGCAGCACGCGACATAGCTTTGCAGACGATAAATGTAACCGCCTCAGAGAGAAAAGCGGCCAATGTGGCGATCTGGTTTTAAGTCGATTCGATAACAAATGACGAAAACGGACGGATTTCTCAGGTTTTTACTACATATGAACACTTTTCACATTCTCCCGTGCAACGCGGCTGCTAGTCCTCCTTTTATGCAAAATCGTAAGGACCTAGGTCATGTCCAAGCCACCAAAGCCGGCTAAAAAGTGAATAATCGACAACTAAAACTTGAATTGTACTACTTCCTACTGGCTATTACTTCGACTTAGAAGCTTCTTCTGTGTTCTACTATGGTGCTTTTAGTGTCTCCGCATACCGCAGCACGCGACATAGCTTTGCAGACGATAAATGTAACCGTCTCAGAGAGAAAAGCGGCCAATGTGACGATCTGGCTTTAAGTCGATTCGATAACAAATGACGAAAACGGACGGATTTCTGAGGTTTTTACTACATATGGACACTTTTTACATTCTCCCGTGCAACGCGGCTGCTAGTACTCCTTTCATGCAAAATCTTAAGGTCCTAGGTAATTTCCAAGCCACCAAAGCCGGCTAAAAAGTGTATGATCGACAACTAAAACTTGAATTGTACTACTTCTTACTGGCTATTACTTCAACTTAGAAGCTTCATCTGTGTTCTACTATGGTGCCTTTAGTGTCTCCGGATACCGCAGCACGCGACATATTTTTGCAGACGATAAATGTAACCGTCTCAGAGAGAAAAGCGGCCAATGTGACGATTTGCCTTTAAGTCGATTCAATAACAAATGACGAAAACGGACGGATTTCTCAGGTTTTTACTACATATGAACAATTTTCACATTCTCCCTTGCAACGCGGCTGCTAGTCCTCTTTTCATCCAAAATCTTAAGGTCCTAGGTCATGTCCAAGCCACCAAAGCCGGCTAAAAAGTGAATAATCGACAACTAAAACTTGAATTGTACTACTTCTTACTGGCTATTACTTCAACTTAGAAGTTTCATCTGTGTTCTACTATGGGGCTTTTAGTGTCTCCGGATACCGCAACACGCGACATAGCTTTGCAGACGATAAGTACAACCGTCTCAGAGAGAAAAGAGGCCAATGTGACGATCTGCCTTTAAGTCGATTCAATAACAAATGACGAAAACGGACGGATTTCTCAGGTTTTTACTACATATGAACACTTTTCACATTCTCTAGTGCAACGTGGCTGCTTGTCCTCCTTTCACGCAAAATCTTAAGGTCCTAGGTCATGTCCAAGCCGCCAAAGCCGGCTAAATAGTGAATAATCGACAACTAAAACATGAATTGTACTACTACTTACTGGCTTTTACTTCAACTTAGAAGCTTCTTCTGTGTTCTACTATGGTGCTTTTAGTGTCTCCGTATACCGCAGCACGCGACATAGCTTTGCAGACGATAAATGTAACCGTTTGAGAGAGTAGAGCGGCCAATGTGACGATCTGGCTTTAAGTCGATTCGATAACAAATGACGAAACCGGACTGATTTCTCAGGTCTTTACTACATATGAACACTTTTCACATTCTCCCGTGTAACGCGGATGCTAGTCCTCCTTTCATGCAAAATCTTAAGGCCCTAGGTCATGTCCAAGCCACCAAAGCCGGCTAGAAAGTGAATAATCGACAACTAAAACTTGAATTGTACTACTTCTTACTGGCTATTACTTCAACTTAGAAGATTCTTCTGTGTTCTACTATGGTGCTTTTAGTGTCTCCGCATACCGCAGCATGCGACATAGCTTTGCAGACGATAAATGTAACCGTTTCAGAGAGAAGAGCGGCCAATGTGACGATATGGCTTTAAGTCGATTCGATAACAAATGACGAAAACGGACGGATTTCTCAGGTTTTTACTACATATGAACACCTTTCACATTCTTCCGTGCAACGTGGCTGCTAGTCCTCCTTTCATGCAAAATCTTAAGGTCCTAGGACATGTCCAAGCCACCAAAGCCGGCTAAAATGTGAATAATCGACAACTAAAACTTGAATTGTACTACTACTTACTGGCTATTACTTCAACTTAGAAGCTTCTTCTGTGTTCTACTGTGGTGCTTTTAGTGTCTTCGCATACCGCAGCACGGGACATAGCTTTGCAGACGATAAGTACAACCGTCTCAGAGAGAAAAGCGGCCAATGTGACGATCTGGCTTTAAGTCGATTCGATAACAAATGACGAAAACGGACGGATTTCTCAGGTTTTTACTACATATGAACACTTTTCACATTCTCCCGTGCAACGCGGCTGCTAGTCCTCCTTTTATGCAAAATCGTCAGGACCTAGGTCATGTCCAAGCCACCAAAGCCGGCAAAAAGTGAATAATCGACAACTAAAACTTGAATTGTACTACTTCTTACTGGCTATTACTTCGACTTAGAAGCTTCTTCTGTGTTCTACTATGGTGCTTTTAGTGTTTCCGCATACCGCAGCTCGCGACATAGCTTTGCAGACGATAAATGTAACCGTCTCAGAGAGAAAAGCGGCCAAAGTCACGATCTGGCTATAAGTCGATTCGATAACAAATGACGAAAACGGACGGATTTCTCAGGTTTTTACTACATATGAACACTTTTCACATTCTCCCGTGCAACGCGGCTGCTAGTCCTGCTTTCATGAAAAATCTTAAGGTTCCACCAAATGTCCAAGCCACCAAAGCCGGCTAAAAGTGAATAATCGATAACTAAAACTTGAATTGTACTACTTCTTACTGGCTATTATTTCAACCTAGAAGCTTCTTGTGTGTTCTACTATGGTGCTTTTAGTGTCTCCGCATACCGCAGCACGCGACATAGCTTTGCAGACGATAAATGTAACCGCCTCAGAGAGAAAAGCGGCCAATGTGGCGATCTGGTTTTAAGTCGATTCGATAACAAATGACGAAAACGGACGGATTTCTCAGGTTTTTACTACATATGAACACTTTTCACATTCTCCCGTGCAACGCGGCTGCTAGTCCTCCTTTTATGCAAAATCGTCAGGACCTAGGTCATGTCCAAGCCACCAAAGCCGGCTAAAAAGTGAATAATCGACAACTAAAACTTGAATTGTACTACTTCTTACTGGCTATTACTTCGACTTAGAAGCTTCTTCTGTGTTCTACTATGGTGCTTTTAGTGTCTCCGCATACCGCAGCACGCGACATAGCTTTGCAGACGATAAATGTAACCGTCTCAGAGAGAAAAGTGGCCAATGTGACGATCTGGCTTTAAGTCGATTCGATAACAAATGACGAAAACGGACGGATTTCTGAGGTTTTTACTACATATGGACACTTTTTACATTCTCCCGTGCAACGCGGCTGCTAGTCCTCCTTTCATGCAAAATCTTAAGGTCCTAGGTCATTTCCAAGCCACCAAAGCCGGCTAAAAAGTGAATAATCGACAACTAAAACTTGAATTGTACTACTTCTTACTGGCTATTACTTCAACTTAGAAGCTTCATCTGTGTTCTACTATGGTGCCTTTAGTGTCTCCGGATACCGCAGCACGCGACATAGCTTTGCAGACGATAAATGTAACCGTCTCAGAGATAAAGCGGCCAATGTGACGATCTGCCTTTAAGTCGATTCAATAACAAATGACGAAAACGACTGGATTTCTCAGGTTTTTACTACATATGAACAATTTTCACATTCTCCCTTGCAACGCGGCTGCTAGTCCTCTTTTCATCCAAAATCTTAAGGTCCTAGGTCATGTCCAAGCCACCAAAGCCGGCTAAAAAGTGAATAATCGACAACTAAAACTTGAATTGTACTACTTCTTACTGGCTATTACTTCAACTTAGAAGTTTCATCTGTGTTCTACTATGGGGCTTTTAGTGTCTCCGGATACCGCAACACGCGACATAGCTTTGCAGACGATAAGTACAACCGTCTCAGAGAGAAAAGAGGCCAATGTGACGATCTGCCTTTAAGTCGATTCAATAACAAATGACGAAAACGGACGGATTTCTCAGGTTTTTACTACATATGAACACTTTTCACATTCTCTAGTACAACGTGGCTGCTTGTCCTCCTTTCACGCAAAATCTTAAGGTCCTAGGTCATGTCCAAGCCGCCAAAGCCGGCTAAATAGTGAATAATCGACAACTAAAACATGAATTGTACTACTACTTACTGGCTTTTACTTCAACTTAGAAGCTTCTTCTGTGTTCTACTATGGTGCTTTTAGTGTCTCCGTGTACCGCAGCACGCGACATAGCTTTGCAGACGATAAATGTAACCGTTTGAGAGAGTAGAGCGGCCAATGTGACGATCTGGCTTTAAGTCGATTCGATAACAAATGACGAAACCGGACTGATTTCTCAGGTCTTTACTACATATGAACACTTTTCACATTCTCCCGTGTAACGCGGATGCTAGTCCTCCTTTCATGCAAAATCTTAAGGCCCTAGGTCATGTCCAAGCCACCAAAGCCGGCTAGAAAGTGAATAATCGACAACTAAAACTTGAATTGTACTACTTCTTACTGGCTATTACTTCAACTTAGAAGATTCTTCTGTGTTCTACTATGGTGCTTTTAGTGTCTCCGCATACCGCAGCATGCGACATAGCTTTGCAGACGATAAATGTAACCGTTTCAGAGAGAAGAGCGGCCAATGTGACGATATGGCTTTAAGTCGATTCGATAACAAATGACGAAAACGGACGGATTTCTCAGGTTTTTACTACATATGAACACCTTTCACATTCTTCCGTGCAACGTGGCTGCTAGTCCTCCTTTCATGCAAAATCTTAAGGTCCTAGGACATGTCCAAGCCACCAAAGCCGGCTAAAAAGTGAATAATCGACAACTAAATCTTGAATTGTACTACTTCTTACTGGCTATTACTTCAACTTAGAAGCTACTTCTGTGTTCTACTATGGTGCTTTTAGTGTCTCCGCATACCGCAGCACGCGACATAGCTATGCAGACGATAAATGTAACCGTCTCAGAGAGAAAAGCGGCCAATGTGATGATCTGGCTTTAAGTCGATTCGATAACAAATGACGAAAACGGATGGATTTCTCAGATCTTTACTATATATGAACACTTTTCACATTCTCCCGTGCAACGCGGCTGCTAGTCCTTCTTTCATGCAAAATCTTAACGTACTAGGTCTAATCCAAGCCACCAAAGCCGGCTAAAAATGAATAGTCGACAACTAAAACTTGAATTGTACTACATCTTACTGGCTATTACTTCAAGTTAGAAGCTTCTTCTGTGTTCTACTGTGGTGCTTTCAGTGTCTTCGCATACCGCAGCACGCGACATAGCTTTGCAGACAATAAATGTAACCGTCTCAGAGAGAAAAGCGGCCAAAGTGACGATCTGGCTTTAAGTCGATTCGATAACAAATGACGAAAACGGACGGATTTCTCAGGTTTTTACTACAAATGAACACTTTTCACATTCTCCCATGCAACGCGGCTGCTAGTCCTCCTTTCATGCAAAATCTTAAGGTCCTAGGTCATGTCCAAGCCACCAAAGCCGGCTAAAAAGTGAATAATCGACAACTAAAACTTGAGTTGTACTACTTCTTACTGGCTATTACTTCAACTTAGAAGTTTCTTCGGTGTTCTACTATGGTGCTTTTAGTGTCTCCGCATACCGCAGCACGCGACATAGCATTGCAGACGATAAATGTAACCGTCTCAGAGAGAAAAGAGACCAATGTGACGATCTGGCTATAAGTCGATTCGATAACAAATGACGAAAACGGACGGATTTCTCATGTTTTTACTACATATGAACACTTTTCACATTCTCCCGTGCAACGCGGCTGCTAGTCCTGCTTTCATGCAAAATCTTAAGGTTCCACCTCATGTCCAAGCCACCAAAGCCGGCTAAAAGTGAATAATCGATAACTAAAACTTGAATTGTACTACTTCTTACTGTCTATTACTTCAACTTAGAATCTTCTTCTGTGTTCTACTATGGTGCTTTTAGTGTCTCTGCATACCGCAGCACGCGACATAGCTTTGCAGACGATAAATGTAACCGCCTCAGAGAGAAATGCGGCCAATGTGGCGATCTGGTTTTAAGTCGATTCGATAACAAATGACGAAAACGGACGGATTTCTCAGGTTTTTACTACATATGAAAACTTTTCACATTCTCCCGTGCAACGCGGCTGCTAGTCCTCCTTTCATGCAAAATCTTAAGTTCCTAGGTCACGTCCAAGCCACCGAGGCAGGCTAAAAAGTGAATAATCGACAATTAAAATTTGAATTGTACTACTTCTTACGGGCTATTACTTCAACTTAGAAGCTTCTTCTGTGTTCTACTATGGTGCTTTTAGTGTTTCCGCATACCGCACTACGCGACATAGCTTTGCAGACGATAAATGTAACCGTTTCAGAGAGAAAAGCGGCCAATGTGACGATCTGGCTTTAAGTCGATTCGATAACAAATGACGAAACCGGACGGATTTCTCAGGTTTTTACTACATATGAACACTTTTCACATTCTCCCGTGTAACGCGGCTGCTAGTCTTCCTTTCATGCAAAATCTTAAGGTTCCAGCTCATGTCCAAGCCACCAAATCCGGCTAAAAAGTGAATAATCAATAACTAAAACTTGAATTGTACTACATCTTACTGTCTATTACTTCAACTTAGAATCTTCTTCTGTGTTCTACTATGGTGCTTTTAGTGTCTCCGCATGCCGCAGGACGCGACATAGCTATGCAGACAATAAATGTAACCGTCTCAGAGAGAAAAGAGACCAATGTGAGGATCTGGCTATAAGTCGATTCGATAACAAATGACGAAAACGGACGGATTTCTCAGGTTTTTACTACATATGAACACTTTTCACATTCTCCCGTGCAACGCGGCTGCTAGTCCTCCTTTCGTGCAAAATCTTAATGTCCTAGGTCATATCCAAGCCACCAAAGCCGGCTAAAAAGTGAATAATCGATAATTAAAACTTAAATTGTACTACTTCTTACTGGCTATTACTTCAACTTAGAAGCTTCTTCTGAGTTCTACTATGGTGCTTTTAGTGTTTCCGCATACCGCAGCACGCGACATAGCTTTGCAGACGATAAATGTAACCGTCTCAGAGAGAAAAGAGGCCAATGTCACGATCTGGCTATAAGTCGATTCGATAACAAATGACGAAACCGGACGGATTTCTCAGGTTTTTACTACATAAGAACACTTTTCACATTCTCCCGTGCAACGCGGCTGCTAGTCCTGCTTTCATGCAAAATCTGAAGGTTCCACCTCATGTCCAAGCCACCAAAGCCGGCTAAAAGTGAATAATCGATAACTAAAACTTGAATTGTACTACTTCTTACTGGCTATTATTTCAACCTAGAAGCTTCTTGTGTGTTCTACTATGGTGCTTTTAGTGTCTCCGCATACCGCAGCACGCGACATAGCTTTGCAGACGATAAATGTAACCGCCTCAGAGAGAAATGCGGCCAATGTGGCGATCTGGCTATAAGTCGATTCGATAACAAATGACGAAAACGGACGGATTTCTCAGGTTTTTACTACATATGAACACTTTTCACATTCTCCCGTGTAACGCGGATGCTAGTCCTCCTTTCATGCAAAATCTTAAGGCCCTAGGTCATGTCCAAGCCACCAAAGCCGGCTAGAAAGTGAATAATCGACAACTAAAACTTGAATTGTACTACTTCTTACTGGCTATTACTTCAACTTAGAAGCTTCTTCTGAGTTCTACTATGGTGCTTTTAGTGTTTCCGCATACCGCAGCACGCGACATAGCTTTGCAGACGATAAATGTAACCGTCTCAGAGAGAAAAGCGGCCAATGTGACGATCTGGCTTTAAGTCGATTCGATAACAAATGACGAAAACGGACGGATTTCTGAGGTTTTTACTACATATGGACACTTTTCACATTCTCCTGTGCAACGCGGCTGCTAGTCCTCCTTTCATGCAAAATCTTAAGGTCCTAGGTCATTTCCAAGCCACCAAAGCCGGCTATGAAATGAATAATCGACAACTAAAACTTGAATTGTACTACTTCTTACTGGCTATTACTTCAACTTAGAAGCTTCTTCTGTGTTCTACTATGGTGCTTTTAGTGTTTCAGCATACCGCAGCACGCGACATAGCTTTGCAGACGATAAATGTAACCGTCTCAGAGAGGAATGTGGCCAATGTGACGATCTGGTTTTAAGTCGATTCGATAACAAATGACGAAAACGGATGGATTTCTCAGGTTTTTACTACATATGAACACTTTTCACATTCTCCCGTGCAACGCGGCTGCTAGTCCTCCTTTCGTTCAAAATCTTAATGTGCTAGGTCATATCCAAGCCACCAAAGCCGGCTAAAAAGTAAATAATCGATAATTAAAACTTGAATTGTACTACTTCTTACTGGCTATTACTTCAACTTAGAAGCTTCTTCTGTGTTCTACTATGGTGCTTTTAGTTTCTCCGCATACGCAACGCGGCTGCTAGTCCTCACTTCATGCAAAATCTTAAGGTTCCACCTCATAACCAGGGCACCAAATCCGGCTAAAAAGTGAATAATCAATAACTAAAACTTGAATTGTACTACATCTTACTGTCTATTACTTCAACTTAGAAGCTTCTTCTGTGTTCTACTATTGTGCTTTTAGTGTCTCCGCATACCGCAGCACGCGACATAGCTTTGCAGACGATAAATGTAACCGTCTAAGACAGAAAAGCGGCCAATATGACGATCTGACTTTAAATCGATTCGATAACAAATGATGAAAACGGACCGATTTGAAAGGTTTTTACTACATATGAACACTTTTCACGTTCTCCCGTGCAACGCGGCTGCTAGTCCTCCTTTCATGCAAAATCTTAAGGTCCTAGGTCATGTCCAAGCCACCAAAGCCGGCTAAAAAGTGAATAATCGACAACTAAAACTTGAATTGTACTACTTCTTACTGGCTATTACTTCAGCTTAGAAGTTTCTTCTGTGTTCTACTATGGTGCTTTTAGTGTCTCCGCATACCGCAGCACGCGACATAGCTTTGCAGTCGATAAATGTAACCGTCTCAGAGAAAAAAGCGGCCAAAGTGACGGCCTGGCTTTAAGTCGATTCGATAACAAATGACGAAAACGGACGGATTTCTCAGGTTTTTACTACAAATGAACACTTTTCACATTCTCCCATGCAACGCGGCTGCTAGTCCTCCTTTTATGCAAAATCTTAAGGTCCTAGGTCATGTTCAAGCCACCAAAGCCGGCTAAAAAGTGAATAATCGACAACTAAGACTTGAATTGTACTACTTCTTACTGGCTATTACTTCAACTTAGAAGTTTCTTCGGTGTTCTACTATGGTGCTTTTAAATCTCCGCATACCGCAGAACGCGACATAGCTTTGCAGACGATAAATGTAACCGTCTTAGAGAGAAAAGAGACCAATGTGACGATCTGGCTATAAGTCGATTCGATAACAAATGACGAATACGGACGTATTTCTCAGGTTTTTACTACATATGAACACTTTTCACATTCTCCCGTGCAACGCGGCTGCTAGTCCTCCTTTTGTGCAAAATCTTAATGTCCTAGGTCATATCCAAGCCACCAAAGCCGGCTAAAAAGTGAATAATCGATAATTAAAACTTGAATTGTACTACTTCTTACTTTCTATTACTTCAACTTAGAAGCTTCTTCTGAGTTCTACTATGGTGCTTTTAGTGTTTCCGGATACCGCAGCACGCGACATAGCTTTGCAGACGATAAATGTAACCGTCTCAGAGAAAAAAGACGCCAATGTCACGATCTGGCTATAAGTCGATTCGATAACAAATGACGAAAACGGACGGATTTCTCAGGTTTTTACTACATATGAACACCTTTCACATTCTCCCGTGCAACGCGGCTGCTAGTCCTGCTTTCATGCAAAATCTTAAGGTTCCACCTCATGTCCAAGCCACCAAAGTCGGCTAAAAGTGAACAATCGATAACTTAAACTTGAATTGTACTACTTCTTACTTTCTATTATTTCAACCTAGAAGCTTCTTGTGTGTTCTACTATGGTGCTTTTACTGTCTCCGCATACCGCAGCACGCGACATAGCTTTGCAGACGATAAATGTAACCGTCTCAGAGAGGAATGTGGCCAATGTGACGATCTGGTTTTAAGTCGATTCGATAACAAATGACGAAAACGGACGGATTTCTCAGGTTTTTACTACATATGAACACTTTTCACATTCTCCCGTGCAACGCGGCTGCTAGTCCTGCTTTCATGCAAAATCTTAAGGTTCCACCTCATGTCCAAGCCACCAAAGTCGGCTAAAAGTGAACAATCGATAACTTAAACTTGAATTGTACTACATCTTACTGTCTATTACTTCAACTTAGAAGCTTCTTCTGTGTTCTACTATTGTGCTTTTAGTGTCTCCGCATACCGCAGCATGCGACATAGCTTTGCAGACGATAAATGTAACCGTCTCAGAGAGGAATGTGGCCAATGTGACGATCTGGTTTTAAGTCGATTCGATAACAAATGACGAAAACGGATGGATTTCTCAGGTTTTTACTACATATGAACACTTTTCACATTCTCCCGTGCAACGCGGCTGCTAGTCCTCCTTTCGTTCAAAATCTTAATGTGCTAGGTCATATCCAAGCCACCAAAGCCGGCTAAAAAGTAAATAATCGATAATTAAAACTTGAATTGTACTACTTCTTACTGGCTATTACTTCAACTTAGAAGCTTCTTCTGTGTTCTACTATGGTGCTTTTAGTTTCTCCGCATACCGCAACGCGGCTGCTAGTCCTCACTTCATGCAAAATCTTAAGGTTCCACCTCATAACCAGGGCACCAAATCCGGCTAAAAAGTGAATAATCAATAACTAAAACTTGAATTGTACTACATCTTACTGTCTATTACTTCAACTTAGAAGCTTCTTCTGTGTTCTACTATTGTGCTTTTAGTGTCTCCGCATACCGCAGCACGCGACATAGCTTTGCAGACGATAAATGTAACCGTCTAAGACAGAAAAGCGGCCAATATGACGATCTGACTTTAAATCGATTCGATAACAAATGATGAAAACGGACCGATTTAAAAGGTTTTTACTACATATGAACACTTTTCACGTTCTCCCGTGCAACGCGGCTGCTAGTCCTCCTTTTATGCAAAATCTTAAGGTCCTAGGTCATGTTCAAGCCACCAAAGCCGGCTAAAAAGTGAATAATCGACAACTAAGACTTGAATTGTACTACTTCTTACTGGCTATTACTTCAACTTAGAAGTTTCTTCGGTGTTCTACTATGGTGCTTTTAAATCTCCGCATACCGCAGCACGCGACATAGCTTTGCAGACGATAAATGTAACCGTCTCAGAGAGAAAAGAGACCAATGTGACGATCTGGCTATAAGTCGATTCGATAACAAATGACGAATACGGACGTATTTCTCAGGTTTTTACTACATATGAACACTTTTCACATTATCCCGTGCAACGCGGCTGCTAGTCCTCATTTTGTGCAAAATCTTAATGTCCTAGGTCGTATCCAAGCCACCAAAGCCGGCTAAAAAGTGAATAATCGATAATTAAAACTTGAATTGTACTACTTCTTACTTTCTATTACTTCAACTTAGAAGCTTCTTCTGAGTTCTACTATGGTGCTTTTAGTGTTTCCGGATACCGCAGCACGCGACATAGCTTTGCAGACGATAAATGTAACCGTCTCAGAGAAAAAAGACGCCAATGTCACGATCTGGCTATAAGTCGATTCGATAACAAATGACGAAAACGGACGGATTTCTCAGGTTTTTACTACATATGAACACTTTTCACATTCTCCCGTGCAACGCGGCTGCTAGTCCTGCTTTCATGCAAAATCTTAAGGTCCTAGGTCATGTCACAGCCACCAAAGCCGGCTAAAAGGTGAACAATCGATAACTTAAACTTGAATTGTACTACTTCTTACTTTCTATTATTTCAACTTAGAAGCTTCTTGTGTGTTCTACTATGGTGCTTTTAGTGTCTCCGCATACCGCAGCACGCGACATAGCTTTGCAGACGATAAATGTAACCGCCTCAGAGAGAAATGCGGCCAATGTGGCGATCCGGTTTTAAGTCGATTCGATAACAAATGATGATAAAGGACGGATTCCTCAGTTTTTTACGACATATGAACTCTTTTTACATTCTCCCGTGCAACGCGGCTGCTAGTCCTCCTTTCATGCAAAATCTTAAGGTTCCACCTCATGTCCAAGCCACCAAAGCCGCCTAAAAAGTGAATAATCGACAACTAAAACTTGAATTGTACTACTTCTTACTGGCTATTACTCCGACTTAGAAGCTTCTTCTGTGTTCTACTATGGTGCTTTTAGTTTCTCCGCATACCGCAACGCGGCTGCTAGTCCTCATTTCATGCAAAATCTTAAGGTTCCACCTCATAACCATTGCACCAAATCCGGCTAAAAAGTGAATAATCAATAACTAAAACTTGAATTGTACTACTTCTTACTGTCTATTACTTCAACTTAGAAGCTTCTTCTGTGTTCTACTATGGTGCTTTTAGTGTCTCCGCATACCGCAGCACGCGACATAGCTTTGCAGACGATAAATGTAACCGTCTAAGACAGAAAAGCGGCCAATATGACGATCTGACTTTAAATCGATTCGATAACAAATGATGAAAACGGACGGATTTGAAAGGTTTTTACTACATATGAACACTTTTCACGTTTTCCCGTGCAACGCGGCTGCTAGTCCTCCTTTCATGCAAAATCTTAAGGTCCTAGGTCATGTCCAAGCCACCAAAGCCGGCTAAAAAGTGAATAATCGACAACTAAAACTTGAAATGTACTACTTCTTACTGGCTATTACTTCAGCTTAGAAGTTTCTTCTGTGTTCTACTATGGTGCTTTTAGTGTCTCCGCATACCGCAGCACGCGACATAGCTTTGCAGTCGATAAATGTAACCGTCTCAGAGAGAAAAGCGGCCAAAGTGACGGCCTGGCTTTAAGTCAATTCGATAACAAATGACGAAAACGGACGGATTTCTCAGGTTTTTACTACAAATGAACACTTTTCACATTCTCCCATGCAACGCGGCTGCTAGTCCTCCTTTTATGCAAAATCTTAAGGTCCTAGGTCATGTCCAAGCCACCAAAGCCGGCTAAAAAGTGAATAATCGACAACTAAAACTTGAATTGTACTACTTCTTACTGGCTATTACTTCAACTTAGAAGTTTCTTCGGTGTTCTACTATGGTGCTTTTAGTGTCTCCGCATACCGCAGCACGCGACATAGCTTTGCAGACGATAAATGTAACCGTCTCAGAGAGAAAAGAGACCAATGTGACGATCTGGCTATAAGTCGATTCGATAACAAATGACGAAAACGGACGGATTTCTCAGGTTTTTACTACATATGAACACTTTTCACATTCTCCCGTGCAACGCGGCTGCTAGTCCTCCTTTCGTGCAAAATCTTTATGTCCTAGGTCATATCCAAGCCACCAAAGCCGGCTAAAAAGTGAATAATCGATAATTAAAACTTGAATTGTACTACTTCTTACTTTCTATTACTTCAACTTAGAAGCTTCTTCTGAGTTCTACTATGGTGCTTTTAGTGTTTCCGCATACCGCAGCACGCGACATAGCTTTGCAGACGATAAATGTAACCGTCTCAGAGAAAAAAGGCGCCAATGTCACGATCTGGCTATAAGTCGATTCGATAACAAATGACGAAAACGGACGGATTTCTCAGGTTTTTACTACATATGAACACATTTCACATTCTCCCGTGCATCGCGGCTGCAATTACTCCTTTCATGCAAATTCTTAAGGTCCTAGGTCATGTCCAAGCCACCAATGCTGGCTAAAAAGTTAATAATCGACAAATAAAACTTGAATTGTACTACTTCTTACTGGCTATTACTTCAACTTAGAAGCTTCTTCTGTGTTCTACTATGTTGATTTTAGTGTCTCCGCATACCGCAGCACGCGACATAGCTTTGCAGACGATAAGTACAACCGTTTCAGAGAGATGAGCGGCCAATGTGACGATCTGGCTTTAAGTCGATTCGATAACATATGAAGAGAACGGACGGATTTCTCAGGTTTTTACTACATATGAACACTTTTCACATTCTCCCGTACAACGTGGCTGCTAGTCCTCCTTTCATGCGAAATCTTAAGGTCCTAGGTCATCTTCAAGCCACCAAAGCCGGCTAAAAAGTGAATAATCGACAACTAAAACTTGAATTGTACTACTTCTTACTGGCTATTATTTTCAAATTAGAAGCTTCTTCTGTGTTCTAATATGGTGCTTTCAGTGTCTTCGCATACCGCAGCACGCGACATAGCTTTGCAGACGATAAATGTAACCGTCTCAGAGAGAAAAGCGGCCAATGTGACGATCTGGCTTTAACTCGATACTATAACAAATGACGAAAACCCACGGATTTCTTAGGTTTTTACTACATATGAACACTTTTCACATTCTCTCGTGCAACGCGGCTGCTAGTCCTACTTTCATGCAAAATCTTCAGGTTCCACCTCATGTCCAAGCCACCAAAGCCGGCTAAAAAGTGAATAATCGACAACTAAAACTTGAATTGTACTACTTCTTACTGGCTATTACTTCAACTTAGAAGCTTCTTCTGTGTTCAACTATGGTGCTTTTAGTGTCTCCGCATACCGCAGCACGCGACATAGCTTTACCCACGATAAATGTAACCGTTTCAGAGAGAAGAGCGGCCAATATGATGATCTGGCATTAAGTCGACTCGATAGCAAATGACGAAAACGTGCGGATTTCCCAGGTTTTCACTACATATGAACACTCTTCACATTCCCCCGCCCAACGCGGTCGCTAGACCTCCCTTCATGCAAAATCGTAATGTCCTAGCTCATGTCCAAGGCACCAAAGCCGTCTAAAAATTCAATTATCGGTAACTAAAACTTGAATTGTACTGTTTCATACTAGCTATCACCTCAACTTAGACGCTTCCTCTGTGTTCTATTATGGTACTTTTATTGTCTCCGCATACCACAGCACGTGACATAGCTTTACACACGACAAATGTAGCCGTTTCAGAGAAAAGAGCGGCCAATATAACGATCTGGCATTAAGTCGATTCGATAGCAAATGATTTAAACGGGCGGATATCTCAGGTTTTTACCACATATGAACACTTTTCACATTCTCCCGTGCAACGCTGCTGCTAGTCCTCCTTTCATGCAAAATCTTAAGCTTCCACCTCATGTCCAAGCCACCAAATCCGGCTAAAAAGTGAATAATCAATAACAAAAAAATGAATTGTACTATTTCGTACTGGCTATTACTTCAACTTAGAAGTTTCTTCTGTGTTGTACTATGGTGCTTTTGGTGTCTCCGCATACCGCAGCACGCGACATAGCTTTGCAGACGATAAATGTAACCGTCTCAGAGAGAAAAGAGGCCAATGTGACGATCTGGCTATAAGTCGATTCGTTAACAAATGACGAAAACGGACGGATTTCTCAGGTTTTTACTACATATGAACACTTTTCACATTCTCCCGTGCAACGCGGCTGCTAGTCCTCCTTTCGTACAAGATCTTAATGTTCTAGGTCATATCCAAGCCACCAAAGCCGGCTAAAAAGTGAATAATCGATGATTAAAACTTGAATTGTACTACTTCTTACTTGTTTTTGCTTCAACGTAGAAGCTTCTTCTGTGTCCTACTATGGTGCTTTTAGTATTTACGCATACCGCAGCACGCGACATAGCTTTGCAGACGATAAATGTAACCGTCTCAGAGAGAAAAGCGACCAAAGTGACGATCTGGCTTTAAGTCGATTCGATAACAAATGACGAAAACGGACGGATTTCTCAGGTTTTTACTACATATGAACACTTTGCACATTCTCCCATGCAACGCGGCTGCTAGTCCTCCTTTTATGCAAAATCTTAAGGTCCTAGGTCAAGTCCAAGGCACCAAAGCCGGCTAAAAAGTGAATAATCGATAACTAAAACTTGAATTGTACTACATCTTACTGGCTATTACTTTAACTTAGATGCCTCTTCTGCGTTCTACTATGGTGCTTTTAGTGTCTCCGCATACCGCAGCACGCGACATAGCTTTGCAGACGATAAATGTAACCGTCTCAGAGAGAAAAGCCCCCAATGTGACGATCTGGCTTTAAGTCGATTTGATAACAAATGGCGAAAACGGACGGATTTCTCAGGTTTTTACTACATATGAACACTTGTCACATTCTCCAGTGCAACACGGCTGCTAGTCCTACTTTCATGCAAAATCTTAAGGTTCCACCTCATGTCCAAGCCACCAAAGCCGGCTAAAAAGTGAATAATCAATAACTAAAACTTGAATTGTACTACTTCTTACTGGCTATTACATCAACTTATAAGCTTCTTCTATGTTCTACTATGGTGCTTTTAGTGTCTGCGCATACCGCAGCACGCGATATAGCTTTGCAGACGATTAATGTAACCGCCTCAGAGAGAAAAGCGGCCAATATGACGATCTGGCTTTAAGTCGATTCGATAACAAATGACGAAAACGGACGGATTTCTCAGGTTTTTACTACATATGAACACTTTTCACATTCTCCCGTGCAACGCGGCTGCTAGTCCTGCTTTCATGCAATATCTTAAGGTCCTAGGTCATGTCACAGCCACCAAAGCCGGCTAAAAGGTGAACAATCGATAACTTAAACTTGAATTGTACTACTTCTTACTTTCTATTATTTCAACCTAGAAGCTTCTTGTGTGTTCTACTATGGTGCTTTTAGTGTCTCCGCATACCGCAGCACGCGACATAGCTTTGCAGACGATAAATGTAACCGCCTCAGAGAGAAATGCGGCCAATGTGGCGATCCGGTTTTAAGTCGATTCGATAACAAATGACGATAAAGGACGGATTATTCAGTTTTTTACGACATATGAACTCTTTTTACTTTCTCCCGTGCAACGCGGCTGCTAGTCCTCCTTTCATGCAAAATCTTAAGGTTCCACCTCATGTCCAAGCCACCAAAGCCGCCTAAAAAGTGAATAATCGACAACTAAAACTTGAATTGTACTACTTCTTACTGGCTATTACTCCGACTTAGAAGCTTCTTCTGTGCTCTACTATGGTGCTTTTAGTTTCTCCGCATACCGCAACGCGGCTGCTAGTCCTCATTTCATGCAAAATCTTAAGGATCCACCTCATAACCATTGCACCAAATCCGGCTAAAAAGTGAATAATCAATAACTAAAACTTGAATTGTACTACTTCTTACTGTCTATTACTTCAACTTAGAAGCTTCTTCTGTGTTCTACTATGGTGCTTTTAGTGTCTCCGCATACCGCAGCACGCGACATAGCTTTGCAGACGATAAATGTAACCGTCTAAGACAGAAAAGCGGCCAATATGACGATCTGACTTTAAATCGATTCGATAACAAATGATGAAAACGGACGGATTTGAAAGGTTTTTACTACATATGAACACTTTTCACGTTTTCCCGTGCAACGCGGCTGCTAGTCCTCCTTTTATGCAAAATCTTAAGGTCCTAGGTCATGTCCAAGCCACCAAAGCCGGCTAAAAAGTGAATAATCGACAACTAAAACTTGAATTGTACTACTTCTTACTGGCCATTACTTCAACTTAGAAGTTTCTTCGGTGTTCTACTATGGTGCTTTTAGTGTCTCCGCATACCGCAGCACGCGACATAGCTTTGCAGACGATAAATGTAACCGTCTCAGAGAGAAAAGAGACCAATGTGACGATCTGGCTATAAGTCGATTCGATAACAAATGACGAAAACGGACGGATTTCTCAGGTTTTTACTACATATGAACACATTTCACATTCTCCCGTGCATCGCGGCTGCAAGTACTCCTTTCATGCAAATTCTTGAGGTCCTAGGTCATGTCCAAGCCACCAATGCTGGCTAAAAAGTTAATAATCGACAAATAAAACTTGAATTGTACTACTTCTTACTGGCTATTACTTCAACTTAGAAGCTTCTTCTGTGTTCTACTATGTTGATTTTAGTGTCTCCGCATACCGCAGCACGCGACATAGCTTTGCAGACGATAAGTACAACCGTTTCAGAGAGATGAGCGGCCAATGTGACGATCTGGCTTTAAGTCGATTCGATAACATATGAAGAGAACGGACGGATTTCTCAGGTTTTTACTACATATGAACACTTTTCACATTCTCCCGTGCAACGTGGCTGCTAGTCCTCCTTTCATGCGAAATCTTAAGGTCCTAGGTCATCTTCAAGCCACCAAAGCCGGCTAAAAAGTGAATAATCGACAACTAAAACTTGAATTGTACTACTTCTTACTGGCTATTACTTCAACTTAGAAGCTTCTTCTGTGTTCAACTATGGTGCTTTTAGTGTCTCCGCATACCGCAGCACGCGACATAGCTTTACCCACGATAAATGTAACCGTTTCAGAGAGAAGAGCGGCCAATATGATGATCTGGCATTAAGTCGACTCGATAGCAAATGACGAAAACGTGCGGATTTCCCAGGTTTTCACTACATATGAACACTCTTCACATTCCCCCGCCCAACGCGGTCGCTAGACCTCCCTTCATGCAAAATCGTAATGTCCTAGCTCATGTCCAAGGCACCAAAGCCGTCTAAAAATTCAATTATCGGTAACTAAAACTTGAATTGTACTGTTTCATACTAGCCATCACCTCAACTTAGACGCTTCCTCTGTGTTCTATTATGGTGCTTTTATTGTCTCCGCATACCACAGCACGTGACATAGCTTTACACACGACAAATGTAGCCGTTTCAGAGAAAAGAGCGGCCAATATAACGATCTGGCATTAAGTCGATTCGATAGCAAACGATTTAAACGGGCGGATATCTCAGGTTTTTACCACATATGAACACTTTTCACATTCTCCCGTGCAACGCTGCTGCTAGTCCTCCTTTCATGCAAAATCTTAAGCTTCCACCTCATGTCCAAGCCACCAAATCCGGCTAAAAAGTGAATAATCAATAACAAAAAAATGAATTGTACTACTTCGTACTGGCTATTACTTCAACTTAGAAGTTTCTTCTGTGTTCTACTATGGTGCTTTTAGTATTTACGCATACCGCAGCACGCGACATAGCTTTGCAGACGATAAATGTAACCGTCTCAGAGAGAAAAGCGACCAAAGTGACGATCTGGCTTTAAGTCGATTCGATAACAAATGACGAAAACGGACGGATTTCTCAGGTTTTTACTACATATGAACACTTTGCACATTCTCCCATGCAACGCGGCTGCTAGTCCTCCTTTTATGCAAAATCTTAAGGTCCTAGGTCAAGTCCAAGGCACCAAAGCCGGCTAAAAAGTGAATAATCGATAACTAAAACTTGAATTGTACTACATCTTACTGGCTATTACTTTAACTTAGATGCCTCTTCTGCGTTCTACTATGGTGCTTTTAGTGTCTCCGCATACCGCAGCACGCGACATAGCTTTGCAGACGATAAATGTAACCGTCTCAGAGAGAAAAGCCCCCAATGTGACGATCTGGCTTTAAGTCGATTTGATAACAAATGGCGAAAACGGACGGATTTCTCAGGTTTTTACTACATATGAACACTTGTCACATTCTCCAGTGCAACACGGCTGCTAGTCCTACTTTCATGCAAAATCTTAAGGTTCCACCTCATGTCCAAGCCACCAAAGCCGGCTAAAAAGTGAATAATCAATAACTAAAACTTGAATTGTACTACTTCTTACTGGCTATTACATCAACTTATAAGCTTCTTCTATGTTCTACTATGGTGCTTTTAGTGTCTGCGCATACCGCAGCACGCGATATAGCTTTGCAGACGATTAATGTAACCGCCTCAGAGAGAAAAGCGGCCAATATGACGATCTGGCTTTAAGTCGATTCGATAACAAATGACGAAAACGGACGGATTTCTCAGGTTTTTACTACATATGAACACTTTTCACATTCTCCCGTGCAACGCGGCTGCTAGTCCTGCTTTCATGCAATATCTTAAGGTCCTAGGTCATGTCACAGCCACCAAAGCCGGCTAAAAGGTGAACAATCGATAACTTAAACTTGAATTGTACTACTTCTTACTTTCTATTATTTCAACCTAGAAGCTTCTTGTGTGTTCTACTATGGTGCTTTTAGTGTCTCCGCATACCGCAGCACGCGACATAGCTTTGCAGACGATAAATGTAACCGCCTCAGAGAGAAATGCGGCCAATGTGGCGATCCGGTTTTAAGTCGATTCGATAACAAATGACGATAAAGGACGGATTATTCAGTTTTTTACGACATATGAACTCTTTTTACTTTCTCCCGTGCAACGCGGCTGCTAGTCCTCCTTTCATGCAAAATCTTAAGGTTCCACCTCATGTCCAAGCCACCAAAGCCGCCTAAAAAGTGAATAATCGACAACTAAAACTTGAATTGTACTACTTCTTACTGGCTATTACTCCGACTTAGAAGCTTCTTCTGTGCTCTACTATGGTGCTTTTAGTTTCTCCGCATACCGCAACGCGGCTGCTAGTCCTCATTTCATGCAAAATCTTAAGGATCCACCTCATAACCATTGCACCAAATCCGGCTAAAAAGTGAATAATCAATAACTAAAACTTGAATTGTACTACTTCTTACTGTCTATTACTTCAACTTAGAAGCTTCTTCTGTGTTCTACTATGGTGCTTTTAGTGTCTCCGCATACCGCAGCACGCGACATAGCTTTGCAGACGATAAATGTAACCGTCTAAGACAGAAAAGCGGCCAATATGACGATCTGACTTTAAATCGATTCGATAACAAATGATGAAAACGGACGGATTTGAAAGGTTTTTACTACATATGAACACTTTTCACGTTTTCCCGTGCAACGCGGCTGCTAGTCCTCCTTTCATGCAAAATCTTAAGGTCCTAGGTCATGTCCAAGCCACCAAAGCCGGCTAAAAAGTGAATAATCGACAACTAAAACTTGAAATGTACTACTTCTTACTGGCTATTACTTCAGCTTAGAAGTTTCTTCTGTGTTCTACTATGGTGCTTTTAGTGTCTCCGCATACCGCAGCACGCGACATAGCTTTGCAGTCGATAAATGTAACCGTCTCAGAGAGAAAAGCGGCCAAAGTGACGGCCTGGCTTTAAGTCAATTCGATAACAAATGACGAAAACGGACGGATTTCTCAGGTTTTTACTACAAATGAACACTTTTCACATTCTCCCATGCAACGCGGCTGCTAGTCCTCCTTTTATGCAAAATCTTAAGGTCCTAGGTCATGTCCAAGCCACCAAAGCCGGCTAAAAAGTGAATAATCGACAACTAAAACTTGAATTGTACTACTTCTTACTGGCCATTACTTCAACTTAGAAGTTTCTTCGGTGTTCTACTATGGTGCTTTTAGTGTCTCCGCATACCGCAGCACGCGACATAGCTTTGCAGACGATAAATGTAACCGTCTCAGAGAGAAAAGAGACCAATGTGACGATCTGGCTATAAGTCGATTCGATAACAAATGACGAAAACGGACGGATTTCTCAGGTTTTTACTACATATGAACACATTTCACATTCTCCCGTGCATCGCGGCTGCAAGTACTCCTTTCATGCAAATTCTTGAGGTCCTAGGTCATGTCCAAGCCACCAATGCTGGCTAAAAAGTTAATAATCGACAAATAAAACTTGAATTGTACTACTTCTTACTGGCTATTACTTCAACTTAGAAGCTTCTTCTGTGTTCTACTATGTTGATTTTAGTGTCTCCGCATACCGCAGCACGCGACATAGCTTTGCAGACGATAAGTACAACCGTTTCAGAGAGATGAGCGGCCAATGTGACGATCTGGCTTTAAGTCGATTCGATAACATATGAAGAGAACGGACGGATTTCTCAGGTTTTTACTACATATGAACACTTTTCACATTCTCCCGTGCAACGTGGCTGCTAGTCCTCCTTTCATGCGAAATCTTAAGGTCCTAGGTCATCTTCAAGCCACCAAAGCCGGCTAAAAAGTGAATAATCGACAACTAAAACTTGAATTGTACTACTTCTTACTGGCTATTACTTCAACTTAGAAGCTTCTTCTGTGTTCAACTATGGTGCTTTTAGTGTCTCCGCATACCGCAGCACGCGACATAGCTTTACCCACGATAAATGTAACCGTTTCAGAGAGAAGAGCGGCCAATATGATGATCTGGCATTAAGTCGACTCGATAGCAAATGACGAAAACGTGCGGATTTCCCAGGTTTTCACTACATATGAACACTCTTCACATTCCCCCGCCCAACGCGGTCGCTAGACCTCCCTTCATGCAAAATCGTAATGTCCTAGCTCATGTCCAAGGCACCAAAGCCGTCTAAAAATTCAATTATCGGTAACTAAAACTTGAATTGTACTGTTTCATACTAGCCATCACCTCAACTTAGACGCTTCCTCTGTGTTCTATTATGGTGCTTTTATTGTCTCCGCATACCACAGCACGTGACATAGCTTTACACACGACAAATGTAGCCGTTTCAGAGAAAAGAGCGGCCAATATAACGATCTGGCATTAAGTCGATTCGATAGCAAACGATTTAAACGGGCGGATATCTCAGGTTTTTACCACATATGAACACTTTTCACATTCTCCCGTGCAACGCTGCTGCTAGTCCTCCTTTCATGCAAAATCTTAAGCTTCCACCTCATGTCCAAGCCACCAAATCCGGCTAAAAAGTGAATAATCAATAACAAAAAAATGAATTGTACTACTTCGTACTGGCTATTACTTCAACTTAGAAGTTTCTTCTGTGTTCTACTATGGTGCTTTTGGTGTCTCCGCATACCGCAGCACGCGACATAGCTTTGCAGACGATAAATGTAACCGTCTCAGAGAGAAAAGAGGCCAATGTGACGATCTGGCTATAAGTCGATTCGTTAACAAATGACGAAAACGGACGGATTTCTCAGGTTTTTACTACATATGAACACTTTTCACATTCTCCCGTGCAACGCGGCTGCTAGTCCTCCTTACGTTCAAAATCTTAATGTGCTAGGTCATATCCAAGCCACCAAAGCCGGCTAAAAAGTAAATAATCGATAATTAAAACTTGAATTGTACTACTTCTTACTGGCTATTACTTCAACTTAGAAGCTTCTTCTGTGTTCTACTATGGTGCATTTAGTTTCTCCGCATACCGCAACGTGGCTGCTAGTCCTCACTTCATGCAAAATCTTAAGGTTCCACCTCATAACCAGGGCACCAAATCCGGCTAAAATGTGAATAATCAATAACTAAAACTTGAATTGTACTACATATTACTGTCTATTACTTCAACTTAGAAGCTTCTTCTGTGTTCTACTATTGTGCTTTTAGTGTCTCCGCATACCGCAGCACGCGACATAGCTTTGCAGACGATAAATGTAACCGTCTAAGACAGAAAAGCGGCCAATATGACGATCTGACTTTAAATCGATTCGATAACAAATGATGAAAACGGACCGATTTGAAAGGTTTTTACTACATATGAACACTTTTCACGTTCTCCCGTGCAACGCGGCTGCTAGTCCTCCTTTTATGCAAAATCTTAAGGTCCTAGGTCATGTTCAAGCCACCAAAGCCGGCTAAAAAGTGAATAATCGACAACTAAGACTTGAATTGTACTACTTCTTACTGGCTATTACTTCAACTTAGAAGTTTTTTCGGTGTTCTACTATGGTGCTTTTAAATCTCCGCATACCGCAGCACGCGACATAGCTTTGCAGACGATAAATGTAACCGTCTCAGAGAGAAAAGAGACCAATGTGGCGATCTGGCTATAAGTCGATTCGATAACAAATGACGAATACGGACGTATTTCTCAGGTTTTTACTACATATGAACACTTTTCACATTCTCCCGTGCAACGCGGCTGCTAGTCCTCCTTTTGTGCAGAATCTTAATGTCCTAGGTCATATCCAAGCCACCAAAGCCGGCTAAAAAGTGAATAATCGATAATTAAAACTTGAATTGTAGTACTTCTTACTTTCTATTACTTCAACTTAGAAGCTTCTTCTGAGTTCTACTATGGTGCTTTTAGTGTTTCCGGATACCGCAGCACGCGACATAGCTTTGCAGACGATAAATGTAACCGTCTCAGAGAAAAAAGACGCCAATGTCACGATCTGGCTATAAGTCGATTCGATAACAAATGACGAAAACGGACGGATTTCTCAGGTTTTTACTACATATGAACACTTTTCACATTCTCCCGTGCAACGCGGCTGCTAGTCCTGCTTTAATGCAAAATCGTAAGGTCCTAGGTCATGTCACAGCCACCAAAGCCGGCTAAAAGGTGAACAATCGATAACTTAAACTTGAATTGTACTACTTCTTACTTTCTATTATTTCAACCTAGAAGCTTCTTGTGTGTTCTACTATGGTGCTTTTAGTGTCTCCGCATACCGCAGCATGCGACATAGCTTTGCAGACGATAAATGTAACCGCCTCAGAGAGAAATGCGGCCAATGTGGCGATCCGGTTTTAAGTCGATTCGATAACAAATGATGATAAAGGACGGATTCCTCAGTTTTTTACGACATATGAACTCTTTTTACATTCTCCCGTGCAACGCGGCTGCTAGTCCTCCTTTCATGCAAAATCTTAAGGTTCCACCTCATGTCCAAGCCACCAAAGCCGCCTAAAAAGTGAATAATCGACAACTAAAACTTGAATTGTACTACTTCTTACTGGCTATTACTCCGACTTAGAAGCTTCTTCTGTGTTCTACTATGGTGCTTTTAGTTTCTCCGCATACCGCAACGCGGCTGCTAGTCCTCATTTCATGCAAAATCTTAAAGTTCCACCTCATAACCATTGCACCAAATCCGGCTAAAAAGTGAATAATCAATAACTAAAACTTGAATTGTACTACTTCTTACTGTCTATTACTTCAACTTAGAAGCTTCTTCTGTGTTCTACTATGGTGCTTTTAGTGTCTCCGCATACCGCAGCACGCGACATAGCTTTGCAGACGATAAATGTAACCGTCTAAGACAGAAAAGCGGCCAATATGACGATCTGACTTTAAATCGATTCGATAACAAATGATGAAAACGGACGGATTTGAAAGGTTTTTACTACATATGAACACTTTTCACGTTTTCCCGTGCAACGCGGCTGCTAGTCCTCCTTTCATGCAAAATCTTAAGGTCCTAGGTCATGTCCAAGCCACCAAAGCCGGCTAAAAAGTGAATAATCGACAACTAAAACTTGAAATGTACTACTTCTTACTGGCTATTACTTCAGCTTAGAAGTTTCTTCTGTGTTCTACTATGGTGCTTTTAGTGTCTCCGCATACCGCAGCACGCGACATAGCTTTGCAGTCGATAAATGTAACCGTCTCAGAGAGAAAAGCGGCCAAAGTGACGGCCTGGCTTTAAGTCAATTCGATAACAAATGACGAAAACGGACGGATTTCTCAGGTTTTTACTACAAATGAACACTTTTCACATTCTCCCATGCAACGCGGCTGCTAGTCCTCCTTTTATGCAAAATCTTAAGGTCCTAGGTCATGTCCAAGCCACCAAAGCCGGCTAAAAAGTGAATAATCGACAACTAAAACTTGAATTGTACTACTTCTTACTGGCTATTACTTCAACTTAGAAGTTTCTTCGGTGTTCTACTATGGTGCTTTTAGTGTCTCCGCATACCGCAGCACGCGACATAGCTTTGCAGACGATAAATGTAACCGTCTCAGAGAGAAAAGAGACCAATGTGACGATCTGGCTATAAGTCGATTCGATAACAAATGACGAAAACGGACGGATTTCTCTGGTTTTTACTACATATGAACACTTTTCACATTCTCCCGTGCAACGCGGCTGCTAGTCCTCCTTTCGTGCAAAATCTTTATGTCCTAGGTCATATCCAAGCCACCAAAGCCGGCTAAAAAGTGAATAATCGATAATTAAAACTTGAATTGTACTACTTCTTACTTTCTATTACTTCAACTTAGAAGCTTCTTCTGAGTTCTACTATGGTGCTTTTAGTGTTTCCGCATACCGCAGCACGCGACATAGCTTTGCAGACGATAAATGTAACCGTCTCAGAGAAAAAAGGCGCCAATGTCACGATCTGGCTATAAGTCGATTCGATAACAAATGACGAAAACGGACGGATTTCTCAGGTTTTTACTACATATGAACACATTTCACATTCTCCCATGCATCGCGGCTGCAAGTACTCCTTTCATGCAAATTCTTAAGGTCCTAGGTCATGTCCAAGCCACCAATGCTGGCTAAAAAGTTAATAATCGACAAATAAAACTTGAATTGTACTACTTCTTACTGGCTATTACTTCAACTTAGAAGCTTCTTCTGTGTTCTACTATGTTGATTTTAGTGTCTCCGCATACCGCAGCACGCGACATAGCTTTGCAGACGATAAGTACAACCGTTTCAGAGAGATGAGCGGCCAATGTGACGATCTGGCTTTAAGTCGATTCGATAACATATGAAGAGAACGGACGGATTTCTCAGGTTTTTACTACATATGAACACTTTTCACATTCTCTCGTGCAACGCGGCTGCTAGTCCTACTTTCATGCAAAATCTTCAGGTTCCACCTCATGTCCAAGCCACCAAAGCCGGCTAAAAAGTGAATAATCGACAACTAAAACTTGAATTGTACTACTTCTTACTGGCTATTACTTCAACTTAGAAGCTTCTTCTGTGTTCAACTATGGTGCTTTTAGTGTCTCCGCATACCGCAGCACGCGACATAGCTTTACCCACGATAAATGTAACCGTTTCAGAGAGAAGAGCGGCCAATATGATGATCTGGCATTAAGTCGACTCGATAGCAAATGACGAAAACGTGCGGATTTCCCAGGTTTTCACTACATATGAACACTCTTCACATTCCCCCGCCCAACGCGGTCGCTAGACCTCCCTTCATGCAAAATCGTAATGTCCTAGCTCATGTCCAAGGCACCAAAGCCGTCTAAAAATTCAATTATCGGTAACTAAAACTTGAATTGTACTGTTTCATACTAGCTATCACCTCAACTTAGACGCTTCCTCTGTGTTCTATTATGGTGCTTTTATTGTCTCCGCATACCACAGCACGTGACATAGCTTTACACACGACAAATGTAGCCGTTTCAGAGAAAAGAGCGGCCAATATAACGATCTGGCATTAAGTCGATTCGATAGCAAATGATTTAAACGGGCGGATATCTCAGGTTTTTACCACATATGAACACTTTTCACATTCTCCCGTGCAACGCTGCTGCTAGTCCTCCTTTCATGCAAAATCTTAAGCTTCCACCTCATGTCCAAGCCACCAAATCCGGCTAAAAAGTGAATAATCAATAACAAAAAAATGAATTGTACTACTTCGTACTGGCTATTACTTCAACTTAGAAGTTTCTTCTGTGTTCTACTATGGTGCTTTTGGTGTCTCCGCATACCGCAGCACGCGACATAGCTTTGCAGACGATAAATGTAACCGTCTCAGAGAGAAAAGAGGCCAATGTGACGATCTGGCTATAAGTCGATTCGTTAACAAATGACGAAAACGGACGGATTTCTCAGGTTTTTACTACATATGAACACTTTTCACATTCTCCCGTGCAACGCGGCTGCTAGTCCTCCTTTCGTACAAGATCTTAATGTCCTAGGTCATATCCAAGCCACCAAAGCCGGCTAAAAAGTGAATAATCGATGATTAAAACTTGAATTGTACTACTTCTTACTTGTTTTTGCTTCAACGTAGAAGCTTCTTATGTGTCCTACTATGGTGCTTTTAGTATTTACGCATACCGCAGCACGCGACATAGCTTTGCAGACGATAAATGTAACCGTCTCAGAGAGAAAAGCGACCAAAGTGACGATCTGGCTTTAAGTCGATTCGATAACAAATGACGAAAACGGACGGATTTCTCAGGTTTTTACTACAAATGAACACTTTGCACATTCTCCCATGCAACGCGGCTGCTAGTCCTCCTTTTATGCAAAATCTTAAGGTCCTAGGTCAAGTCCAAGGCACCAAAGCCGGCTAAAAAGTGAATAATCGATAACTAAAACTTGAATTGTACTACATCTTACTGGCTATTACTTTAACTTAGATGCCTCTTCTGCGTTCTACTATGGTGCTTTTAGTGTCTCCGCATACCGCAGCACGCGACATAGCTTTGCAGACGATAAATGTAACCGTCTCAGAGAGAAAAGCCCCCAATGTGACGATCTGGCTTTAAGTCGATTTGATAACAAATGGCGAAAACGGACGGATTTCTCAGGTTTTTACTACATATGAACACTTGTCACATTCTCCAGTGCAACACGGCTGCTAGTCCTACTTTCATGCAAAATCTTAAGGTTCCACCTCATGTCCAAGCCACCAAAGCCGGCTAAAAAGTGAATAATCAATAACTAAAACTTGAATTGTACTACTTCTTACTGGCTATTACATCAACTTATAAGCTTCTTCTATGTTCTACTATGGTGCTTTTAGTGTCTGCGCATACCGCAGCACGCGATATAGCTTTGCAGACGATTAATGTAACCGCCTCAGAGAGAAAAGCGGCCAATATGACGATCTGGCTTTAAGTCGATTCGATAACAAATGACGAAAACGGACGGATTTCTCAGGTTTTTACTACATATGAACACTTTTCACATTCTCCCGTGCAACGCGGCTGCTAGTCCTGCTTTCATGCAAAATCGTAAGGTCCTAGGTCATGTCACAGCCACCAAAACCGGCTAAAAGGTGAACAATCGATAACTTAAACTTGAATTGTACTACTTCTTACTTTCTATTATTTCAACCTAGAAGCTTCTTGTGTGTTCTACTATGGTGCTTTTAGTGTCTCCGCATACCGCAGCACGCGACATAGCTTTGCAGACGATAAATGTAACCGCCTCAGAGAGAAATGCGGCCAATGTGGCGATCCGGTTTTAAGTCGATTCGATAACAAATGACGATAAAGGACGGATTCCTCAGTTTTTTACGACATATGAACTCTTTTTACATTCTCCCGTGCAACGCGGCTGCTAGTCCTCCTTTCATGCAAAATCTTAAGGTTCCACCTCATGTCCAAGCCACCAAAGCCGCCTAAAAAGTGAATAATCGACAACTAAAACTTGAATTGTACTACTTCTTACTGGCTATTACTCCGACTTAGAAGCTTCTTCTGTGTTCTACTATGGTGCTTTTAGTTTCTCCGCATACCGCAACGCGGCTGCTAGTCCTCATTTCATGCAAAATCTTAAGGTTCCACCTCATAACCATTGCACCAAATCCGGCTAAAAAGTGAATAATCAATAACTAAAACTTGAATTGTACTACTTCTTACTGTCTATTACTTCAACTTAGAAGCTTCTTCTGTGTTCTACTATGGTGCTTTTAGTGTCTCCGCATACCGCAGCACGCGACATAGCTTTGCAGACGATAAATGTAACCGTCTAAGACAGAAAAGCGGCCAATATGACGATCTGACTTTAAATCGATTCGATAACAAATGATGAAAACGGACGGATTTGAAAGGTTTTTACTACATATGAACACTTTTCACGTTTTCCCGTGCAACGCGGCTGCTAGTCCTCCTTTCATGCAAAATCTTAAGGTCCTAGGTCATGTCCAAGCCACCAAAGCCGGCTAAAAAGTGAATAATCGACAACTAAAACTTGAAATGTACTACTTCTTACTGGCTATTACTTCAGCTTAGAAGTTTCTTCTGTGTTCTACTATGGTGCTTTTAGTGTCTCCGCATACCGCAGCACGCGACATAGCTTTGCAGTCGATAAATGTAACCGTCTCAGAGAGAAAAGCGGCCAAAGTGACGGCCTGGCTTTAAGTCAATTCGATAACAAATGACGAAAACGGACGGATTTCTCAGGTTTTTACTACAAATGAACACTTTTCACATTCTCCCATGCAACGCGGCTGCTAGTCCTCCTTTTATGCAAAATCTTAAGGTCCTAGGTCATGTCCAAGCCACCAAAGCCGGCTAAAAAGTGAATAATCGACAACTAAAACTTGAATTGTACTACTTCTTACTGGCTATTACTTCAACTTAGAAGTTTCTTCGGTGTTCTACTATGGTGCTTTTAGTGTCTCCGCATACCGCAGCACGCGACATAGCTTTGCAGACGATAAATGTAACCGTCTCAGAGAGAAAAGAGACCAATGTGACGATCTGGCTATAAGTCGATTCGATAACAAATGACGAAAACGGACGGATTTCTCAGGTTTTTACTACATATGAACACATTTCACATTCTCCCGTGCATCGCGGCTGCAAGTACTCCTTTCATGCAAATTCTTAAGGTCCTAGGTCATGTCCAAGCCACCAATGCTGGCTAAAAAGTTAATAATCGACAAATAAAACTTGAATTGTACTACTTCTTACTGGCTATTACTTCAACTTAGAAGCTTCTTCTGTGTTCTACTATGTTGATTTTAGTGTCTCCGCATACCGCAGCACGCGACATAGCTTTGCAGACGATAAGTACAACCGTTTCAGAGAGATGAGCGGCCAATGTGACGATCTGGCTTTAAGTCGATTCGATAACATATGAAGAGAACGGACGGATTTCTCAGGTTTTTACTACATATGAACACTTTTCACATTCTCCCGTGCAACGTGGCTGCTAGTCCTCCTTTCATGCGAAATCTTAAGGTCTTAGGTCATCTTCAAGCCACCAAAGCCGGCTAAAAAGTGAATAATCGACAACTAAAACTTGAATTGTACTACTTCTTACTGGCTATTATTTTCAACTTAGAAGCTTCTTCTGTGTTCTAATATGGTGCTTTCAGTGTCTTCGCATACCGCAGCACGCGACATAGCTTTGCAGACGATAAATGTAACCGTCTCAGAGAGAAAAGCGGCCAATGTGACGATCTGGCTTTAACTCGATACTATAACAAATGACGAAAACCCACGGATATCTTAGGTTTTTACTACATATGAACACTTTTCACATTCTCTCGTGCAACGCGGCTGCTAGTCCTACTTTCATGCAAAATCTTCAGGTTCCACCTCATGTCCAAGCCACCAAAGCCGGCTAAAAAGTGAATAATCGACAACTAAAACTTGAATTGTACTACTTCTTACTGGCTATTACTTCAACTTAGAAGCTTCTTCTGTGTTCAACTATGGTGCTTTTAGTGTCTCCGCATACCGCAGCACGCGACATAGCTTTACCCACGATAAATGTAACCGTTTCAGAGAGAAGAGCGGCCAATATGATGATCTGGCATTAAGTCGACTCGATAGCAAATGACGAAAACGTGCGGATTTCCCAGGTTTTCACTACATATGAACACTCTTCGCATTCCCCCGCCCAACGCGGTCGCTAGACCTCCCTTCATGCAAAATCGTAATGTCCTAGCTCATGTCCAAGGCACCAAAGCCGTCTAAAAATTCAATTATCGGTAACTAAAACTTGAATTGTACTGTTTCATACTAGCTATCACCTCAACTTAGACGCTTCCTCTGTGTTCTATTATGGTGCTTTTATTGTCTCCGCATACCACAGCACGTGACATAGCTTTACACACGACAAATGTAGCCGTTTCAGAGAAAAGAGCGGCCAATATAACGATCTGGCATTAAGTCGATTCGATAGCAAATGATTTAAACGGGCGGATATCTCAGGTTTTTACCACATATGAACACTTTTCACATTCTCCCGTGCAACGCTGCTGCTAGTCCTCCTTTCATGCAAAATCTTAAGCTTCCACCTCATGTCCAAGCCACCAAATCCGGCTAAAAAGTGAATAATCAATAACAAAAAAATGAATTGTACTACTTCGTACTGGCTATTACTTCAACTTAGAAGTTTCTTCTGTGTTCTACTATGGTGCTTTTGGTGTCTCCGCATACCGCAGCACGCGACATAGCTTTGCAGACGATAAATGTAACCGTCTCAGAGAGAAAAGAGGCCAATGTGACGATCTGGCTATAAGTCGATTCGTTAACAAATGACGAAAACGGACGGATTTCTCAGGTTTTTACTACATATGAACACTTTTCACATTCTCCCGTGCAACGCGGCTGCTAGTCCTCCTTTCGTACAAGATCTTAATGTCCTAGGTCATATCCAAGCCACCAAAGCCGGCTAAAAAGTGAATAATCGATGATTAAAACTTGAATTGTACTACTTCTTACTTGTTTTTGCTTCAACGTAGAAGCTTCTTCTGTGTCCTACTATGGTGCTTTTAGTATTTACGCATACCGCAGCACGCGACATAGCTTTGCAGACGATAAATGTAACCGTCTCAGAGAGAAAAGCGACCAAAGTGACGATCTGGCTTTAAGTCGATTCGATAACAAATGACGAAAACGGACGGATTTCTCAGGTTTTTACTACATATGAACACTTTGCACATTCTCCCATGCAACGCGGCTGGTAGTCCTCCTTTTATGCAAAATCTTAAGGTCCTAGGTCAAGTCCAAGGCACCAAAGCCGGCTAAAAAGTGAATAATCGATAACTAAAACTTGAATTGTACTACATCTTACTGGCTATTACTTTAACTTAGATGCCTCTTCTGCGTTCTACTATGGTGCTTTTAGTGTCTCCGCATACCGCAGCACGCGACATAGCTTTGCAGACGATAAATGTAACCGTCTCAGAGAGAAAAGCCCCCAATGTGACGATCTGGCTTTAAGTCGATTTGATAACAAATGGCGAAAACGGACGGATTTCTCAGGTTTTTACTACATATGAACACTTGTCACATTCTCCCATGCAACGCGGCTGCTAGTCCTCCTTTCATGCAAAATCTTAAGGTTCCACCTCATGTCCAAGCCACCAAAGCCGCCTAAAAAGTGAATAATCGACAACTAAAACTTGAATTGTACTACTTCTTACTGGCTATTACTCCGACTTAGAAGCTTCTTCTGTGTTCTACTATGGTGCTTTTAGTTTCTCCGCATACCGCAACGCGGCTGCTAGTCCTCATTTCATGCAAAATCTTAAGGTTCCACCTCATAACCATTGCACCAAATCCGGCTAAAAAGTGAATAATCAATAACTAAAACTTGAATTGTACTACTTCTTACTGTCTATTACTTCAACTTAGAAGCTTCTTCTGTGTTCTACTATGGTGCTTTTAGTGTCTCCGCATACCGCAGCACGCGACATAGCTTTGCAGACGATAAATGTAACCGTCTAAGACAGAAAAGCGGCCAATATGACGATCTGACTTTAAATCGATTCGATAACAAATGATGAAAACGGACGGATTTGAAAGGTTTTTACTACATATGAACACTTTTCACGTTTTCCCGTGCAACGCGGCTGCTAGTCCTCCTTTCATGCAAAATCTTAAGGTCCTAGGTCATGTCCAAGCCACCAAAGCCGGCTAAAAAGTGAATAATCGACAACTAAAACTTGAAATGTACTACTTCTTACTGGCTATTACTTCAGCTTAGAAGTTTCTTCTGTGTTCTACTATGGTGCTTTTAGTGTCTCCGCATACCGCAGCACGCGACATAGCTTTGCAGTCGATAAATGTAACCGTCTCAGAGAGAAAAGCGGCCAAAGTGACGGCCTGGCTTTAAGTCAATTCGATAACAAATGACGAAAACGGACGGATTTCTCAGGTTTTTACTACAAATGAACACTTTTCACATTCTCCCATGCAACGCGGCTGCTAGTCCTCCTTTTATGCAAAATCTTAAGGTCCTAGGTCATGTCCAAGCCACCAAAGCCGGCTAAAAAGTGAATAATCGACAACTAAAACTTGAATTGTACTACTTCTTACTGGCTATTACTTCAACTTAGAAGTTTCTTCGGTGTTCTACTATGGTGCTTTTAGTGTCTCCGCATACCGCAGCACGCGACATAGCTTTGCAGACGATAAATGTAACCGTCTCAGAGAGAAAAGAGACCAATGTGACGATCTGGCTATAAGTCGATTCGATAACAAATGACGAAAACGGACGGATTTCTCAGGTTTTTACTACATATGAACACTTTTCACATTCTCCCGTGCAACGCGGCTGCTAGTCCTCCTTTCGTGCAAAATCTTTATGTCCTAGGTCATATCCAAGCCACCAAAGCCGGCTAAAAAGTGAATAATCGATAATTAAAACTTGAATTGTACTACTTCTTACTTTCTATTACTTCAACTTAGAAGCTTCTTCTGAGTTCTACTATGGTGCTTTTAGTGTTTCCGCATACCGCAGCACGCGACATAGCTTTGCAGACGATAAGTACAACCGTTTCAGAGAGATGAGCGGCCAATGTGACGATCTGGCTTTAAGTCGATTCGATAACATATGAAGAGAACGGACGGATTTCTCAGGTTTTTACTACATATGAACACTTTTCACATTCTCCCGTGCAACGTGGCTGCTAGTCCTCCTTTCATGCGAAATCTTAAGGTCTTAGGTCATCTTCAAGCCACCAAAGCCGGCTAAAAAGTGAATAATCGACAACTAAAACTTGAATTGTACTACTTCTTACTGGCTATTATTTTCAACTTAGAAGCTTCTTCTGTGTTCTAATATGGTGCTTTCAGTGTCTTCGCATACCGCAGCACGCGACATAGCTTTGCAGACGATAAATGTAACCGTCTCAGAGAGAAAAGCGGCCAATGTGACGATCTGGCTTTAACTCGATACTATAACAAATGACGAAAACCCACGGATTTCTTAGGTTTTTACTACATATGAACACTTTTCACATTCTCTCGTGCAACGCGGCTGCTAGTCCTACTTTCATGCAAAATCTTCAGGTTCCACCTCATGTCCAAGCCACCAAAGCCGGCTAAAAAGTGAATAATCGACAACTAAAACTTGAATTGTACTACTTCTTACTGGCTATTACTTCAACTTAGAAGCTTCTTCTGTGTTCAACTATGGTGCTTTTAGTGTCTCCGCATACCGCAGCACGCGACATAGCTTTACCCACGATAAATGTAACCGTTTCAGAGAGAAGAGCGGCCAATATGATGATCTGGCATTAAGTCGACTCGATAGCAAATGACGAAAACGTGCGGATTTCCCAGGTTTTCACTACATATGAACACTCTTCGCATTCCCCCGCCCAACGCGGTCGCTAGACCTCCCTTCATGCAAAATCGTAATGTCCTAGCTCATGTCCAAGGCACCAAAGCCGTCTAAAAATTCAATTATCGGTAACTAAAACTTGAATTGTACTGTTTCATACTAGCTATCACCTCAACTTAGACGCTTCCTCTGTGTTCTATTATGGTGCTTTTATTGTTTCCGCATACCACAGCACGTGACATAGCTTTACACACGACAAATGTAGCCGTTTCAGAGAAAAGAGCGGCCAATATAACGATCTGGCATTAAGTCGATTCGATAGCAAATGATTTAAACGGGCGGATATCTCAGGTTTTTACCACATATGAACACTTTTCACATTCTCCCGTGCAACGCTGCTGCTAGTCCTCCTTTCATGCAAAATCTTAAGCTTCCACCTCATGTCCAAGCCACCAAATCCGGCTAAAAAGTGAATAATCAATAACAAAAAAATGAATTGTACTACTTCGTACTGGCTATTACTTCAACTTAGAAGTTTCTTCTGTGTTCTACTATGGTGCTTTTGGTGTCTCCGCATACCGCAGCACGCGACATAGCTTTGCAGACGATAAATGTAACCGTCTCAGAGAGAAAAGAGGCCAATGTGACGATCTGGCTATAAGTCGATTCGTTAACAAATGACGAAAACGGACGGATTTCTCAGGTTTTTACTACATATGAACACTTTTCACATTCTCCCGTGCAACGCGGCTGCTAGTCCTCCTTTCGTACAAGATCTTAATGTCCTAGGTCATATCCAAGCCACCAAAGCCGGCTAAAAAGTGAATAATCGATGATTAAAACTTGAATTGTACTACTTCTTACTTGTTTTTGCTTCAACGTAGAAGCTTCTTATGTGTCCTACTATGGTGCTTTTAGTATTTACGCATACCGCAGCACGCGACATAGCTTTGCAGACGATAAATGTAACCGTCTCAGAGAGAAAAGCGACCAAAGTGACGATCTGGCTTTAAGTCGATTCGATAACAAATGACGAAAACGGACGGATTTCTCAGGTTTTTACTACATATGAACACTTTGCACATTCTCCCATGCAACGCGGCTGCTAGTCCTCCTTTTATGCAAAATCTTAAGGTCCTAGGTCAAGTCCAAGGCACCAAAGCCGGCTAAAAAGTGAATAATCGATAACTAAAACTTGAATTGTACTACATCTTACTGGCTATTACTTTAACTTAGATGCCTCTTCTGCGTTCTACTATGGTGCTTTTAGTGTCTCCGCATACCGCAGCACGCGACATAGCTTTGCAGACGATAAATGTAACCGTCTCAGAGAGAAAAGCCCCCAATGTGACGATCTGGCTTTAAGTCGATTTGATAACAAATGGCGAAAACGGACGGATTTCTCAGGTTTTTACTACATATGAACACTTGTCACATTCTCCAGTGCAACACGGCTGCTAGTCCTACTTTCATGCAAAATCTTAAGGTTCCACCTCATGTCCAAGCCACCAAAGCCGGCTAAAAGGTGAACAATCGATAACTTAAACTTGAATTGTACTACTTCTTACTTTCTATTATTTCAACCTAGAAGCTTCTTGTGTGTTCTACTATGGTGCTTTTAGTGTCTCCGCATACCGCAGCACGCGACATAGCTTTGCAGACGATAAATGTAACCGCCTCAGAGAGAAATGCGGCCAATGTGGCGATCCGGTTTTAAGTCGATTCGATAACAAATGACGATAAAGGACGGATTCCTCAGTTTTTTACGACATATGAACACTTTTTACATTCTCCCGTGCAACGCGGCTGCTAGTCCTCCTTTCATGCAAAATCTTAAGGTTCCACCTCATGTCCAAGCCACCAAAGCCGCCTAAAAAGTGAATAATCGACAACTAAAACTTGAATTGTACTACTTCTTACTGGCTATTACTCCGACTTAGAAGCTTCTTCTGTGTTCTACTATGGTGCTTTTAGTTTCTCCGCATACCGCAACGCGGCTGCTAGTCCTCATTTCATGCAAAATCTTAAGGTTCCACCTCATAACCATTGCACCAAATCCGGCTAAAAAGTGAATAATCAATAACTAAAACTTGAATTGTACTACTTCTTACTGTCTATTACTTCAACTTAGAAGCTTCTTCTGTGTTCTACTATGGTGCTTTTAGTGTCTCCGCATACCGCAGCACGCGACATAGCTTTGCAGACGATAAATGTAACCGTCTAAGACAGAAAAGCGGCCAATATGACGATCTGACTTTAAATCGATTCGATAACAAATGATGAAAACGGACGGATTTGAAAGGTTTTTACTACATATGAACACTTTTCACGTTTTCCCGTGCAACGCGGCTGCTAGTCCTCCTTTCATGCAAAATCTTAAGGTCCTAGGTCATGTCCAAGCCACCAAAGCCGGCTAAAAAGTGAATAATCGACAACTAAAACTTGAAATGTACTACTTCTTACTGGCTATTACTTCAGCTTAGAAGTTTCTTCTGTGTTCTACTATGGTGCTTTTAGTGTCTCCGCATACCGCAGCACGCGACATAGCTTTGCAGTCGATAAATGTAACCGTCTCAGAGAGAAAAGCGGCCAAAGTGACGGCCTGGCTTTAAGTCAATTCGATAACAAATGACGAAAACGGACGGATTTCTCAGGTTTTTACTACAAATGAACACTTTTCACATTCTCCCATGCAACGCGGCTGCTAGTCCTCCTTTTATGCAAAATCTTAAGGTCCTAGGTCATGTCCAAGCCACCAAAGCCGGCTAAAAAGTGAATAATCGACAACTAAAACTTGAATTGTACTACTTCCTACTGGCTATTACTTCAACTTAGAAGTTTCTTCGGTGTTCTACTATGGTGCTTTTAGTGTCTCCGCATACCGCAGCACGCGACGTAGCTTTGCAGACGATAAATGTAACCGTCTCAGAGAGAAAAGAGACCAATGTGACGATCTGGCTATAAGTCGATTCGATAACAAATGACGAAAACGGACGGATTTCTCAGGTTTTTACTACATATGAACACTTTTCACATTCTCCCGTGCAACGCGGCTGCTAGTCCTCCTTTCGTGCAAAATCTTTATGTCCTAGGTCATATCCAAGCCACCAAAGCCGGCTAAAAAGTGAATAATCGATAATTAAAACTTGAATTGTACTACTTCTTACTTTCTATTACTTCAACTTAGAAGCTTCTTCTGAGTTCTACTATGGTGCTTTTAGTGTTTCCGCATACCGCAGCACGCGACATAGCTTTGCAGACGATAAATGTAACCGTCTCAGAGAAAAAAGGCGCCAATGTCACGATCTGGCTATAAGTCGATTCGATAACAAATGACGAAAACGGACGGATTTCTCAGGTTTTTACTACATATGAACACATTTCACATTCTCCCGTGCATCGCGGCTGCAAGTACTCCTTTCATGCAAATTCTTAAGGTCCTAGGTCATGTCCAAGCCACCAATGCTGGCTAAAAAGTTAATAATCGACAAATAAAACTTGAATTGTACTACTTCTTACTGGCTATTACTTCAACTTAGAAGCTTCTTCTGTGTTCTACTATGTTGATTTTAGTGTCTCCGCATACCGCAGCACGCGACATAGCTTTGCAGACGATAAGTACAACCGTTTCAGAGAGATAAGCGGCCAATGTGACGATCTGGCTTTAAGTCGTTTCGATAACATATGAAGAGAACGGACGGATTTCTCAGGTTTTTACTACATATGAACACTTTTCACATTCTCCCGTGCAACGTGGCTGCTAGTCCTCCTTTCATGCGAAATCTTAAGGTCCTAGGTCATCTTCAAGCCACCAAAGCCGGCTAAAAAGTGAATAATCGACAACTAAAACTTGAATTGTACTACTTCTTACTGGCTATTATTTTCAACTTAGAAGCTTCTTCTGTGTTCTAATATGGTGCTTTCAGTGTCTTCGCATACCGCAGCACGCGACATAGCTTTGCAGACGATAAATGTAACCGTCTCAGAGAGAAAAGCGGCCAATGTAACGATCTGGCTTTAACTCGATACTATAACAAATGACGAAAACCCACGGATTTCTTAGGTTTTTACTACATATGAACACTTTTCACATTCTCTCGTGCAACGCGGCTGCTAGTCCTACTTTCATGCAAAATCTTCAGGTTCCACCTCATGTCCAAGCCACCAAAGCCGGCTAAAAAGTGAATAATCGACAACTAAAACTTGAATTGTACTACTTCTTACTGGCTATTACTTCAACTTAGAAGCTTCTTCTGTGTTCAACTATGGTGCTTTTAGTGTCTCCGCATACCGCAGCACGCGACATAGCTTTACCCACGATAAATGTAACCGTTTCAGAGAGAAGAGCGGCCAATATGATGATCTGGCATTAAGTCGACTCGATAGCAAATGACGAAAACGTGCGGATTTCCCAGGTTTTCACTACATATGAACACTCTTCGCATTCCCCCGCCCAACGCGGTCGCTAGACCTCCCTTCATGCAAAATCGTAATGTCCTAGCTCATGTCCAAGGCACCAAAGCCGTCTAAAAATTCAATTATCGGTAACTAAAACTTGAATTGTACTGTTTCATACTAGCTATCACCTCAACTTAGACGCTTCCTCTGTGTTCTATTATGGTGCTTTTATTGTCTCCGCATACCACAGCACGTGACATAGCTTTACACACGACAAATGTAGCCGTTTCAGAGAAAAGAGCGGCCAATATAACGATCTGGCATTAAGTCGATTCGATAGCAAATGATTTAAACGGGCGGATATCTCAGGTTTTTACCACATATGAACACTTTTCACATTCTCCCGTGCAACGCTGCTGCTAGTCCTCCTTTCATGCAAAATCTTAAGCTTCCACCTCATGTCCAAGCCACCAAATCCGGCTAAAAAGTGAATAATCAATAACAAAAAAATGAATTGTACTACTTCGTACTGGCTATTACTTCAACTTAGAAGTTTCTTCTGTGTTCTACTATGGTGCTTTTGGTGTCTCCGCATACCGCAGCACGCGACATAGCTTTGCAGACGATAAATGTAACCGTCTCAGAGAGAAAAGAGGCCAATGTGACGATCTGGCTATAAGTCGATTCGTTAACAAATGACGAAAACGGACGGATTTCTCAGGTTTTTACTACATATGAACACTTTTCACATTCTCCCGTGCAACGCGGCTGCTAGTCCTCCTTTCGTACAAGATCTTAATGTCCTAGGTCATATCCAAGCCACCAAAGCCGGCTAAAAAGTGAATAATCGATGATTAAAACTTGAATTGTACTACTTCTTACTTGTTTTTGCTTCAACGTAGAAGCTTCTTCTGTGTCCTACTATGGTGCTTTTAGTATTTACGCATACCGCAGCACGCGACATAGCTTTGCAGACGATAAATGTAACCGTCTCAGAGAGAAAAGCGACCAAAGTGACGATCTGGCTTTAAGTCGATTCGATAACAAATGACGAAAACGGACGGATTTCTCAGGTTTTTACTACATATGAACACTTTGCACATTCTCCCATGCAACGCGGCTGCTAGTCCTCCTTTTATGCAAAATCTTAAGGTCCTAGGTCAAGTCCAAGGCACCAAAGCCGGCTAAAAAGTGAATAATCGATAACTAAAACTTGAATTGTACTACATCTTACTGGCTATTACTTTAACTTAGATGCCTCTTCTGCGTTCTACTATGGTGCTTTTAGTGTCTCCGCATACCGCAGCACGCGACATAGCTTTGCAGACGATAAATGTAACCGTCTCAGAGAGAAAAGCCCCCAATGTGACGATCTGGCTTTAAGTCGATTTGATAACAAATGGCGAAAACGGACGGATTTCTCAGGTTTTTACTACATATGAACACTTGTCACATTCTCCAGTGCAACACGGCTGCTAGTCCTACTTTCATGCAAAATCTTAAGGTTCCACCTCATGTCCAAGCCACCAAAGCCGGCTAAAAGGTGAACAATCGATAACTTAAACTTGAATTGTACTACTTCTTACTTTCTATTATTTCAACCTAGAAGCTTCTTGTGTGTTCTACTATGGTGCTTTTAGTGTCTCCGCATACCGCAGCACGCGACATAGCTTTGCAGACGATAAATGTAACCGCCTCAGAGAGAAATGCGGCCAATGTGGCGATCCGGTTTTAAGTCGATTCGATAACAAATGACGATAAAGGACGGATTCCTCAGTTTTTTACGACATATGAACACTTTTTACATTCTCCCGTGCAACGCGGCTGCTAGTCCTCCTTTCATGCAAAATCTTAAGGTTCCACCTCATGTCCAAGCCACCAAAGCCGCCTAAAAAGTGAATAATCGACAACTAAAACTTGAATTGTACTACTTCTTACTGGCTATTACTCCGACTTAGAAGCTTCTTCTGTGTTCTACTATGGTGCTTTTAGTTTCTCCGCATACCGCAACGCGGCTGCTAGTCCTCATTTCATGCAAAATCTTAAGGTTCCACCTCATAACCATTGCACCAAATCCGGCTAAAAAGTGAATAATCAATAACTAAAACTTGAATTGTACTACTTCTTACTGTCTATTACTTCAACTTAGAAGCTTCTTCTGTGTTCTACTATGGTGCTTTTAGTGTCTCCGCATACCGCAGCACGCGACATAGCTTTGCAGACGATAAATGTAACCGTCTAAGACAGAAAAGCGGCCAATATGACGATCTGACTTTAAATCGATTCGATAACAAATGATGAAAACGGACGGATTTGAAAGGTTTTTACTACATATGAACACTTTTCACGTTTTCCCGTGCAACGCGGCTGCTAGTCCTCCTTTCATGCAAAATCTTAAGGTCCTAGGTCATGTCCAAGCCACCAAAGCCGGCTAAAAAGTGAATAATCGACAACTAAAACTTGAAATGTACTACTTCTTACTGGCTATTACTTCAGCTTAGAAGTTTCTTCTGTGTTCTACTATGGTGCTTTTAGTGTCTCCGCATACCGCAGCACGCGACATAGCTTTGCAGTCGATAAATGTAACCGTCTCAGAGAGAAAAGCGGCCAAAGTGACGGCCTGGCTTTAAGTCAATTCGATAACAAATGACGAAAACGGACGGATTTCTCAGGTTTTTACTACAAATGAACACTTTTCACATTCTCCCATGCAACGCGGCTGCTAGTCCTCCTTTTATGCAAAATCTTAAGGTCCTAGGTCATGTCCAAGCCACCAAAGCCGGCTAAAAAGTGAATAATCGACAACTAAAACTTGAATTGAACTACTTCCTACTGGCTATTACTTCAACTTAGAAGTTTCTTCGGTGTTCTACTATGGTGCTTTTAGTGTCTCCGCATACCGCAGCACGCGACGTAGCTTTGCAGACGATAAATGTAACCGTCTCAGAGAGAAAAGAGACCAATGTGACGATCTGGCTATAAGTCGATTCGATAACAAATGACGAAAACGGACGGATTTCTCAGGTTTTTACTACATATGAACACTTTTCACATTCTCCCGTGCAACGCGGCTGCTAGTCCTCCTTTCGTGCAAAATCTTTATGTCCTAGGTCATATCCAAGCCACCAAAGCCGGCTAAAAAGTGAATAATCGATAATTAAAACTTGAATTGTACTACTTCTTACTTTCTATTACTTCAACTTAGAAGCTTCTTCTGAGTTCTACTATGGTGCTTTTAGTGTTTCCGCATACCGCAGCACGCGACATAGCTTTGCAGACGATAAATGTAACCGTCTCAGAGAAAAAAGGCGCCAATGTCACGATCTGGCTATAAGTCGATTCGATAACAAATGACGAAAACGGACGGATTTCTCAGGTTTTTACTACATATGAACACATTTCACATTCTCCCGTGCATCGCGGCTGCAAGTACTCCTTTCATGCAAATTCTTAAGGTCCTAGGTCATGTCCAAGCCACCAATGCTGGCTAAAAAGTTAATAATCGACAAATAAAACTTGAATTGTACTACTTCTTACTGGCTATTACTTCAACTTAGAAGCTTCTTCTGTGTTCTACTATGTTGATTTTAGTGTCTCCGCATACCGCAGCACGCGACATAGCTTTGCAGACGATAAGTACAACCGTTTCAGAGAGATAAGCGGCCAATGTGACGATCTGGCTTTAAGTCGTTTCGATAACATATGAAGAGAACGGACGGATTTCTCAGGTTTTTACTACATATGAACACTTTTCACATTCTCCCGTGCAACGTGGCTGCTAGTCCTCCTTTATTGCGAAATCTTAAGGTCCTAGGTCATCTTCAAGCCACCAAAGCCGGCTAAAAAGTGAATAATCGACAACTAAAACTTGAATTGTACTACTTCTTACTGGCTATTATTTTCAACTTAGAAGCTTCTTCTGTGTTCTAATATGGTGCTTTCAGTGTCTTCGCATACCGCAGCACGCGACATAGCTTTGCAGACGATAAATGTAACCGTCTCAGAGAGAAAAGCGGCCAATGTGACGATCTGGCTTTAACTCGATACTATAACAAATGACGAAAACCCACGGATTTCTTAGGTTTTTACTACATATGAACACTTTTCACATTCTCTCGTGCAACGCGGCTGCTAGTCCTACTTTCATGCAAAATCTTCAGGTTCCACCTCATGTCCAAGCCACCAAAGCCGGCTAAAAAGTGAATAATCGACAACTAAAACTTGAATTGTACTACTTCTTACTGGCTATTACTTCAACTTAGAAGCTTCTTCTGTGTTCAACTATGGTGCTTTTAGTGTCTCCGCATACCGCAGCACGCGACATAGCTTTACCCACGATAAATGTAACCGTTTCAGAGAGAAGAGCGGCCAATATGATGATCTGGCATTAAGTCGACTCGATAGCAAATGACGAAAACGTGCGGATTTCCCAGGTTTTCACTACATATGAACACTCTTCACATTCCCCCGCCCAACGCGGTAGCTAGACCTCCCTTCATGCAAAATCGTAATGTCCTAGCTCATGTCCAAGGCACCAAAGCCGTCTAAAAATTCAATTATCGGTAACTAAAACTTGAATTGTACTGTTTCATACTAGCTATCACCTCAACTTAGACGCTTCCTCTGTGTTCTATTATGGTGCTTTTATTGTCTCCGCATACCACAGCACGTGACATAGCTTTACACACGACAAATGTAGCCGTTTCAGAGAAAAGAGCGGCCAATATAACGATCTGGCATTAAGTCGATTCGATAGCAAATGATTTAAACGGGCGGATATCTCAGGTTTTTACCACATATGAACACTTTTCACATTCTCCCGTGCAACGCTGCTGCTAGTCCTCCTTTCATGCAAAATCTTAAGCTTCCACCTCATGTCCAAGCCACCAAATCCGGCTAAAAAGTAAATAATCAATAACAAAAAAATGAATTGTACTACTTCGTACTGGCTATTACTTCAACTTAGAAGTTTCTTCTGTGTTCTACTATGGTGCTTTTGGTGTCTCCGCATACCGCAGCACGCGACATAGCTTTGCAGACGATAAATGTAACCGTCTCAGAGAGAAAAGAGGCCAATGTGACGATCTGGCTATAAGTCGATTCGTTAACAAATGACGAAAACGGACGGATTTCTCAGGTTTTTACTACATATGAACACTTTTCACATTCTCCCGTGCAACGCGGCTGCTAGTCCTCCTTTCGTACAAGATCTTAATGTCCTAGGTCATATCCAAGCCACCAAAGCCGGCTAAAAAGTGAATAATCGATGATTAAAACTTGAATTGTACTACTTCTTACTTGTTTTTGCTTCAACGTAGAAGCTTCTTCTGTGTCCTACTATGGTGCTTTTAGTATTTACGCATACCGCAGCACGCGACATAGCTTTGCAGACGATAAATGTAACCGTCTCAGAGAGAAAAGCGACCAAAGTGACGATCTGGCTTTAAGTCGATTCGATAACAAATGACGAAAACGGACGGATTTCTCAGGTTTTTACTACAAATGAACACTTTTCACATTCTCCCATGCAACGCGGCTGCTAGTCCTCCTTTTATGCAAAATCTTAAGGTCCTAGGTCAAGTCCAAGGCACCAAAGCCGGCTAAAAAGTGAATAATCGATAACTAAAACTTGAATTGTACTACATCTTACTGGCTATTACTTTAACTTAGATGCCTCTTCTGCGTTCTACTATGGTGCTTTTAGTGTCTCCGCATATCGCAGCACGCGACATAGCTTTGCAGACGATAAATGTAACCGTCTCAGAGAGAAAAGCCCCCAATGTGACGATCTGGCTTTAAGTCGATTTGATAACAAATGGCGAAAACGGACGGATTTCTCAGGTTTTTACTACATATGAACACTTGTCACATTCTCCAGTGCAACACGGCTGCTAGTCCTACTTTCATGCAAAATCTTAAGGTTCCACCTCATGTCCAAGCCACCAAAGCCGGCTAAAAAGTGAATAATCAATAACTAAAACTTGAATTGTACTACTTCTTACTGGCTATTACTTCAACTTATAAGCTTCTTCTATGTTCTACTATGGTGCTTTTAGTGTCTGCGCATACCGCAGCACGCGATATAGCTTTGCAGACGATTAATGTAACCGCCTCAGAGAGAAAAGCGGCCAATATGACGATCTGGCTTTAAGTCGATTCGATAACAAATGACGAAAACGGACGGATTTCTCAGGATTTTACTACTTATGAACACTTTTCACATTCTCCCGTGCAACGCGGCTGCTAGTCCTCCTTTCATGCAAAATCTTAAGGTCCTAGGTCATGTCCAAGTCACCAAAGCCAGCTAAAAAATGAAAATCGACAACTAAAACTTGAATTGTACTACTTCTTACTGGCTATTACTTCAACTTAGAAGCTTCTTCTGTTTTCTACTATGGTGCTTTTAATGTCTCCGCATACCGCAACACGTGACCTAGCCTTGCAGACGATAAATGTAACCGTTTCAGTGAGAGCAGCGGCCAATGTGACGATCTGGCTTTAAATCGAGTCGATAACAAATGACGAAAACGGACGGATTTCTCAGGTTTTTACTACATATGAACACTTTTCACATTCTCCCGTGCAACGCGGCTGCTAGTCCTCCTTTTATGCAAAATCTTAAGGTCCTAGGTCAAGCCAAGCCACCAAAGCCGGCTAAAAATTGAATAATCGACAACTAAAACTTGAATTGAACTACTTCTTACTGGCTATTACTTCAACTTAGAAGCTTTTTCTGTGTTCTACTATGGTGCTTTTAATGTCTCCGCATACCGCAACACGCGACATAGCCTTGCAGACGATAAATGTAACCGTCCCTGAGAGAAAAGCGGCCAATGTGATGATCTGGCTTTAAGTCGATTCGATAACAAATGACGTGAATTGACGGATTTCTCATTTGTTTACTACACATGAACACTTTTCACATTCTCCCGTGCAACGCGGCTGCTAGTCCTACTTTCATGCAGAATCTTAAAATTCTAGCTCATGTCCAAGGCACCAAAGCCAGCTAAAAAGTCAATAATCAATACCTAAAACTTGAAAAGTACTACTTCTTACTGGCTATTACATCATTTTAGAAGCTTCATCTGTGTTCTACTATGGAGCTTTTTGTGTCTCCGCATACCGCAGCACGCGACATAGCTTTGCAGACGATAAGTACAAACGTTTCAGAGAGAAGAGCGGCCAATGTGACGATCTGTCTTTAAGTCGATTCGATAACAAATGACGAAAACGGACGGATTTCTCAGGTTTTTACTACATATGAACACTTTTCACATTCTCCCGTGCAACGCGGCTGCTAGTCCTCCTTTCATGCAAAATCTTAAGGTCCTAGGTCAAGCCAAGCCACCAAAGCCGGCTAAAAAGTGAATAATCGACAACTAAAACTTGAATTGAACTACTTCTTACTGGCTATTCCTTCAACTTAGAAGCTTTTTCTGTGTTCTACTATGGTGCTTTTAATGTCTCCGCATACCGCAACACGCGACATAGCCTTGCAGACGATAAATGTAACCGTCCCTGAGAGAAAAGCGGCCAATGTGACGATCTGGCTTTAAGTCGATTCGATAACAAATGACGTGAATATACGGATTTTTCAGGTGTTTACTACACATGAACACTTTTCACATTCTCCCGTGCAACGAGGCTGCTAGTCCTACTTTCATGCAGAATCTTAAAGTCCTAGCTCATGTCCAAGGCACCAAAGCCAGCTAAAAAGTCAATAATCAATACCTAAAACTTGAAAAGTACTACTTCTTACTGGCTATTACATCAACTTAGAAGCTTCATCTGTGTTCTACTATGGAGCTTTTTGTGTCTCCGCATACCGCAGCACGCGACATAGCTTTGCAGACGATAAGGACAAACGTTACAGAGAGAAGAGCGGCCAATGTGAAGATCTGGCTTTAAGTCGGTTCGATAACAAATGACGAAAACGGGCGGATGTCTCAGGTGTTTACTACACATGAACACTTTTCACATTCTCCCGTGCAACGCGCTGCTAGTCCTACTTTCATGCAAAATCTTAAGGTCCTAAGTCATGTCCAAGCCACCAAATCCGGCTAAAAAGTGAATAATCGATAACTAAAAATTGAATTGTACTACTTCTTACTGGCTATTACTTCAACTTAGAAGCTTCTTCTGTGTTCTAATATGGTGCTTTTAGTGTCTCCGCATACCGCAGCACGCGACATAGCTTTGCAGACGATAAATGTAACCGTCTCAGAGAGAAAAGCCCCCAATGTGACGATCTGGCTTTAAGTGTATTCGATAACAAATGGCGAAAACGGACGGATTTCTCAGGTTTTTACCACATATGAACACTTGTCACATTCTCCAGTGCAACACGGCTGCTAGTACTCCTTTCATGCAAAATCTTAAGGTTCCACCTCATGTCCAAGCCACCAAAGCCGGCAAAAAAGTGAATAATCAATAACTGAAACTTGAATTGTACTACTTCTTACTGGCTATTACATCAATTTAGAAGCTTCTTCTGTGTTCTACTATGGTGCTTTTAGTGTCTCCGCATATCGCAGCACGTGACATAGCTTTGCAGACGATAAATGTAACTGTTTCAGAGAGAAAAGTGGCCAATGTGACTATCTGGCTTTAAGTCGATACTATAACAAATGACGAAAACCCACGGATTTCTCAGGTTTTTACTACATATGAACACTTTTAAACATTCTCCCGTGCAACGCGGCTGCTAGTCCTACTTTCATGCAAAATCTTAAGGTTCCACCTCATGTCCAAGCCACCAAAGCCGGCTAAAAAGTGAATAATCGATAACTAAAACTTGAATTGTACTACTTCTTACTGGCTATTTCTTCAACTTATAAGCGTCTTCTATGTTCTACTATGGTGCTTTTAGTGTCTCCGCATACCGCAGCACGCGACATAGCTTTGCACACGATAAATGTAACCGTCTCAGACAGAAAAGCGGCCAATATAACGATCTGGCTTTATGTCGATTCGATAACAAATGACGAAAACGGACGGATTTCTCAGGTTTTTACTACATATGAACACTTTCCACATTCTCCCGTGCAACGCAGCTGCTAGTCCTCCTTTCATGCAAAATCTTAAGGTCCTAGGTCATGTCCAAGCAACCAAAGACGGCTAAAAATTGAATAATCGATAACTAAAACGTGAATTGTACTACTTCTTACTGGCTATTGCTTAAACTTAAAAGCTTCTTCTGTGTTCTACTATGGTGCTTTTAGTGTTTCCGCATAACGCAGCACGCGACATAGCTTTGCAGGCGATAAATGTAACCGTCTCAGAGAGGAAAGCGGCCAATGTGACGATCTGGCTTTAAGTCGATTCGATAACAAATGACGAAAACGGACGGATTTCTCAGGTTTTTACTAAATATTAACACTTTTCACATTCTCCCATGCAACGCGGCTGCTAGACATCATTTCATGCAAAATCTTAAGGTCCTAGGTCATGTCCAAGCCACCAAAGCCGGCTAAAAAGTGAATAATCGATAACTAAATCTTGAATTGAACTACTTCTTACTGGCTTTTACTTCAACTTAGAAGCTTTTTCTGTGTTCTACTATGGTGCTTTTAGTGTCTCCGCATACCGCAGCACGCGACATAGCTTTGCACACGATAAATGTAACCGTCTCAGACAGAAAAGCGGCCAATATAACGATCTGGCTTTATGTCGATTCGATAACAAATGACGAAAACGGACGGATTTCTCAGGTTTTTACTACATATGAACACTTTTCACATTCTCCCGTGCAACGCGGCTGCTAGTCCTCCTTTCATGCAAAATCTTAAGGTCCTAAGTCATGTCCAAGCCACCAAAGCCGGCTAAAAAGTGAATAGTCGACAACTAAAACTTGTATTGTACTACTTCTTACTGGCTATTACTTCAACTTAGAAGTTTCTTCTGTGTTCTACTATGGTGCTTTTAGTGTCTCCGCAAACCGCAGCACGCGACATAGCTTTGCAGACGATAAATGTAACCGTTTCAGAGAGAAGATCAGCCAATGTGACGATCTGGCTTTAAGTCGATTCGATAACAAATGACGAAAACGGACGGATGTGTCAGGTTTTTACTACATATGAACACTTTTCACATTCTCGCGTGCAACGCGGCTGCTAGTCCTCCTTTCATGCAAAATCTTAAGGTTCCACCTAATGTCAAAGAAATCAAAGCCGGCTAAAAAGTGAATAACCGACAACTAAAACTTGAATTGTACTACTTCTTACTGGCTATTACTTCAACTTAGATGCTTCTTCTGTGTTCTACTATGGTGCTTTTAGTGTTTCGGCATACCGCAACACGCGACATAGCTTTGCAGACGATAAATAAAACCGTTTCAGAGAGAAGATCGGCCAATGTGACGATCTGGCTTTAAGTCGATTCGATAACAAATGACGAAAACGGACGGACTTCTCAGGTTTTTACTACATATGAACACTTTTCACATTCTCCCGTGCAACGCGGCTGCTAGTCCTCCTTTCATGCAAAATCTTAAGGTCCTAGGTCATGTCCAAGCCACCAAAGCCGGCTAAAAAGTGAATAATCGACAACTAAAACTGCAGTTGTAATACCTCTTACTGGCTATTACTACAACTTAGAAGCTTCTTCTGTGTTCTACTATGGTGCTTTTAGTGTTTCCGCATACCGCAGCACCTGACATAGCTTTGCAGACGATAAAGGTAAACGTCTCAGAGAGAAAAGCGGCCAATGTTACGATCTGGCTTTAAGTCGATTCGATATCAAATGACGAAAACGGACGGATTTCTCAGGTTTTTACTAAATATTAACACTTTTCACATTCTCCCATGCAACGCGGCTGCTAGACATCATTTCATGCAAAATCGTAAGGTCCTAGGTCATGTCCAAGCCACCAAAGCCGGCTAAAAAGTGAATAATCGATAACTAAATCTTGAATTGTACTACTTCTTACTGGCTATTACTTCAACTTAGAAGCTTTTTCTGTGTTCTACTATGGTGCTTTTAGTGTCTCCGCATACCGCAGCACGCGACATAGCTTTGCACACGATAAATGTAACCGTCTCAGAGAGAAAAGCGGCCAATATAACGATCTGGCTTTATGTCGATTCGATAACAAATGACGAAAACGGACGGATTTCTCAGGTTTTTACTACATATGAACACTTTTCACATTCTCCCGTGCAAAGCGGCTGCTAGTCCTCCTTTCATGCAAAATCTTAAGGTCCTAAGTCATGTCCAAGCCACCAAAGCCGGCTAAAAAGTGAATAGTCGACAACTAAAACTTGTATTGTACTACTTCTTACTGGTTATTACTTCAACTTAGAAGTTTCTTCTGTATTCTACTATGGTGCTTTTAGTGTCTCCGCAAACCGCAGCACGCGACATAGCTTTGCAGACGATAAATGTAACCGTCTCAGAGATAAAAACGGCCAATGTGACGATCTGGCTTTACGTCGATTCGATAACAAATGACGAAAACGGACGGATTTCTCAGGTTTTTACTGCATATGAACACTTTTCATATCCTCCCGTGCAACGCGGCTGCTAGTCCTCCTTTCATGCAAAATCTTAAGGTCCTAGGTCATGTCCAAGCCACTAAAGCCGGCTAAAAAGTGAATAATCGACAAATAAAACTTCAATTGTACTACTTCTTACTGGCTATTACTTCAACTTAGAAGCTTCATCTGTGTTCTACTATGGTGCTTTTAGTGTTTCCGCATACCGCAGCACGCGACATAGCTTTGCAGACGATAAATGTAACCGTTTCAGAGAGAAGAACAGCCAATGTGACGATCTGGCTTTAAGTCGATTCGATAACAAATGACGAAAACGGACGGATGTGTCAGGTTTTTACTACATATGAACACTTTTCTCATTCTCGCGTGCAACGCGGCTGCTAGTCCTCCTTTCATGCAAAATCTTAAGGTTCCACCTAATGTCAAAGAAATCAAAGCCGGCTAAAAAGTGAATAACGGAAAACTAAAACTTGAATTGTACTACTTCTTACTGGCTATTACTTCAACTTAGATGCTTCTTCTGTGTTCTACTATGGTGCTTTTAGTGTTTCGGCATACCGCAACACGCGACATAGCTTTGCAGACGATAAATAAAACCGTTTCAGAGAGAAGATCGGCCAATGTGACGATCTGGCTTTAAGTCGATTCGATAACAAATGACGAAAACGGGCGGATTTCTCAGGTGTTTACTACACATGAACACTTTTCACATTCTCCCGTGCAACGCGTCTGCTAGTCCTACTTTCATGCAAAATCTTAAGGTCCTAAGTCATGTCCAAGCCACCAAAGCCGGCTAAAAAGTGAATAATCGATAACTAAAAATTGAATTGTACTACTTCTTACTGGCTATTACTTCAACTTAGAAGCTTCTTCTGTGTTCTAATATGGTGCTTTTAGTGTCTCCGCATACCGCAGCACGCGACATAGCTTTGCAGACGATAAATGTAACCGTCTCAGAGAGAAAAGCCCCCAATGTGACGATCTGGCTTTAAGTGTATTCGATAACAAATGGCGAAAACGGACGGATTTCTCAGGTTTTTACCACATATGAACACTTGTCACATTCTCCAGTGCAACACGGCTGCTAGTACTCCTTTCATGCAAAATCTTAAGGTTCCACCTCATGTCCAAGCCACCAAAGCCGGCAAAAAAGTGAATAATCAATAACTAAAACTTGAATTGTACTACTTCTTACTGGCTATTACATCAATTTAGAAGCTTCTTCTGTGTTCTACTATGGTGCTTTTAGTGTCTCCGCATATCGCAGCACGTGACATAGCTTTGCAGACGATAAATGTAACTGTTTCAGAGAGAAAAGTGGCCAATGTGACTATCTGGCTTTAAGTCGATACTATAACAAATGACGAAAACCCACGGATTTTTCAGGTTTTTACTACATATGAACACTTTTAAACATTCTCCCGTGCAACGCGGCTGCTAGTCCTACTTTCATGCAAAATCTTAAGGTTCCACCTCATGTCCAAGCCACCAAAGCCGGCTAAAAAGTGAATAATCGATAACTAAAACTTGAATTGTACTACTTCTTACTGGCTATTACTTCAACTTATAAGCGTCTTCTATGTTCTACTATGGTGCTTTTAGTGTCTCCGCATACCGCAGCACGCGACATAGCTTTGCAGACGATCAATGTAACCGCCTCAGAGAGAAAAGCGGCCAATATGACGATCTGGCTTTAAGTCGATTCGATAACAAATGACGAAAACGGACGGATTTCTCAGGTTTTTACTACATATGAACACTTTCCACATTCTCCCGTGCAACGCAGCTGCTAGTCCTCCTTTCATGCAAAATCTTAAGGTCCTAGGTCATGTCCAAGCAACCAAAGCCGGCTAAAAATTGAATAATCGATAACTAAAACGTGAATTGTACTACTTCTTACTGGCTATTGCTTAAACTTAAAAGCTTCTTCTGTGTTCTACTATGGTGCTTTTAGTGTTTCCGCATAACGCAGCACGCGACATAGCTTTGCAGGCGATAAATGTAACCGTCTCAGAGAGGAAAGCGGCCAATGTGACGATCTGGCTTTAAGTCGATTCGATAACAAATGACGAAAACGGACGGATTTCTCAGGTTTTTACTACATATGAACACTTTTCACATTCTCCCGTGCAACGCGGCTGCTAGTCCTCCTTTCATGCAAAATCTTAAGGTCCTAAGTCATGTCCAAGCCACCAAAGCCGGCTAAAAAGTGAATAGTCGACAACTAAAACTTGTATTGTACTACTTCTTACTGGCTATTACTTCAACTTAGAAGTTTCTTCTGTATTCTACTATGGTGCTTTTAGTGTCTCCGCAAACCGCAGCACGCGACATAGCTTTGCAGACGATAAATGTAACCGTCTCAGAGAGAAAAACGGCCAATGTGACGATCTGGCTTTACGTCGATTCGATAACAAATGACGAAAACGGACGGATTTCTCAGGTTTTTACTGCATATGAACACTTTTCATATCCTCCCGTGCAACGCGGCTGCTAGTCCTCCTTTCATGCAAAATCTTAAGGTCCTAGGTCATGTCCAAGCCACTAAAGCCGGCTAAAAAGTGAATAATCGACAACTAAAACTTGAATTGTACTACTTCTTACTGGCTATTACTTCAACTTAGAAGCTTCTTCTGTGTTCTACTATGGTGCTTTTAGTGTTTCCGCATACCGCAGCACGCGACATAGCTTTGCAGACGATAAATGTAACCGTTTCAGAGAGAAGAACAGCCAATGTGACGATCTGGCTTTAAGTCGATTCGATAACAAATGACGAAAACGGACGGATGTGTCAGGTTTTTACTACATATGAACACTTTTCTCATTCTCGCGTGCAACGCGGCTGCTAGTCCTCCTTTCATGCAAAATCTTAAGGTTCCACCTAATGTCAAAGAAATCAAAGCCGGCTAAAAAGTGAATAACGGAAAACTAAAACTTGAATTGTACTACTTCTTACTGGCTATTACTTCAACTTAGATGCTTCTTCTGTGTTCTACTATGGTGCTTTTAGTGTTTCGGCATACCGCAACACGCGACATAGCTTTGCAGACGATAAATAAAACCGTTTCAGAGAGAAGATCGGCCAATGTGACGATCTGGCTTTAAGTCGATTCGATAACAAATGACGAAAACGGACGGATTTCTCAGGTTTTTACTACATATGAACACTTTTCACATTCTCCCGTGCAACGCGGCTGCTAGTCCTCCTTTCATGCAAAATCTTAAGGTCCTAGGTCATGTCCAAGCCACCAAAGCCGGCTAAAAAGTGAATAATCGACAACTAAAACTGCAATTGTAATACCTCTTACTGGCTATTACTACAACTTAGAAGCTTCTTCTGTGTTCTACTATGGTGCTTTTAGTGTTTCCGCATACCGCAGCACCTGACATAGCTTTGCAGACGATAAAGGTAAACGTCTCAGAGAGAAAAGCGGCCAATGTGACGATCTGGCTTTAAGTCGATTCGATATCAAATGACGAAAAGGGACGGATTTCTCAGGTTTTTACTACATATGAACACTTTTCACATTCTCCCATGCAACGCGGCTGCTAGTCCTCCTTTCATGCAAAATCTTAAGGTCCTAGGTCATGTCCAAGCCACCAAAGACGGCTAAAATGTGAATAATCGATAACTAAAACTTGAATTGTACTACTTCTTACTGGCTATTACTTCAACTTAGAAGCTTCTTCTGTGTTCTACTATGGTGCTTTTAGTGTATCCGCATACCGTAGCACGCGACATAGCTTTGCAGACGATAAATGTAACCCTCTCAGAGAGAAAAGCGCCCAATGTGACGATCTGGCTTTAAGTCGATTCGATAACAAATGACGAAAATGGACGGATGTCTCAGGTTTTTACTACATATGAACACTTTTCACATTCTCCCATGCAACGCATCTGCTAGTCCTCCTTTCATGCAAAATCGTAAGGTCCTAGGTCATGACCAAGCCATCAAAGACGGCTAAAAAGTGAATAGTCGATAACTGAAACTTGAATTGTACTACTTCTTACTGGCTATTACTTCAACTTAGAAGCTTCTTCTGTGTTCTACTATGGTGCTTTTATTGTCTCCGCATACCGCAGCACGCGACATAGCTTTGCAGACGATAAATGTGAAGGTCTCAGAGAGAAAGAGGCCAATGTGACGATCTGGCTTTAAGTCGATTCGATAACAAATGACGAAAACGGACGGATTTCTCAGGTTTTTACTACATATGAACACTTTTCACATTCAGCCGTGCAACGCGGCTGCTAGTCCTCCTTTCATGCAAAATCTTAAGGTCCTAGGTCATGTCACAGCCACCAAAGCCGGCTAAAAGGTGAACAATCGACAACTAAATCTTGAATTGTACTACTTCTTACTTTCTACTACTTCAACTTAGAAGCTTCTTCTGTGTTCTACTATGGTGCTTTTAGTGTCTCCGCATACCGCAGCACGCGACATAGCTTTGCAGACGATAAATGTAACCGTCTCAGACAGAAAAGCAGGGAATGTGACGATCTGGCTTTAAGTCGATTCGATAACAAAGACGAAACCGGACGGATTCCTCAGGTTTTTAAAACATATGAACACTTTTCACATTCTGCCGTGCAACGCGGCTGCTAGTCCTCCTTTCATGCAAAATCTTAAGGTCCTAGGTCATGTCCAAGCCACCAAAGCCGGCTAAAAAAAGAATAATCGATAACTAAAACTTGAATTGTACTACTTCTTACTGGCTATTACTTCAACTTAGAAGCTCCTTCTGTGTTCGACTATGGTGCTTTTAGTGTCTCCGCATAGCGCAGCACGCGAAATAGCTTTGCAGACGATAAATGTAACCGTCTCAGAGAGAAAAGCGGCCGATGTGACGATCTGGCTTTAAGTCGATTCGATAACAAATGACGAAAACGGACGGATTTCTCAGGTTTTTACTGCATATGAACACTTTTCATATCCTCCCATGCAACGCGGCTGCTAGTCCTCCTTTCATGCAAAATCTTAAGGTCCTAGGTCATGTCCAAGCCACCAAAGCCGGCTAAAAAGTGAATAATCGACAACTAAAACTTCAATTGTAGTACTTCTTACTGGCTATTACTTCAACTTAGAAGCTTCTTCTGTGTTCTACTATGGTGCTTTTAGTATTTCCGCATACCGCAGCACGCGACATAGCTTTGCAGACGATAAATATAACCGTTTCAGAGAAAAGAACAGCCAATGTGACGATCTGGCTTTAAGTCGATTCGATAACAAATGACGAAAACGGACGGATGTCTCAGGTTTTTACCACATATGAACACTTTTCACATTCTCGCGTGCAACGCGGCTGCTAGTCCTCCTTTCATGCAAAATCTTAAGCTTCCACCTAATGTCAAAGAAACCAAAGCCGGCTAAAAAGTGAATAACCGACAACTAAAACTTGAATTGTACTACTTCTTACTGGCTATTACTTCAACTTAGATGCTTCTTCTGTGTTCTACTATGGTGCTTTTAGTGTTTCGGCATACCGCAGCACGCGACATAGCTTTGCAGACGATAAATAAAACCGTTTCAGAGAGAAGAACGGCCAATGTGACGATCTGGCTTTAAGTCGATTCGATAACAAATGACGAAAACGGACGGATTTATCAGGTTTTTACTACATATGAACACTTTTCACATTCTCCCGTGCAACGCGGCTGCTAGTCCTCCTTTCATGCAAAATCTTAAGGTCCTAGGTCATGTCCAAGCCACCAAAGCCGGCTAAAAAGTGTATAATCGACAACTAAAACTTGAATTGTACTACCTCTTACTGGCTATTACTACAACTTAGCAGCTTCTTCTGTGTTCTACTATGGTGCGTTTAGTGTTTCCGCATACCGCAGCATGCGACATAGCTTTGCAGACGATAAATGTAACCGTTTCAGAGAAAAGAACAGCCAATGTGACGATCTGGCTTTAAGTCGATTCGATAACAAAGACGAAACCGGACGGAATTCTCAGGTTTTTACTACATATGAACACTTTTCACATTCTGCCGTGCAACGCGGCTGCTAGTCCTCCTTTCATGCAAAATCTTAAGGTCCTAGGTCATGTCCAAGCAACCAAAGCCGGCTAAAAAGTGAATAATCGACAACTAAAACTTCAATTGTACTACTTCTTACTGGCTATTTCTTCAACTTAGAAGCTCCTTCTGTGTTCGACTATGGTGCTTTTAGTGTCTCCGCATACCGCAGCACGCGACATAGCTTTGCAGACGATAAATGTAACCGTCTCAGAGAGAAAAGCGGCCAATGTGACGATCTGGCTTTAAGTCGATTCGATAACAAATGACGAAAATGGACGGATGTCTCAGGTTTTTACTACATATGAACACTTTTCACATTCTCCCATGCAAAGCATCTGCTAGTCCTCCTTTTATGCAAAATCGTAAGGTCCTAGGTCATGTCCAAGCCACCAAAGACGGCTAAAAAGTGAATAGTCGATAACTGAAACTTGAATTGTACTACTTCTTACTGGATATTACTTCAACTTAAAAGTTTCTTCTGTGTTCTACTATGGTGCTTTTAGTGTCTCCGCATACCGCAGCACGCGACATAGCTTTGCAGACGATAAATGTAACCGTCTCAGTGAGTAAAGCGGCCAATGTGACGATCTGGCTTTAAGTCGATTCGATAACAAATGACGATAAACGACGGATTTCTCAGGTTTTTACGACATATGAACTCTTATTACATTCTCCCTTGCATCGCGGCTGCTAGTCCTGCTTTCATGCAAAATCTTAAGGTCCTACGTCATGTCCAAGCCACCAAAGCCGGCTAAAAAAAGAATAATCGATAACTAAAACTTGAATTGTACTACTTCTTACTGGCTATTACTTCAACTTAGAAGCTCCTTCTGTGTTCTACTATGGTGCCTTTAGTGTCTCCGCATACCGCAGCACGCGACATTGCTTTGCAGACGATAAATGTAACGGTCTCAGAGAGAAAGGCGGCCAATGTGACGATCTGGCTTTAAGCCGAATCGATAACAAATGACGAAAATGGACGGATTCCTCAGGTTTATTCTGCATATGAACACTTTTCACATTCTCCCGTGCAAAGCCGCTGCTAATCCTCCTTTCATGCAAAATCTTAAGGTTTCGACCTCATGTCCAAGCCACCAAAGCCGGCTAAAAAAAGAATAATCGATAACTAAAACTTGAATTGTACTACTTCTTACTGGCTATTACTTCAACTTAGAAGCTCCTTCTGTGTTCGACTATGGTGCTTTTAGTGTCTCCGCATAGCGCAGCACGCGATATAGCTTTGCAGACGATAAATGTAACCGTCTCAGAGAGAAAAGCGGCCGATGTGACGATCTGGCTTTAAGTCGATTCGATAACAAATGACGAAAACGGACGGATTTCTTAGGTTTTTACTGCATATGAACACTTTTCATATCCTCCCGTGCAACGCGGCTGCTAGTCCTCCTTTCATGCAAAATCTTAAGGTCCTAGGTCATGTCCAAGCCACCAAAGCCGGCTAAAAAGTGAATAATCGACAAATAAAACTTCAATTGTAGTACTTCTTACTGGCTATTACTTCAACTTAGAAGCTTCTTCTGTGTTCTACTATGGTGCTTTTAGTGTTTCCGCATACCGCAGCACGCGACATAGCTTTGCAGACGATAAATGTAACCGTTTCAGAGAAAAGAACAGCCAATGTGACGATCTGGCTTTAAGTCGATTCGATAACAAATGACGAAAACGGACGGATGTCTCAGGTTTTTACCACATATGAACACTTTTCACATTCTCGCGTGCAACGCGGCTGCTAGTCCTCCTTTCATGCAAAATCTTAAGGTTCCACCTAATGTCAAAGAAACCAAAGCCGGCTAAAAAGTGAATAACCGACAACTAAAACTTGAATTGTACTACTTCTTACTGGCTATTACTTCAACTTAGATGCTTCTTCTGTGTTCTACTATGGTGCTTTTAGTGTTTCGGCATACCGCAGCACGCGACATAGCTTTGCAGACGATAAATAAAACCGTTTCAGAGAGAAGAACGGCCAATGTGACGATCTGGCTTTAAGTCGATTCGATAACAAATGACGAAAACGGACGGATTTATCAGGTTTTTACTACATATGAACACTTTTCACATTCTCCCGTGCAACGCGGCTGCTAGTCCTCCTTTCATGCAAAATCTTAAGGTCCTAGGTCATGTCCAAGCCAAAAAAGCCGGCTAAAAAGTGAATAATCGACAACTAAAACTTGAATTGTACTACCTCTTACTGGCTATTACTACAACTTAGCAGCTTCTTCTGTGTTCTACTATGGTGCTTTTAGTGTTTCCGCATACCGCAGCATGCGACATAGCTTTGCAGACGATAAATGTAACCGTTTCAGAGAAAAGAACAGCCAATGTGACGATCTGGCTTTAAGTCGATTCGATAACAAAGACGAAACCGGACGGATTTCTCAGGTTTTTACTACATATGAACACTTTTCACATTCTGCCGTGCAACGCGGCTGCTAGTCCTCCCTTCATGCAAAATCTTAAGGTCCTAGGTCATGTCCAAGCAACCAAAGCCGGCTAAAAAGTGAATAATCGACAACTAAAACTTCAATTGTACTACTTCTTACTGGCTATTTCTTCAACTTAGAAGCTCCTTCTGTGTTCGACTATGGTGCTTTTAGTGTCTCCGCATACCGCAGCACGCGACATAGCTTTGCAGACGATAAATGTAACCGTCTCAGAGAGAAAAGCGGCCAATGTGACGATCTGGCTTTAAGTCGATTTGATAACAAATGACGAAAATGGACGGATGTCTCAGGGTTTTACTACATACGAACACTTTTCACATTCTCCCATGCAACGCATCTGCTAGTCCTCCTTTCATGCAAAATTGTAAGGTCCTAGGTCATGTCCAAGCCACCAAAGACGGCTAAAAAGTGAATAGTCGATAACTGAAACTTGAATTGTACTACTTCTTACTGGCTATTACTTCAACTTAGAAGTTTCTTCTGTGTTCTACTATGGTGCTTTTAGTGTCTCCGCATACCGCAGCACGCGACATAGCTTTGCAGACGATAAATGTAACCGTCTCAGTGAGAAAAGCGGCCAATGTGACGATCTGGCTTTAAGTCGATTCGATAAAAAATGACGAAAATGGACGGATTTCTCAGCTTTTTACTACATATGAACACTTTTCACATTCTCCCATGCAACGCGGCTGCTAGTCCTCCTTTCATGCAAAATCTTAAGGTATTAGGTCATGTCCAAGCCACCAAAGCCGGCTAAAAAGTGAATAATCGACAACTAAAACTTGAATTGTACTACTTCCTACTGGCTACTACTTCAACATAGAAGCTTCTTCTGTGTTCTACTATGGTGCCTTTAGTGTCTCCGCATACCGCAGCACGCGACATAGCTTTGCAGACGATAAATGTAACGGTCTCAGAGAGAAAGGCGGCCAATGTGACGATCTGGTTTTAAGTCGAATCGATAACAAATGACGAAAATGGACGGATTCCTCAGGTTTATTCTGCATATGAACACTTTTCACATTCTCCCGTGCAAAGCCGCTGCTAATCCTCCTTTCATGCAAAATCTTAAGGTTCCACCTCATGTCCAAGCCTCCGAAGCCGGCTAAAAAGTGAATAATCGAAAACTAAAACTTGAATTGTACTACTTCTTACTGGCTATTACTTCAACTTAGAAGCTTTTTCTGTGTTGTACTATGGTGCTTTTAGTGTCTCCGCATACCGCAGCACGCGACATAGCTTTGCAGACGATAAATGTAACCGTCTCAGAGAAAAAACCGGCCAATGTGACGATCTGGCTTTAAGTCGATTCGATAACAAATGACGATAAACGACGGATTTCTCAGGTTTTTACGACATATGAACTCTTATTACATTCTCCCTTGCATCGCGGCTGCTAGTCCTGCTTTCATGCAAAATCTTAAGGTCCTAGGTCATGTCCAAGCCACCAAAGCCGGCTAAAAAAAGAATAGTCGATAACTAAAACTTGAATTGTACTACTTCTTACTGGCTATTACTTCAACTTAGAAGCTCCTTCTGTGTTCTACTATGGTGCTTTTAGTGTCTCCGAATAGCGCAGCACGCGACATAGCTTTGCAGACGATAAATGTAACCGTCTCAGAGAGAAAAGCAGGGAATGTGACGATCTGGCTTTAAGTCGATTCGATAACAAAGACGAAACCGGACGGATTTCTCAGGTTTTTATTACATATGAACACTTTTCACATTCTGCCGTGCAACGCGGCTGCTAGTCCTCCTTTCATGCAAAGTCTTAAGGTCCTAGGTCTTGTCCAAGCCACCAAAGCCGGCTAAAAAAAGAATAATCGATATCTAAAACTTGAATTGTACTACATCTTACTGGCTATTACTTCAACTTAGAAGCTCCTTCTGTGTTCGACTATGGTGCTTTTAGTGTCTCCGCATAGCGCAGCACGCGAAATAGCTTTGCAGACGATAAATGTAACCGTCTCAGAGAGAAAAGCGGCCGATGTGACGATCTGGCTTTAAGTCGATTCGATAACAAATGACGAAAACGGACGGATTTCTCAGGTTTTTACTGCATATGAACACTTTTCATATCCTCCCGTGCAACGCGGCTGCTAGTCCTCCTTTCATGCAAAATCTTAAGGTCCTAGGTCATGTCCAAGCCACCAAAGCCGGCTAAAAAGTGAATAATCGACAACTAAAACTTCAATTGTACTACTTCTTACTGGCTATTACTTCAACTTAGAAGCTTCTTCTGTGTTCTACTATGGTGCTTTTAGTGTTTCCGCATACCGCAGCACGCGACATAGCTTTGCAGACGATAAATGTAACCGTTTCAGAGAATAGAACAGCCAATGTGACGATCTGGCTTTAAGTCGATTCGATAACAAATGACGAAAACGGAC